>NC_069507.1:20637122-20799622 GCF_027579735.1 Bombina bombina | reverse complement strand
TATGGGTAAACGTGTGCATGTCTATTTATGATTGTATAGGTGGGTATGTATGTATGTATGCATGTATGTCTATATGGGTAAATATGTGTGCGCATATTTATGATTGTATAGGTGGGTATGTATGTATGTATGCATGTATGTCTATATGGGTAAATATGTTTGCGCATATTTATGATTGTATAGGTGCGAGTGTGCGCATGTATGTATGTCTATATGGGTAAATATGTTTGCGCATATTTATGATTGTATATGTGCGAGTGTGCGCATGTATGTATGTCTATATGGGTAAATATGTTTGCGCATATTTATGATTGTATATGTGCGAGTGTGCGCATGTATGTATGTCTATATGGGTAAATATGTGTGCGCATATTTATGATTGTATATGTGCGAGTGTGCGCATGTATGTATGTCTATATGGGTAAACGTGTGCATGTCTATTTATGAATGTAATTTAATGTTTAGCCTCTACTGTACTTACTTACTGAGCTCATTAGAACATATTTAACCATTTCTAGCCTTCCGGCTTTTTTCATTCAAATATCTAATTATTCTTACAAATGCTATCAGCAAACGGACATCTGTTTTCTGTCTCTCAACAGTTTAGCCTGATTCTAATTTAGACTGAAAATCTTTACCTTAACTTCCCAGCAAAACCTGCTTTGGTTTTAAGATGAGCTAAAAACTGTTGGAAGGTTTGATCTCTTTATTTTTTGTAAAAATGCATGCAGCTCAGCGCAACCTAACGCATTGCGCACATTATACGTGGTTAGCCGTTTATTAGCACAAGGCAGCCTTAGGCAACACATTAGTGAATGAAAGCTTGATGTTGGTGGCTATGGTATGGTGATAGTTGTGACATAGTGCTGAGTGTGAGCGAATTATTATGTAAGGAGGGTCGAATAAACTGTACTATACAAAAGGGTTTAATTAACGGGATATGAAACCCAAAATAATTCTGACATGATTCAGATAGAACATGCAATTTAAAGAACTTTCTGATTTACTTCTATTATCAATTTCTTTGTTCTCTTGATATCTTTTGTTGAAAAACAGATAAATATGCTTAGGAGCCAGCCATTTCTGGAGCAATATATGGCACTTCAAAAACTGTAAGTGGATCTTCGGGGTTAGTGTTAGGTTTTTTTTTTTTACTTTTTTTGGGTGAGTTATTTTTAGATTAGGGTTTGGGCTTTCTTAAAAGAGCTAAATGCCCTTTTAAGGGCTATGCCCATACAAATGCCATTTTTAGGTTTTTTATATTGGAGGGTTGGTTGGGTGGTGGGTTTTACTGTTGTGGGGGGTCTTTCTATTTTTTTCCAGGTAAAAGAGCTGATTTCTTTAGGGCAATGCCATACAAAAGGCCCTTTAAGGGCTATTGGTAGTTTATTGTAGACTAGGGTTTTTTTTTTATTTTTATAGGGCTATTAGATTAGGTGTAATTGTTTTTATTTTGGATAATTTCGTTCGTTATTTTTTGTAATTTAATATTTTTTATGTTTTGTAATTTTAGAATTAAATCTTTTTAGTATTTTTTTTTTTTTTTTTAAAGTGTAATTTAGTTTATTTAAATTTGTAGTTTATTTAATTTTAGTATTATAGTTGTTAGGTTCATTTATTGTTTAAACTTAGTTTTTTTTATTTCACAGGTAAGTTTTTATTTATTTTAAATATAGGGATATTGTAATGTTAATTTAAAGTTAGGGGGTTGTTAGGTTTAGGGGTTAATAGTTAATTTTTTTGTGATGTGGGGGGCTGGCGGTTTAGGGGTTAATAACTTTATTTAGTGGTGGCGATATATCGGGAGCGGCAGATTAGGGGTTAATAAGCTTATTTCGGTGTTGGCGATGTCGGGGACGCAGATTAGGGTTTAATAAGCTTATTTAGGTGTTGGCGATGTCAGGGGCAGCAGATTAGGGGTGTTTAGACTAGGGGTTTATGTCAGGGTGTTAGGTTTAAACGTAATTTTTCCCCCCATTAAAATCAATGGGTTGCGTTACGGCAATCGCCATTCCGTGCTTCAGGTGTTATAAAAAAAAACTAACACACTCTCCCCATTGTTGTCTATGGGGAAAGCGTGCACGAGCACGTATTCTCAGTCCTTGGATTTTGTGCGGTATGGAGCTTATCGCCACCATATCACACACACAAGGCAGCTTTTTAAAAACTTGTAATGGCAGCGCTATGGGGGGTGAAATAACGCAACTTTTGTTGCGTTCGTTTCGCACCCTCTATAGCGCAAAACGTGTAATCTAGGTGAAAGTGTTTTTGTTCAGGATGTTACCTCAGTTGTCGATATTAGGGCCGCAACTAACTGTGGAACAACCTGTTGTACCTCTCATTGGCAGTTAAGGGGTTAAATCACGCGTATTGCTAGCTACAGGCTCCTGCAGAAGAATAACACTTGTTTCTGCATCCAATGCTACCTGTGCACAAATGATCTTTTGCTACATTGTACGTGTAACAGTTGTACATAGAATAAATCTGGCTTTTGTTTGCAATTCATTTGACACCATTTATAAATGAGTTAGGGAATCCTAGGGTAAGAATATATTTGTGCAAAAAGCCAATAATAGATATTGCGCACTCAGTTATAATAGTGGTTCCCTACATTTCTTAATTTTAACTACTAAAAGATTGTAAAGCGCTTGGTACCAGCTGCTGGAGGAGGTAATCAGAATACCTACACAAAGGGAAGCAGGAATATTAGATATTGGAGCAGAGAGGAGATTCCGAACAGAATCCAGCAGGCCGGGGGATACGAGTTGTGATTGGACCATTTATTGTTTGTAAAATATCTTATTGTATCACTAGTCAGCTGCACGGCCCTTTTTATAGCAAAACTGCAAACATTAAGTAATCATTAAGGGTGTGATAGCATGAAACAACAGGAAGCGTATCAGACGCTGCCAGTCTACGTAGAGGGTATGTGGCTGCGCAGGTTTTGTGGCAAAAACTCTCTGTAGGTCTCTGACATGAATACAAAACTTTACATGTCCCATATCACTTATAAACCACAATAAAGACACATCAAGTAGACAGCCTGTTTAGTAATTAAACACATCTTTCCGTATTAAACCAACAACGCGAAAACGAGATCTGATGCTACTTTGTCATATCATCAGTTTCCTTTAATAAATAAAACTCAATAGGCAAAATTCATTAAAATTTCTGCAAGAGAGTTCAAAATATATAACTAAAATAGTCTCTGTAAAAGATACTACGTTCAATGCGCTATATATATATATATATATTTTGTATAATGTAAAACAGCAGTAAAACAATGCGTTGCAAGAGATCTGAGCAAACGGGCATGGTGAGCTGTGGCCAATTAGAAATAAGCCCTTTGCTGTTCTAAGCAATGGATGTGTAGTATTTTGCACGGTATGGAATAACATAGCACACGTCAGTTAGCAGTATGCAGTCTAGCAGAAAAAGCACAATATGTAGAGGTCAATAACTGAAGAAGCAGGCAAATAAAGAATGAGCAGTGAACCGATTTTTTTTTAAACTTAACCAGGTTTATGTGAGATTTATGGTATTTGGCCACAGCAATACAAATTAAGGCCTTTACAAATGAAAGATTTATAGTACATTTGCAGGGTTCGGCTATTTTAGAGCAACTGAAAAGCCTTTAATTACCTAGTTTCCTCTGTGGCCAATGAGAAAGCAGATGTAAATGAGCTTGTGCACTGCTCTAACCGTTCACTGTGCACGTAACAGGCAATCTACAGTATACAAAATGATACCCTATTGATCTATCAAACTAAAGTATACGGCGGTGGGAGTGAAACAGCAGATTTAAATACAAGAAAAGCGTAAAATAAATTATGAAATTTTATGTCAAATATCATCTCAAGGACTGTCCCAGAAACAAAAAGATACGCGACCAAATTGATAGAAAAATAAAAAACATGGCAGATAAATATTAAAAGATGATGCTCAATATTTTAAAACAGTTTTTTTATCATTTAATCAATAATATCAGCACGACATAAGCAATTAAAGGGACAGTCTACTCCAGAATTTTTATTGTTTAACCCCTTAAGGACAAGGCCATTTTTCAATTTCTTTCCCTTAATGACAATGGCTATTTTTACATTTTTGCGGTGCTTGTGTTTAGCTGTAATTTTCCTCTTACTCATTTACTGTACCCACACATATTATATACCGTTTTTCTCGCCATTAAATGGACTTTCTAAAGAAAGAATTATTTTCATCATATCTTATAATTTACTATACTATAAAAAAACTTTTTACTATAAAAAAAATATATAAAATATGAGAAAAAAATGGAAAAAACACACTTTTTCTAACTTTGAACCCCAAAATCTGTTACACATCTACAACCACCAAAAAACACCCATGCTAAATAGTTTCTAAATTTTGTCCTGAGTTTAGAAATACCCAATGTTAACATGTTCTTTGCTTTTTTTGCAAGTTATAGGGCCATAAATACAAGTAGCACTTTGCTATTTCCAAACCATTTTGTTTTCAAAATTAGCGCTAGTTACATTAGAACACTAATATCTTTCAGGAATCCCTGAATATCCATTGCCATGTATACATATTTTTTTAGTAGACATCCCAAAGTATTGAAGTATTATATTTCATGCCACCATTTCACCGCCAAATGCGATCAAATACAAAAAATTGTTCACTTTTTCACAAATTTTTTCACAAACTTTTGGTTTCTCACTGAAATTATTTACAAACAGTTTGTGCAATTATGGCATAAACGGTTGTAAATTTTTCTCTGGGATCCCCTTTGTTCAGAAATAGCAGATATATGGCTTTGGCGTTGCTTTTTGGTAATTAGAAGGCCGCTAAATGCCACCGTGCACCACACGTGTATTATGCCCAGCAGTGAAGGGGTTAATTAGGGAGCATGTAGGGAGCTTTTTGGGGTAATTTTAGCTTTAGTGTAGTGTATTAGACCAGTGATTTTTAACCTTTTTTTTGCCGTGGCACACTTTTTTACATTAAAAAATCCTGTGGCACACCACCATCCCAAAATTTAAAAAGAATCACACATTGTAGCCTAATACAGCATATATATACACACATACACACAAACACACACATACTGTATGTATTGTGCTGTTATGCCATGCCTCCTACAAACTACCCCTGCACTGGGAGTAAAAAACAAGCAAAGTTTAAAAAATATGTCACACTGTTGTCAGTCTGCCGTGGCACACCTGAGGATCTCTCACGGCACACTAGTGTGCCACGGCACACTGGTTGAAAAACACTGTATTAGACAACCCCAAGTATTGATCTAGGCCCATTTTGGTATATTTCATGCCACCATTTCACCGCCAAATGCGATCAAATTAAAAAAAACTGTATTATGGCTAGCAGTGAAGGGGTTAATTAGGTAGCTTGTAGGGAGCTTGCAGGGTTAATTTTAGCTTTAGTGTAGAGCTCAGCCTCCCACCTGAAACATCAGACCCCCTGATCCCTCCCAAACAGCTCTCCTCCCTCCCCCACCCCACAATTGTCCCCGCCATCTTAAGTACTGGCAGCAACTCTGCCAGTACTAAAATAAAAGGTATATTTAGTTTTTGTTTTAAGCATATTTACATATGCTGCTGTGTAGGACCCCCCCTTAGCCCCCAACCTGACTGATCCCCCACCAAACAGCTCTCTAACCCTCCCCCTCTGCCTTAATGGGCGCCATCTTGGGTACTGGCAGCTGTCCCTCTATTACCCATACCCCAGTTTTGCATAACCAACAGTTATATTATTACACTCTTTACCTCTGTGATTACCCTGTATCTAAGCCTCTGCAGACTGTCCCTCAGTTCTTTTGACAGACTTGCATTTTAGCCAATCAGTGCTGACTCATAAGCAACACCACAGGAGTGAGCACAATGTTATCTATATGGCACACATGAACCAACATCCTCTAGCTGTGAAAAACTGTCAAATGCATTGAAATAAGAGGCAGCCTTCAATGGCTTAATAAGTAGCATACGAGCCTACCTATTTTTAGCTTTCAACAAATAATACCAAGAGAACAAAATAAATTGTATGATAAAAGTAAATTGGGAAGGTGTTTTTTTAAATTACATGCCCTATCTGAATCATGAAAGTTCAATTTTGACTAGACTGACCCTTTAATAATTTCATATCATTTGGTGCAATTTTAGAATTAACATGTTTAAACCTTCAAATACTTCATGTAAATGTTAATCTATAATTGAAGTGATCGTACTTAAAAGGACATGAAAGTCAACATTTTTCCTTCATGATTTAGATAGAGAATACAATTAAAAAAAGTTTCCAATTTATTTAGGTTATCAAATTTGCTTCTTTCTCATGTTATTCTTTGTTGAAAAGATATCTAGATAGGTAGTGTGCACATGCCTGAAGCACTACATGAAAAGAACTAGTGCTGTCATCTAGTGCTCTTGCTAATGTATAATATTGACTAATTGTCCCTTTAAAAGGGATAGTAAAGTCCAAATTAAACTTTCAAGATTCAGATAGCGCATGTCATTGTAAACAACTGTCAAATTTACTTTTATCATCAAATTTGCTTTGTTCTAGAACCAATCCCTACATAAGATATGGCTGTTATCTCATTGGATGCAGAGAAGTTTGATTTGGTATATCATGATCATATATTTTTTTCTTTAAAAATATTTGGTTTTCAATGTCATCTCCTACAATTTGTTGAACACATTTATAGTAGCTCTAAGACATTATTGTTAATAAATGGACAACTATCTCAGAATACTACATTAAATAAAGTTACACGCCAAGGCTGCCCACTTTCTCCCCTTTTATTTATTATAGCCATAGAATCACTGGCTATTGCTATGTGTCAACAAATTGAAGTGAAGGTCGCCCTTTATGCAGATGACCTCTTAGTTTACGTCTCTAACCTTTCCAAAAATATTCCACAGCTTTTACAAGGTATTGATTTATTTAGT
Organism: Bombina bombina; assembly: GCF_027579735.1. Taxonomy (NCBI): domain Eukaryota; kingdom Metazoa; phylum Chordata; class Amphibia; order Anura; family Bombinatoridae; genus Bombina; species Bombina bombina. The sequence continues at coordinate 20,792,681 of NC_069507.1, read as the reverse complement.
TCCTTTTCAGGGTATAAAGGTAAATGCAGCAAAATCAGAAATCTTCTGGCTAAAGGGAGACCATAGCTCAAGGGTTAATACGTCATTTAAAACTGCAACTTTGTCTTTCAAATATCTTGGCATCTTTGTTTCAATGGAACCATGTAATTGGTATAGGCTCAATATAACAAAAATACGCCTAAAAACTAGGAAAGAAATGAAGCACTGGCACAATCTCCCCCTAACTATGTTGGGGCAAATAGCTATTTTTAAAATGATTTCTCTTGTTAAAATTCTTTATATACACTACAAAATATTCCAATGTGTCCTTAATAAAAAAAAAAAAAAAAAAAAAAAGGGATCTTCAAAGTTTCTACTCAGATTTATCTTACTTTATTTGGCAGGGAAAAAAAGCCTAGAATAGCGCTAAAAAAAACAACAACGTATATGGTGGACTAGCATTACCAGACCTAGATTTATATAACCTGGTTTATCTGGGGAAGTTTGTAGTAGGGTGGCTTGGGAGATCTATTTTTCACATCTTGAACTAGAAGAGAATATAATATACTCACATTCACTTATATTTATTCTTCATTGTAATCCCAAGACTTTTCCTAAAACAATTAAAAGCTTAAACTCCATACAAAATGCATTAATAGCCTGGCACAAGATATGTTTGTTAATAGGCCTTAATCATAGCATTTCTACTCACCAAGTCATAAGTAGGGATGGGCGAATGCGTTCATAAATCGAATGTTAGAACAAATGTTATTGTAGAAATTCGATTTACATAATAAAATGTTGATTTTATGAATATTCTTCAAAATTCTATTATCGAATGTTATTTACAGTTTTCGAATTTGAATGTCACCTTCGAATATTACATTTATAAAACACAGTATTATACTAGAAAACAGAATTTATGTTTACCTGATAAATTACTTTCTCCAACGGTGTGTCCGGTCCACGGCGTCATCCTTACTTGTGGGATATTCTCTTCCCCAACAGGAAATGGCAAAGAGCCCAGCAAAGCTGGTCACATGATCCCTCCTAGGCTCCGCCTACCCCAGTCATTCGACCGACGTTAAGGAGGAATATTTGCATAGGAGAAACCATATGGTACCGTGGTGACTGTAGTTAAAGAAAATAAATTATCAGACCTGATTAAAAAAACCAGGGCGGGCTGTGGACCGGACACACCGTTGGAGAAAGTAATTTATCAGGTAAACATAAATTCTGTTTTCTCCAACATAGGTGTGTCCGGTCCACGGCGTCATCCTTACTTGTGGGAACCAATACCAAAGCTTTAGGACACGGATGAAGGGAGGGAGCAAATCAGGTCACCTAAATGGAAGGCACCACGGCTTGCAAAACCTTTCTCCCAAAAATAGCCTCAGAAGAAGCAAAAGTATCAAACTTGTAAAATTTGGTAAAAGTGTGCAGTGAAGACCAAGTCGCTGCCCTACATATCTGATCAACAGAAGCCTCGTTCTTGAAGGCCCATGTGGAAGCCACAGCCCTAGTGGAATGAGCTGTGATTCTTTCGGGAGGCTGCCGTCCGGCAGTCTCGTAAGCCAATCTGATGATGCTTTTAATCCAAAAAGAGAGAGAGGTAGAAGTTGCTTTTTGACCTCTCCTTTTACCGGAATAAACAACAAACAAGGAAGATGTTTGTCTAAAATCCTTTGTAGCATCTAAATAGAATTTTAGAGCGCGAACAACATCCAAATTGTGCAACAAACGTTCCTTCTTTGAAACTGGTTTCGGACACAGAGAAGGTACGATAATCTCCTGGTTAATGTTTTTGTTAGAAACAACTTTTGGAAGAAAACCAGGTTTAGTACGTAAAACCACCTTATCTGCATGGAACACCAGATAAGGAGGAGAACACTGCAGAGCAGATAATTCTGAAACTCTTCTAGCAGAAGAAATTGCAACTAAAAACAAAACTTTCCAAGATAATAACTTAATATCAACGGAATGCAAGGGTTCAAACGGAACCCCCTGAAGAACTGAAAGAACTAAATTGAGACTCCAAGGAGGAGTCAAAGGTTTGTAAACAGGCTTAATTCTAACCAGAGCCTGAACAAAGGCTTGAACATCTGGCACAGCGGCCAGCTTTTTGTGAAGTAACACAGACAAGGCAGAAATCTGTCCCTTCAGGGAACTTGCAGATAATCCTTTTTCCAATCCTTCTTGAAGGAAGGATAGAATCCTAGGAATCTTAACCTTGTCCCAAGGGAATCCTTTAGATTCACACCAACAGATATATTTTTTCCAAATTTTGTGGTAAATCTTTCTAGTTACAGGCTTTCTGGCCTGAACAAGAGTATCGATAACAGAATCTGAGAATCCTCGCTTCGATAAGATCAAGCGTTCAATCTCCAAGCAGTCAGCTGGAGTGAAACCAGATTCGGATGTTCGAACGGACCCTGAACAAGAAGGTCTCGTCTCAAAGGTAGCTTCCAAGGAGGAGCCGATGACATATTCACCAGATCTGCGTACCAAGTCCTGCGTGGCCACGCAGGAGCTATCAAGATCACCGACGCCCTCTCCTGATTGATCCTGGCTACCAGCCTGGGGATGAGAGGAAACGGCGGGAACACATAAGCTAGTTTGAAGGTCCAAGGTGCTACTAGTGCATCCACTAGAGCCGCCTTGGGATCCCTGGATCTGGACCCGTAGCAAGGAACTTTGAAGTTCTGACGAGAGGCCATCAGATCCATGTCTGGAATGCCCCACAGCTGAGTGACTTGGGCAAAGATTTCCGGATGGAGTTCCCACTCCCCCGGATGCAATGTCTGACGACTCAGAAAATCCGCTTCCCAATTTTCCACTCCTGGGATGTGGATAGCAGACAGGTGGCAGGAGTGAGACTCCGCCCATAGAATGATTTTGGTCACTTCTTCCATCGCCAGGGAACTCCTTGTTCCCCCCTGATGGTTGATGTACGCAACAGTTGTCATGTTGTCTGATTGAAACCGTATGAACTTGGCCCTCGCTAGCTGAGGCCAAGCCTTGAGAGCATTGAATATCGCTCTCAGTTCCAGAATATTTATCGGTAGAAGAGATTCTTCCCGAGACCAAAGACCCTGAGCTTTCAGGGATCCCCAGACCGCGCCCCAGCCCATCAGACTGGCGTCGGTCGTGACAATGACCCACTCTGGTCTGCGGAATGTCATCCCTCGTGACAGGTTGTCCAGGGACAGCCACCAACGGAGTGAGTCTCTGGTCCTCTGATTTACTTGTATCTTCGGAGACAAGTCTGTATAGTCCCCATTCCACTGACTGAGCATGCACAGTTGTAATGGTCTTAGATGAATGCGTGCAAAAGGAACTATGTCCATTGCCGCTACCATCAACCCGATCACTTCCATGCACTGAGCTATGGAAGGAAGAGGAACGGAATGAAGTATCCGACAAGAGTCTAGAAGTTTTGTTTTTCTGGCCTCTGTCAGAAAAATCCTCATTTCTAAGGAGTCTATTATTGTTCCCAAGAAGGGAACCCTTGTTGACGGAGATAGAGAACTCTTTTCCACGTTCACTTTCCATCCGTGAGATCTGAGAAAGGCCAGGACAATGTCCGTGTGAGCCTTTGCTTGAGGAAGGGACGACGCTTGAATCAGAATGTCGTCCAAGTAAGGTACTACAGCAATGCCCCTTGGTCTTAGCACAGCTAGAAGGGACCCTAGTACCTTTGTAAAAATCCTTGGAGCAGTGGCTAATCCGAAAGGAAGCGCCACGAACTGGTAATGTTTGTCCAGGAATGCGAACCTCAGGAACCGATGATGTTCCTTGTGGATAGGAATATGTAGATACGCATCCTTTAAATCCACCGTGGTCATGAATTGACCTTCCTGGATGGAAGGAAGAATAGTTCGAATGGTTTCCATCTTGAACGATGGAACCTTGAGAAACTTGTTTAAGATCTTGAGATCTAAGATTGGTCTGAACGTTCCCTCTTTTTTGGGAACTATAAACAGATTGGAGTAGAACCCCATCCCTTGTTCTCTTAATGGAACGGGATGAATCACTCCCATTTTTAACAGGTCTTCTACACAATGTAAGAATGCCTGTCTTTTTATGTGGTCTGAAGACAACTGAGACCTGTGGAACCTCCCCCTTGGGGGAAGTCCCTTGAATTCCAGAAGATAACCTTGGGAGACTATTTCTAGCGCCCAAGGATCCAGAACATCTCTTGCCCAAGCCTGAGCGAAGAGAGAGAGTCTGCCCCCCACCAGATCCGGTCCCGGATCGGGGGCCAACATTTCATGCTGTCTTGGTAGCAGTGGCAGGTTTCTTGGCCTGCTTACCCTTGTTCCAGCCTTGCATTGGTCTCCAAGCTGGCTTGGCTTGAGAAGTATTACCCTCTTGCTTAGAGGACGTAGCACTTTGGGCTGGTCCGTTTCTACGAAAGGGACGAAAATTAGGTTTATTTTTTGCCTTGAAAGGCCGATCCTGAGGAAGGGCGTGGCCCTTACCCCCAGTGATATCCGAGATAATCTCTTTCAAGTCAGGGCCAAACAGCGTTTTCCCCTTGAAAGGAATGTTAAGTAGCTTGTTCTTGGAAGACGCATCAGCCGACCAAGATTTCAACCAAAGCGCTCTGCGCGCCACAATAGCAAACCCAGAATTCTTAGCCGCTAACCTAGCCAATTGCAAAGTGGCGTCTAGGGTGAAAGAATTAGCCAATTTGAGAGCATTGATTCTGTCCATAATCTCCTCATAAGGAGGAGAATCACTGTCGACCGCCTTTATCAGCTCATCGAACCAGAAACATGCGGCTGTAGCGACAGGGACAATGCATGAAATTGGTTGTAGAAGGTAACCCTGCTGAACAAACATCTTTTTAAGCAAACCTTCTAATTTTTTATCCATAGGATCTTTGAAAGCACAACTATCCTCTATGGGTATAGTGGTGCGTTTGTTTAAAGTGGAAACCGCTCCCTCGACCTTGGGGACTGTCTGCCATAAGTCCTTTCTGGGGTCGACCATAGGAAACAATTTTTTAAATATGGGGGGAGGGACGAAAGGAATACCGGGCCTTTCCCATTCTTTATTAACAATGTCCGCCACCCGCTTGGGTATAGGAAAAGCTTCTGGGAGCCCCGGCACCTCTAGGAACTTGTCCATTTTACATAGTTTCTCTGGGATGACCAACTTGTCACAATCATCCAGAGTGGATAATACCTCCTTAAGCAGAATGCGGAGATGTTCCAACTTAAATTTAAATGCAATCACATCAGGTTCAGCTTGTTGAGAAATGTTCCCTGAATCAGTAATTTCTCCCTCAGACAAAACCTCCCTGGCCCCATCAGACTGAGTTAGGGGCCCTTCAGAAATATTAATATCAGCGTCGTCATGCTCTTCAGTATCTAAAACAGAGCAGTCGCGCTTACGCTGATAAGTGTTCATTTTGGCTAAAATGTTTTTGACAGAATTATCCATTACAGCCGTTAATTGTTGAATAGTAAGGAGTATTGGCGCGCTAGATGTACTAGGGGCCTCCTGAGTGGGCAAGACTCGTGTAGACGAAGGAGGGAATGATGCAGTACCATGCTTACTCCCCTCACTTGAGGAATCATCTTGGGCATCATTGTCATTGTCACATAAATCACATTTATTTAAATGAATAGGAATTCTGGCTTCCCCACATTCAGAACACAGTCTATCTGGTAGTTCAGACATGTTAAACAGGCATAAACTTGATAACAAGTACAAAAAACGTTTTAAAATAAAACCGTTACTGTCACTTTAAATTTTAAACTGAACACACTTTATTACTGCAAATGCGAAAAAACATGAAGGAATTGTTCAAAATTCACCAAATTTTCACCACAGTGTCTTAAAGCCTTAAAAGTATTGCACACCAAATTTGGAAGCTTTAACCCTTAAAATAACGGAACCGGAGCCGTTTTGAACTTTAACCCCTTTACAGTCCCTGGTATCTGCTTTGCTGAGACCCAACCAAGCCCCAAGGGGAATACGATACCAAATGACGCCTTCAGAAAGTCTTTTCTAAGTATCAGAGCTCCTCTCACATGCGACTGCATGCCATGCCTCTCAAAAACAAGTGCGCAACACCGGCGCGAAAATGAGGCTCTGCCTATGCTTTGGGAAAGCCCCTAAAGAATAAGGAGTCTAAAACAGTGCCTGCCGATATTATTATATCAAAATACCCAGATAAAATGATTCCTCAAGGCTAAATATGTGTTAATAATCAATCGATTTAGCCCAAAAAAAAAAAGTCTACAGTCTTAATAAGCCCTTTTTTGGAAGCCCTTATTTACAATCGTAATAAACATGGCTTACCGGATCCCAGAGGGAAAATGACAGCTTCCAGCATTACATCGTCTTGTTAGAATGTGTCATACCTCAAGCAGCAAGAGACTGCTCACTGTTCCCCCAACTGAAGTTAATTGCTCTCAACAGTCCTGTGTGGAACAGCCATGGATTTTAGTGACGGTTGCTAAAATCATTTTCCTCATACAAACAGAAATCTTCATCTCTTTTCTGTTTCTGAGTAAATAGTACATACCAGCACTATTTCAAAATAACAAACTCTTGATTGAATAATAAAAACTACAGTTAAACACTAAAAAACTCTAAGCCATCTCCGTGGAGATGTTGCCTGTACAACGGCAAAGAGAATGACTGGGGTAGGCGGAGCCTAGGAGGGATCATGTGACCAGCTTTGCTGGGCTCTTTGCCATTTCCTGTTGGGGAAGAGAATATCCCACAAGTAAGGATGACGCCGTGGACCGGACACACCTATGTTGGAGAAATACTATTTCGAAATTTGAATGTGACATTCAAGTATGAATATTACATTTAAAAACACAGTATTAGACTAGAAATACTATTTTGAATTTGAATGTTATATTTTAATTCGAATGTAGCATTCGAATATCACATTTATTAAACACAGTTGTAGACTAGAAATACTATTTTCAATTTGAATGTTATATTTTAATTTGAATGTAGCATTCGAATATCACATTTATTAAACACAGTTGTAGACTAGAAATACTATTTTGAATTTGAATCTTGCATTCAAATTCAAATGTCACATTCAAATTCGAATATTACATTTTGAAATTGAATGAATACATAGCTAAACATTCTATTATTCGAACAAATATTTTCGAATTTTAGTGAAAAATTTGAAAATAGAATGTTAGAATGTTATATAAACATTCGATTCGAACGAATGAATCAAAATTTGTTTTAAATTTCAAATTTTTAGAAACATTCACCCATCCCTAGTTATAAGGGGAAATCCTGACTTTATAGCAGAAATTCACTCAGCAGTATTCAATGTATTCAAACTAAACTAGTGCAACTCATGTATAACTTCTAGAACTGTTAAATTATTTTCCGATTTGAAAGAGGAATTTCCCTTAGAAAATAAAAGATTTTTTGCATACTTACAGATAAGGCATTATATCTCTAATATTGCATCGTTACATGGGTGGGACTGGAGCTGGGATCAGCTAGATTCATGGATTGGGATGTTTTAAAAAGATCTTTTTACAATATCTCCATGGTACAAAACTCTCTCCTAAATGAAGGGAGATAGAAATTTAAATTATATTGCTTCTAAATGGCAAACTGTGTATGGAGACATAAATAGTAATACCATCAAGGAGTCGATTTATCAAAGGCTTTGCAAGCCTTTCAACCCAATACAGCTGCAGGTTCTCACAAAAGAACCTGCACGCCGTATTTAGCAAGCAGCGGTCATCAGTGGCAAAATTCAATCTCTGTGGTCTAGTCCGACAGCTCCTGCCCCCACGTGATTGGCTGTGCATGGAGGGGATTGCATGCAAGCGCAAAATAGCACTCATGTGCAATGCTGAATTCCGCCAGGGGAATTCAGCCCGCCAGAGGCGAGCTGCGGCAGACAGGGGCGTGTATGTGCGCCCCTGTCTGACTCAGCTTGATAAATCGCCCTCCAAGAGTTCTATAAGTAAAGTATACGAGGCCACGCTGACAGCCTTTTGGAGAGAATCACATTTGAAGCTACTATACATGACGTATTATACACCTAAGAAGGGCTGTAAATGGTTTAACATCAATTCCAACAGATGCCCAAAATGTCAACTTCTGGGGGCAGATTTACTGCATATGCTTTGGGACTGTCCCAATATAAAACAACTTTGGTTAAAACTTGAATATTGGATTAAAAATGCAATAGAAAAGACAAATTTTAAATTTTAACGTAAATTAGTATTTCTATCCCCTCACTGTAAAGCTGTAGACAAGAATAAACTTATTCATTCCATTATCTGTAAGAAGTCTTATTTTTCATAAATGGAAAGAGAAACAGGAACCAACATTTTTCAGAAATAACAGAATTTATTAAAAAACAATGCATAATAGAACAAAAGGATACAGATAAACACGAAAACTATAAAATTCATTTCAATGGTCTATTTTTATTAGGGCCCTGTCAAAAGAAGAACACAATATCATACTTCCAGTTAAGAATTCAGACTTCGTTCTCCTTGAGGTCTGGTAAAAATCCAGGACGGGGAGCTAGGAGCAGAAGACAGGGGGAACTAGTTAAACACTTTTCTTCTCTTTCATTGTTCGTTTGTTTTCTTTTGTTAACGTTTGGTACAATGTAAATACATAAATGAAGTCAGAGCTCACAAATCTACCACCCCATAGTGGGTAAACATTATGGGTTTAGAGAAATTATAAACTGGTAATGTGGGAATATTATTGATTCACTGACGCCAGATAATGTTGTTATATTTTTTTGTTGTCTTTTTCCCTTTCCCCTCTTTTTTATGTATCCTGTCTGATCTATAAATAAAGCATTTCATTATTGTTGCTTTGTTCTCTTGTTATTCTTAGTTGAAAGCTAAACCTAGGTAGGCTCATATGCTCATTTCTAAGCCTTTGAAGGCTGCCTTTTATCTGAATGCATTTGACAGTTTTTTACAGCTAGACCGTGCTAGTTCATGTGTTTCATAAAATAACATTGTGCTCATGCACGTGGAGTTATTTAAGAGTCAGCACTAATTGCCTGATATGCAAGTTTGTCAAAAGAGCTGAGATAAGTAGGCAGTCTGCAGAGGCTTAGGTACAAGGTAATCACAGAGGTAAAAAATACATTTCTATAACAGTGTTGGTTGTGCAAAACTGGGGAATGGGTAATAAAGGGATTATCTATCTTTTAAAACATTTTTCCCTTTAAGTAACAAAAGTGTTTTGCAACACCACACCCAGCTACTTCATAATCACAAAATTATCTAGGGAGGGACACTGAAAAGTGGCTTAAAAATGTCACAGCCTCTCGTTAGTGAATCTCTTCAATGTTTTGTTGTTGTTATTTATAGAATAAAATATTTATATAAAATAAAGAGGAATAAACAGTCATATAAAATAAAGATGAATAAACAGTCATATAAAATAAAGATGAATACAGTCACAGCACTTAAAATAAAATGTATGGGTACAGCCTTATTTAACTACAGAGAGACGGTATCTGACATTGTGAGTAAAATACAATGAGACTAAATATAAACAGATATCTGATGGGATCTCATACACCGCAGCTGCAGGATGCATCTGGTGAGAGTTACACACATCACAAAGGAAATAAACTGCACAGAGCTATTACCTAAACAATTCATTCCCTAATCCAGAGGGATTTCCTTTCAGGCTGGTGACTAGATCAGAGCTGTGTAATACAGAGGCACAGCCTCACCTAACATGCGTGACATCATCATGTGACAACACAAGGGTGGTCAGCTGACTGTGTGGTGCAGTTGGCACATTTAAACAGAACGCAGGAGTCAGCAAAAATACACAATTTATAGGAGCCAAAGAATGAATATATTTATACATATTATAAAAAAATCCAATGTAACAACCTGAACCTCAGCTACCCTCAGGGTGTAGGGCAGTTCCTCCTCCCATGCCCAGTGCCCTATGCAAAGCAAGGAGAGTAGGGGGGTTGGCATAGCATGTAGATAGTAAGGTCTGTACCCCTACCACCGTTTATATAGTGCTCAGATCTTATTGCCACCCATGAGCCAGATTATAGAACATTTAAGGAACAGTGCAGCATTTTTTAGGATTTGAGAAATCTTCACAAAGTTTAGAATGTCCTGAAGATAATGTTGTTGTAGTGGCGTTTATTCTACAGCATCTAAACATGATTATATAGGTAATTGTGTAGCCCCACTAGATACAGATCATTTGTGCAGCTACCACAGTATGTACAATATATATATATATATATATATATATATATATATATATATATATATATATATATATATATATATATATATATATATATATATATATCTATCTATCTCAAGGAACAGTAGAAGAAATATCAGGGTGAAAAGGTTCCAGAAGATATAAGGACGTACCACATAATATTACGGGTGGGGAGCTGTGGACTCTTTCCATCAGATGAAAAGGAAATTATCAGGTAAAAGCATAATTTATGTTTTTCTTCTTAAATGGAAAGAGTCCACAGCTACATTCATTACTTTTGGGAAAACAATACCCAAGCTATAGAAGACACTGAATGCCAAGACGGAAGGGTACAATAGGCGGCCCATACTAAGAGCACCCCAACCCAATAAAAAAAAATCCCGCTTCGTCCGAAGCTGAGAAAAAATTTCAAAGGAAAAGCCCCAGTGACACCGACTCGCAGCTAGTCCAGAGCCAAACTAGAGACCGCAAAACAGACTCGACTGAGCCAACGGTCCCCAAGAGACACCGTCGCCCAACAGACGGTCCCCCACCACTTACCCCTCACAAATGAAGGGGAACCAGCCGAAATCCCCAAGGGAAACAAGGCAAAGGAAGACAGAGGAAAATGAAAGGTCCCTTAAAACAAAAAAAGCACCTCCAAGAGTGGGCCCAGCTCATAGAGACCCAAACAGTGAAGGAGGCCACGCCTATACCCGGCGAAACCCGGGATAATACTGGGCACGGAGTCAGAGGACGTCTCCAACATCCTGCAAGCATGGAACGCAATGAAAGAGGCAAAGACCTCCCAGCACCCCCATAGAATAAAAAGTACATCCTGACCTGCAGACCCACACCCAGCTGGACCAACCCAGCCACAGGGATCCAATACAGGGGAACAAAAGAATCCCAAAACTGGTACAGGAACGAGCGTAAAGATGGCAGAGCCATCCCCCCAGAGTACAAGTACAACCCGACTCTGAAAACAGACAAGGCCATAGACCTAAGGATCTATCAAAACAAGGCCCCACAGTCTGACTTGGAGCCAGCAAGACTACAGGTGGAACCAATTCCACTCTCCACTTCCCGACCAGGAGAAGCCCCAAGTAAGGGCTCCATCTCCATAGGAAGGAGAATATCCCTTAAAGAAAAAGGGAAGAGGCCGGAAGGGCAACCACTGTCCTCAAGGTCCGAAGCCACCGGCTAATTGGGAAGAAAATTCCCAAACGCAAATGTCCTAGCAAGGGCCCCTTTACAAGTAGCTCGCCAAACAGAGGCACAGACAACCCATTCGCCTGCAGAGAATACACGGGTACACTGGCAAACTGACAGGGGAACGCAACCCTAAGGCGCACCAGAAATTGGAATCCAATGCCAGCAGCTGGGTTTAAACCCACAACCCTTGAGGAGCAAGCCACACAGGCAACCCTAGATGACGTGGGTTACTCTGTTGTAAAGAGTAATAAATACTCAGAAAATCAGGCCAACCCTGACCCGGTCAAGTAGATGGAGCAAGGACATATCCCAAGTTCCCACTACTGTGGAACACCCCGACCAGCCCTGAGATCCAAAACAACCTGGGACAGGAAAAAGGAGTGAAGCCCCAGAAGAGGAAGTCTCAGGGAGAAAAACAGGTCCGGGCACCTAATAGTTCAGGCAACTATACCCTGGAACTAAACACCCCAACTGACCAAAAAGCCAGACAAAACGGGAATGGATGCATCTCCAGAGAATCCGGATAGCGAAGAGAACTTGAAAGCCCTAGCTAAAGTCCAACTCAACAAGGAGTAAGGCTAGAAGTCAAATGAAAGGCCTTCCCAAGGCCTCAGAACAACAGAAGGTATACCTCGAAGTCCACAAAACCATACTAGCAGGGCTAGTCTCCCCATCACCTCCACACATGCAGAGGACACAGGGAAGAGAAAGGCGCTAAGCCTTCCCAGCTCCGGGAAACTCCGAAATAAACAACTAACATCCGGAACGCAGATCCCTAAAAGGAGATCTAACTCACCCAGAGACAATGGAAGAAACCCCAAAGGTCTCATAACTCAGACAGACCCTACGTGGCCCGGAGTTAAAACCGTATCTCGAAACACTAGAAACAGCATATATGCACCCCCTTAAGGTGCCAAAATTTGCAACAAGTTATAAAATAGAAAACCTTCTGCATGCCGTACAGCTATCCATACAAGCTGTTGGATAAAGCCCCAATAGGACCATCCAGAAGCCTAACACTAAAGGCCAAACCACTCCTCAGTGGCAACGGGGCGTTACGTTACCATCCTTTCCCGCCTCGCGACCCACAGGTCCTCTAGAATGCTTAGTTGAACATAAAAACAAGGATAACTTGAGCACTCAGCGCTACTACCGAACCGGTCCGGCAGAACAGCGCCACGTGTCTGAACCTGAGTACAGGACCAGCCTGTACTCAGGGTCCTAACCGGCAAGCTGTATAAATTCTCCCACATAGGGGAAAAACAAAAAAAACAGACATTATTAAACATAGGACTAACATGTCCAAACAACTTCCGGAGAAGTAACAAAGAGAATCGATCCCAGATGGTTCCCGAAGGAAAACACAAATAAAAGACATCCCTTCGGATAAAACATAAAATATAAGGCAACCCGAAGGTTAACGCCCAAAAGATACAGACCTACCCGCAGGACCAGCCAAACGGAGCCCTATCTTTCAAAAAAGCTGTGAAAGATCTCAAATAAAAAAGAGCAAGATGAAATAACCCCACATGTCTAATGAGGTGCACCATTGGAATTATCAGACTGAAAGTTCCCATATCTGTTAACAATAGGGTCATTCAATAACTGAAAAAAAGATGTCTAAGCAACAAGCTAAGGCGCGCAATCCTGTAATGAAAGGCACAACACTCCGGAACAGTTACACTTGCGGGGAACTGTAGAGGCCCGCCCCAAGGCGGAAGACCCGGGACAATAGGGCACGAGCACAATCTCAAATAAACATCTGCACTCTGCAGACGGACCATCGCTAACATTATCGGGAAGCAAAAACGTGCTGCAACCTCCGGGGGGGAACACGCCACCCCGTATGGAGGAACCATAAACTGGGTTACCCGCATGTGTAGAAGTATGAATTGGTAGGGAACTCACCTCTTGGAGGATGGGGCCCCCAGAGGCGGATGGCTCAGCAGGTCCCCGATTCCCCGAGCACGAAGAACCAGGCGCTCTCATATGGCATACGGAAAAAAAAACTGGTCGACATGTGTCAACAAGGCCAATCCGGAGTCATCACCGGACACAGAATCTGAAATCAAAATAGTCTCGGTATGAGAATCCTCCGTAACTGATTCTGAGACTCTACTCATTTCAGATTCAGAGTCCTCAAAACTGGATAGAGGAAATATCAATATGGACTAAAGTATGAAAACAAAAATGGCACCTGACACCCACAATAGCTGGGGCACTCATCACCTCCTATGACCAGACCCCTGCGGACTAGAATAGTCTCTTTGCCACATGGTCATGAATGCGGAAATGGATCGCAAACACACCCATACACAAGGTGAAACATAGAGTCCAACAAAGCGCGCCCAACCAAAAGGCTGCATCACTTCCAAAGGCCTCAAAGTTCCAACCACGAGCCGAGAAACATCACACACAAGCAGGTTGAATCACATAAACATGATTATAAACCCTCGATTCCAAGATACTAACAGAGACTCACTGAGACCCTTATTTTATATAGTAGGACCCGCAAGGTGTTGTAGCCTCTCTGGAAAAACATTCATATTACAGTACATTGACGATAAAGTAAAATGAAACGATCTTACTGGAATCTACGCCGTGGAACAGGAACACTGCCTTTCAAGTGTTACGAATAGTGACATTGCCTCCTCCATGGACTTGAGAGAAGAAAGCAGGCAGCAGAGTTCGACAATGCCGATTGCTTGAGGAGCTGTTAATATCAGTCGGGATGGTTTCGCAGAGAGACTCTCCCTGCATCTCCAGACTCTAACTTTCATCCAAGCCCTCACTAAGACGACAGGACTACTTAAAACTCCTGTCCCATGCTGAAGAGTACTACCCTCCATAAGAGACAAAAACAAAAATTAAAAATTCTAACACTTCTCTGCCAACCTCCTGGGACGAAAGGCAAAGAATGACTGGGGGATGAGGGGAGTGGGAGGAGTATTTAAGCCTTTGGCTGGGGTGTCTTTGCCTCACACACACACACACACACACACACACATACATACACTGCATATAACCCTCCAGCTAGAGCCATCTTCCTCTGTAACCATACGACCCCTGTAATAAATGGCACACTTCTGTATGGAGCACGTGCTAGGGTGCAGAAATCTACGGCTGGCACAAATACCAGGCAACTCTAGGTACAAAATCTGTTGTGTTTCTGTGCTCTGTTCTATTCTCACCTTACTGAGGTGGTGTTTAACAGGCCCAGCAATGGGGTCGTCTAGCAGGTGCTATTAGGCAGTATAGCCAGGAAAGACAGCCCCAGACCCATTGTGCTCTGTTTATTTACAAAGGACCCTCTATAGAAGGCTCAGACGCTGGGGGTTATTTACACAAAAGCGCAGGAGAAAAGTGACAGCTTCACAAGTAAGTCAGTATATACAATGCACCATACAGGTAAGTCAGTATATACTATGTACCTTACAGGTAAGTCAGTATATACAATGCACCTTACAGGTAAGTCAGTAGGGATGACCTCCACAGATGGGTCACCATAAATGTCACAGCCCTTTATTCTTCAATCCCCCATGATAGGGGTATGGATGCTATTGCCTTTTTTCTACGGGAATGGTCAGAATTCTCTGTGGACTTCCAAGCATTTATCTTACGGGTAACCCTTTTTCTTCTAACCCACAACTATTTTGAATTTGAGGGTACCTTCTATCTTCAAAGATGTGGGACAGCAATGGGGGCAAAATTTGCCCCCTCATACGCCAACCTTTCTATGGGTTGGTGGGAGCTGTCCTACATCTTTGGAGACAGAAATCCCCAAAGAGTAAACATCAGTTTCTACCGTCGATTTATCGATGACCTGATCCTTATCTGGGATGGTAATGAGACTGATCTAGGGGATTTTGTACAAGGTATTAATCTCAATGATGTGGCACTTAGATTTACCTTTGAGACCCAACAGAAAAAGATTAAATTTTCTTGATGTGACCCTTAGTGGTACAAGTGAGGGTAAAATAATCACCAGCCTCTATAGAAAACCCATATCTGGCAACTACTTGCTACATGCTAGGAGTTGCCATCCGAAACATGTACCATACGCAATTGCGAAAGGTCAACTCATTAGAGCTAAAAGGAATTGCTCAGATATGGTGGAATGTCAAGGTCAAATAAAGGCTGTTAATAGACACTTAATCCAAAGAGGATATTCACGAAAGATTATTAAAAAAAAGCACATGGGGAGGTTGCTAAACTGCATAGATTAGACCTTCTGAGAGACAAACCATAAATTAGACCTTAGACACACATAAGGGAGTAACTTTTGTTACCGATTATAGTTCCCAATATGAAGAAATATGTAAGATTGTGAAACATCATTTTAACCTGCTCATTGCAGATGACAGGCTAATAGAATGTGTCCAGGAAGGAATGAGATGTTCGTACTGAAGGAACCGTACATTGGGCAATCTATTGTCCCCTACGGTATTAAAGAAGTCTATATCCCAGGCCAGTGCATGGATTACCAGTAAGGGATCATTCAAATGGGGCAGCTCCAGGTGTGGAGCTTGTGACTATTTAATTATGTCTGATCATTTTAGTTCAACAGTGACAGGCAAGTAAACTTTTGCTTAAACTGTACCTCCATATACTGCATAACTTGTACAAAATGTGGTAAATAGTATGTCGGACTCACGACAAGGAATATTAGATCCAGGGGGAGGAAACATCTCTCAACCATTCGGGTGGGAAATTCTACCACCCCCCTTGTGTACCATTTCGCACAAGTACACAAGCAAGATCTATCCTGCTTCTCGTGGCAACCCATCTACATGATCCCACACCCCAAAAGAGGGGGTGACAGAAAAATGATTCTTTATAAAAGGGAGATGTTGTGGATTTTTAAACTAGAAACTAGGGTCCCCCAGGGTCTCAACTCTGAATATGACCTCATCAACTATTGGGAATAGTTGGTCACCTATCCCTGTTCAGTTTGATCTCCACAACATCTCCCTTTATAGTATAGTATATCCTGACTATACTTTATCAAAAAACTACATTTGGTTGTTATATACATACCCTCTGTCCCTTAGGTTATTGGGTTATTAGATGTGTACAATATCTGTTACAACTTATATACTAGCTATGATGACTTATACCCAGTTAAGAGTATTAAAATACTGGTGGTCCTCACTATACAATCCAATTAATATTTAAAGTTACTGGGGACCTAGTAGTATATATACTATATTTATTTAGTGATATTTGATGCTTACCCTGGTCTGTAAATGAAGATCGGCCATTGAATATGTGTGTCTATAGCCTTCTACACTTATGTACATATACCACTTTAAGCCAAGGTTTGGGGCATATCTCCTTTTACTATATGTATCAGCAGTCTCATATATCTATCTATCTATACATACATACACATCTATCTATCTATATACATACACACACACACAATCAACCTACTTAGGGACACTTTATATTTAGCCTAGACTGTGTATCGCAATTGATTATAGGATATGCATGCTTGTAGCTTCTATATATCTGTACATGTACCCATGTACCACCAGAACTATGTATATATATATATATATAATTTCAAAACTTTATCCACCTTTAATGTGACCTATAAACGGTACAACTTGATTGAAAAACAAACTGAAACTTCTAGGTGGAGGGAAGTAAAAAAAAAAAAAAAAAAAAAAAAAAACAATATGGTTGCATAAGGTTGTTATAACTGGGGATGTAGCTGTGTTTAGAATTGAGCAATCACATTCAAAATCATGTTAAATAGGAGTCAGTACACAAATGCCATCATTTAAAATGCATCTGATTAACCCCAAATAAAGTTCAGCTGTTCTAGTAGGTCTTTCCTGACATTTTCTTAGTCACAACCTACAGCAAAAGCCATGGTTCACAGAGAGCTTCCAAAGCATCAGAGGGATCTCATTGTTTAAAGGTATCAGTCAGGAGAACGGTACAAAAGAATTTCCAAGGCATTAGATATATCATGGAACACAGTGAAAGACAGTCATTATCAAGTGTAGAAAATATTGAGCAACAGTGACATTACCAAGAACTGGACGTCCCTCCAAAATTGATGAAAAGACGAGAAGAAAACTGGTCTGGGAGGCTGCCAAGAGGCCTACAGCACCATTAAAGGAGCTGCAGGAATATCTGGCAAGTACTGGCTGTGTGGTGCATGTGACAACAATCGCCCGTATTCTTCATATGTCTGGGCTATGGGGTAGAGTGGTAAGACGGAAGCCTTTTCTTAAGAAAACAAACATCCAAGCCCATCTAAATTTTGCAAAAACACATCTGAAGTCTCCCAAAAGCATGTCGCAAAAGGTGTTCTGGTTTGATTAAACCAAGATTAAACTTTTTGGCCATAATTCCAAAAGATATGTTCGGCGCAAAAACAACACTGCATATAACCAAAAGAACACCATACCCACAGTGAACCATTTTGGTGGCAGCATCATGCTTTGGGTCTGTTTTTCTTCAGCTGGAACTGGGGCCTTAGTCAAGGTAGAGGGAATTATGAACAGCTCCAAATACCAGACAATATTGGCACAAAACCTTCGGGCTTCTGCTAGAAAGCTGAACATGAAGAGGAACTTTATCTTTCAGCATGAAAACACCCAAAGCATACATCCAAATCAACAAAGGAATGGCTTCACAAGAAGTAGATTAAAGTTTTGGAATGGCCCAATCAGAGCCCAGACCTGAATCCAATCAAAAATCTGTGGGGTGATCTTAAGTGGGTTGTGCACAAGAGATGCCCTCACAATCTGACAGATTTAGAGTGTTTTTGCAAAGAAGAGTGGGCAAATCTTGCCAAGTCAAGATGTGCCATGCTGAAAAACTCATACCCAAAAAGACTGAGTGGTGTTATAAAATCAAAGGGTGCTTCAACAAAGTATTAGTTTAAGGGTGTGCACACTTATGCAACCATATTATTTTAGTTTTTTATTTCTACTTCCCTCCACCTAAAATATTTTAGATTGTTTTGTAATTGAGTTGTACAGTTTATAGGTCACATTAAAGGTGGAAAAAAGTTCTGAAATGATTTATCTTTGTCTCATTTTTTTACATCACAGAAACCTGACATTTTAACAGAGGTGTGTAGACTTTTTATATCCATATATATATATATATATATATTTTGTTAATAGAAAGAGAAAATCAAGTAATGGCGCACAGCTGATTACTATTGATCAATAAATTGAAGTATTGTCAATATCAATGTATTGCTGATTGATATGTCATACAAATAAAAGTAAAAATAAAGTGCATATGTCCATAAAATTGGTTTTGAGCTCAAGTTATTTCTTATGCTTCAACAGTTTTTATCCTTCTAGGGTAAGTAAGATGTGCTTACCAGAAAGTACCTCAATCCTATGAGGTAAGGTGTCAGCCTTTTTTGGGGGTTTACAGATGGTTCTTGGACTCTTGTCGAGATGAAAAAAACTTTTCTTTTCTTTTGAATTGTGTAATCTTGCAATTTCTGCAGTATGCCTTTAATGGAAATCCTGGACTCTCTTGTGAAGATGTTACAGCTGGATGTAATTTGACAAACAGTAATGGAGACTCCTGGACTCTTTTCTTTTCTTTTCTTTTCCTTGGTTATTAGGCAGCTGAGAGTCAGCACATCCCAGGAAACAAACACGGGGAATTAAGTCAAAAGAGACAATTGCCAGCGTTACTTCCTACCAGCGTGATCTTCAGCAGGAATTCACGAACATACTCCCAGCATACAGTGCAGCGTAAGCTGTATTCATCAGCTTCACGTCCAGTAAAAGAGGAGGGGTCCCAACGTTGATACAGGTGTGTGTGAGGCAGAGGGATCCTCTTTATAATAATATTTGTCTGTAAATAATGCACTAGTGAGGTATTTGTATGTGAGGCAATGGGAATATCTATATAATATTATATACCTGTAGTTAAGGTACTAGGATTATTGAACAAAAGTATCAACGTTGGGACCCCTCCTCTTTTACTGGACGTGAAGCTGATGAATACAGCTTACGCTGCACTGTATGCTGGGAGTATGTTCGTGAATTCCTGCTGAAGATCACGCTGGTAGGAAGTAACGCTGGCAATTGTCTCTTTTGACTTAATTCCCCGTGTTTGTTTCCTGGGATGTGCTGACTCTCAGCTGCCTAATAACCAAGGAAAATAAAAGAAAAGAGTCCAGGAGTCTCCATTACTGTTTGTCAAATTACATCCAGCTGTAACATCTTCACAAGAGAGTCCAGGATTTCCATTAAAGGCATACTGCAGAAATTGCAAGATTACACAATTCAAAAGAAAAGAAAAGTTTTTTTCATCTCGACAAGAGTCCAAGAACCATCTGTAAACCCCCAAAAAAGGCTGACACCTTACCTCATAGGATTGAGGTACTTTCTGGTAAGCACATCTTACTTACCCTAGAAGGATAAAAACTGTTGAAGCATAAGAAATAACTTGAGCTCCAAACCAATTTTATGGACATATGCACTTTATTTTTACTTTTATTTGTATGACATATCAATCAGCAATACATTGATATTGACAATACTTCAATTTATTGATCAATAGTAATCAGCTGTGCGCCATTACTTGATTTTCTCTTTCTATTAACAATTAACTACAGTGACAAGGGTACACTGCATCATAGGCAGCACGCGTACACTTAACAGTAACCAACACAGAAATCAAATTAAAAAAACAGAATTTATGTTTACCTGATAAATTTCTTTCTCCAACGGTGTGTCCGGTCCACGGCGTCATCCTTACTTGTGGGATATTCTCTTCCCCAACAGGAAATGGCAAAGAGCCCAGCAAAGCTGGTCACATGATCCCTCCTAGGCTCCGCCTACCCCAGTCATTCGACCGACGTTAAGGAGGAATATTTGCATAGGAGAAACCATATGGTACCGTGGTGACTGTAGTTAAAGAAAATAAAATATCAGACCTGATTAAAAAAACCAGGGCGGGCCGTGGACCGGACACACCGTTGGAGAAAGAAATTTATCAGGTAAACATAAATTCTGTTTTCTCCAACATAGGTGTGTCCGGTCCACGGCGTCATCCTTACTTGTGGGAACCAATACCAAAGCTTTAGGACACGGATGAAGGGAGGGAGCAAATCAGGTCACCTAAATGGAAGGCACCACGGCTTGCAAAACCTTTCTCCCAAAAATATCCTCAGAAGAAGCAAAAGTATCAAACTTGTAAAATTTGGTAAAAGTGTGCAGTGAAGACCAAGTCGCTGCCCTACATATCTGATCAACAGAAGCCTCGTTCTTGAAGGCCCATGTGGAAGCCACAGCCCTAGTGGAATGAGCTGTGATTCTTTCGGGAGGCTGCCGTCCGGCAGTCTCGTAAGCCAATCTGATGATGCTTTTAATCCAAAAAGAGAGAGAGGTAGAAGTTGCTTTTTGACCTCTCCTTTTACCTGAATAAACAACAAACAAGGAAGATGTTTGTCTAAAATCCTTTGTAGCATCTAAATAGAATTTTAGAGCGCGAACAACATCCAAATTGTGCAACAAACGTTCCTTCTTTGAAACTGGTTTTGGACACAGAGAAGGTACGATAATCTCCTGGTTAATGTTTTTGTTAGAAACAACTTTTGGAAGAAAACCAGGTTTAGTACGTAAAACCACCTTATCTGCATGGAACACCAGATAAGGAGGAGAACACTGCAGAGCAGATAATTCTGAGACTCTTCTAGCAGAAGAAATCGCAACTAAAAACAAAACTTTCCAAGATAATAACTTAATATCAACGGAATGTAAGGGTTCAAACGGAACCCCCTGAAGAACTGAAAGAACTAAATTGAGACTCCAAGGAGGAGTCAAAGGTTTGTAAACAGGCTTGATTCTAACCAGAGCCTGAACAAAGGCTTGAACATCTGGCACAGCTGCCAGCTTTTTGTGAAGTAATACCGACAAGGCAGAAATCTGTCCCTTCAGGGAACTTGCAGATAATCCTTTTTCCAATCCTTCTTGAAGGAAGGATAGAATCCTAGGAATCTTAACCTTGTCCCAAGGGAATCCTTTAGATTCACACCAACAGATATATTTTTTCCAAATTTTGTGGTAAATCTTTCTAGTCACAGGCTTTCTGGCCTGAACAAGAGTATCGATCACAGAATCTGAGAATCCTCGCTTCGATAAAATCAAGCGTTCAATCTCCAAGCAGTCAGCTGGAGTGAAACCAGATTCGGATGTTCGAACGGACCCTGAACAAGAAGGTCTCGTCTCAAAGGTAGCTTCCAAGGTGGAGCCGATGACATATTCACCAGATCTGCATACCAAGTCCTGCGTGGCCACGCAGGAGCTATCAAGATCACCGACGCCCTCTCCTGCTTGATCCTGGCTATCAGCCTGGGGATGAGAGGAAATGGCGGGAACACATAAGCTAGTTTGAAGGTCCAAGGTGCTACTAGTGCATCCACTAGAGCCGCCTTGGGATCCCTGGATCTGGCCCCGTAGCAAGGAACTTTGAAGTTCTGACGAGAGGCCATCAGATCCATGTCTGGAATGCCCCACAGGTGAGTGACTTGGGCAAAGATTTCCGGATGGAGTTCCCACTCCCCCGGATGCAATGTCTGACGACTCAGAAAATCCGCTTCCCAATTTTCCACTCCTGGGATGTGGATAGCAGACAGGTGGCAGGAGTGAGACTCCGCCCAAAGAATAATTTTGGTTACTTCTTCCATCGCTAGGGAACTCCTTGTTCCCCCCTGATGGTTGATGTACGCAACAGTCGTCATGTTGTCTGATTGAAACCGTATGAACCTGGTCCTCGCAAGCTGGGGCCAGGCCTGGAGCGCATTGAATATCGCTCTCAGTTCCAGAATATTTATCGGTAGAAGAGATTCTTCCCGAGACCAAAGACCCTGAGCTTTCAGGGATCCCCAGACCGCGCCCCAGCCTATCAGACTGGCGTCGGTCGTGACAATGACCCACTCTGGTCTGTGGAACATCATCCCTTGAGACAGATTGTCCAGGGACAGCCACCAACGGAGTGAGTCTCTGGTCCTCTGATTTACTTGTATCTTCGGAGACAAGTCTGTATAGTCCCCATTCCACTGACTGAGCATGCACAGTTGTAATGGTCTTAGATGAATGCGCGCAAAAGGAACTATGTCCATCGCCGCCACCATCAACCCGATCACTTCCATGCACTGAGCTATGGAAGGAAGAGGAACGGAATGAAGTATCCGACAAGAGTCCAGAAGCTTTGTTTTTCTGGCCTCTGTTAGAAAGATCCTCATTTCTAAGGAGTCTATAATTGTTCCCAAGAAGGGAACCCTTGTTGACGGGGATAGAGAACTCTTTTCCACGTTCACTTTCCAGCCGTGAGATCTGAGAAAGGCCAGGACAATGTCCGTGTGAGCCTTTGCTTGAGGAAGGGACGACGCTTGAATCAGAATGTCGTCCAGGTAAGGTACTACTGCAATGCCCCTTGGTCTTAGCACCGCTAGAAGGGACCCTAGTACCTTTGTGAAAATCCTTGGAGCAGTGGCTAATCCGAAAGGAAGCGCCACGAACTGGTAATGTTTGTCCAGGAATGCCAACCTTAGGAACCGATGATGTTCCTTGTGGATAGGAATATGTAGATACGCATCCTTTAAATCCACCGTGGTCATAAATTGACCTTCCTGGATGGAAGGAAGGATAGTTCGAATGGTTTCCATCTTGAACGATGGGACCTTGAGAAATTTGTTTAAGATCTTGAGATCTAGGATTGGTCTGAACGTTCCCTCTTTTTTGGGAACTATGAACAGATTGGAGTAGAACCCCATCCCTTGTTCTCTTAATGGAACAGGATGAATCACTCCCATTTTTAACAGGTCTTCTACACAATGTAAGAACGCCTGTCTTTTTATGTGGTCTGAAGACAACTGCGACTTGTGGAACCTCCCCCTTGGGGGAAGTCCCTTGAATTCCAGAAGATAACCCTGGGAGACTATTTCTAGCGCCCAGGGATCCAGAACATCTCTTGCCCAAGCCTGAGCGAAGAGAGAGAGTCTGCCCCCCACCAGATCCGGTCCCGGATCGGGGGCCAATATTTCATGCTGTCTTGGTAACAGTGGCAGGTTTCTTGGCCTGCTTCCCCTTGTTCCAGCCTTGCATTGGTCTCCAAGCTGGCTTGGCCTGAGAAGTATTACCCTCTTGCTTAGAGGACGTAACACCTTGGGCTGGTCCGTTTTTACGAAAGGGACGAAAATTAGGTCTATTTTTTGCCTTGAAGGGCCGATCCTGAGGAAGGGCGTGGCCCTTACCCCCAGTGATATCAGAGATAATCTCTTTCAAGTCAGGACCAAACAGCGTTTTCCCCTTGAAAGGAATGTTTAGTAGCTTGTTCTTGGAAGACGCATCAGCCGACCAAGATTTCAACCAAAGCGCTCTGCGCGCCACAATAGCAAACCCAGAGTTCTTAGCCGCTAACTTAGCCAATTGCAAAGAGGCGTCTAGAGTGAAAGAATTAGCCAATTTGAGAGCATTGATTCTGTCCATAATCTCCTCATAAGGAGGAGAGTCACTATCGAGCACCTTAAGCAGTTCATCAAACCAGAAATGACAGGGACAATGCATGAAATGGGTTGTAGAAGGTAACCCTGCTGAACAAACATCTTTTTAAGCAAACCTTCTAATTTTTTATCCATAGGATCTTTGAAAGCACAACTATCCTCTATGGGAATAGTGGTGCGTTTGTTTAAAGTAGAAACCGCTCCCTCGACCTTGGGGACTGACTGCCATAAGTCCTTTCTGGGGTCGACCATAGGAAACAATTTTTTAAATATGGGGGGAGGGACGAAAGGAATACCGGGCCTTTCCCATTCTTTATTAACAATGTCCGCCACCCGCTTGGGTATAGGAAAAGCTTCTGGGAGCCCCGGCACCTCTAGGAACTTGTCCATTTTACATAGTTTCTCTGGGATGACTAAATTTTCACAATCATCCAGAGTGGATAATACCTCCTTAAGCAAAATGCGGAGATGTTCCAATTTAAATTTAAATGTAATCACATCAGATTCAGCCTGCTGAGAAATGTTCCCTAAATCAGTAATTTCTCCCTCAGACAAAACCTCCCTGGCCCCCTCAAATTGGGTTAGGGGCCCTTCAGAGATATTAATATCAGCGTCGTCATGCTCTTCAGTAACTAAAACAGAGCAGCCACGCTTACGCTGACAAGGGTTCATTTTGGCTAAAATGTTTTTGACAGAATTATCCATTACAGCCGTTAATTGTTGCATAGTAAGGAGAATTGGCGCGCTAGATGTACTAGGGGCCTCCTGAGTGGGCAAGACTCGTGTAGACGAAGGAGGGAATGATGCAGTACCATGCTTACTCCCCTCACTTGAGGAATCATCTTGGGCATCATTGTCATTATCACATAAATCACATTTATTTAAATGAATAGGAATTCTGGCTTCCCCACATTCAGAACACAGTCTATCTGGTAGTTCAGACATGTTAAACAGGCATAAACTTGATCAGAAAGTACAAAAAACGTTTTAAAATAAAACCGTTACTGTCACTTTAAATTTTAAACTGAACACACTTTATTACTGCAATTGCGAAAAAACATGAAGGAATTGTTCAAAATTCACCAAATTTTCACCACAGCGTCTTAAAGCCTTGAAAATATTGCACACCAATTTTGGAAGCTTTAACCCTTAAAATAACGGAACCGGAGCCGTTTTAAGCTTTAAACCCCTTTACAGTCCCTGGTATCTGCTTTGCTGAGACCCAACCAAACCCAAAGGGGAATACGATACCAAATGACGCCTTCAGAAGTCTTTTATAAGTATCAGAGCTCCTCTCACATGCGACTGCATGCCATGCCTCTCAAAAACAAGTGCGCAACACCGGCGCGAAAATGAGACTCTGCCTATGCTTTGGGAAAGCCCCTAAAGAATAAGGTGTCTAAAACAGTGCCTGCCGATATTATTAAATCAAAATACCCAGAATAAATGATTCCTCAAGGCTAAATAAGTGTTAATATCAATCGATTTAGCCCAAAAAAAGTCTACAGTTTAAATAAGCCCTTGTGAAGCCCTTATTTACAATCGTAATAAACATGGCTTACCGGATCCCATAGGGAAAATGACAGCTTCCAGCATTACATCGTCTTGTTAGAATGTGTCATACCTCAAGCAGCAAGAGACTGCAAACTGTTCCCCCAACTGAAGTTAATTGCTCTCAACAGTCCTGTGTGGAACAGCCATGGATTTTAGTTACGGTTGCTAAAATCATTTTCCTCATACAAACAGAATTCTTCATCTCTTTTCTGTTTCTGAGTAAATAGTACGTACCAGCACTATTTGAAAATAACAAACTCTTGATTGAATAATGAAAAACTACAGTTAAACACTAAAAAACTCTAAGCCATCTCCGTGGAGATGTTGCCTGTACAACGGCAAAGAGAATGACTGGGGTAGGCGGAGCCTAGGAGGGATCATGTGACCAGCTTTGCTGGGCTCTTTGCCATTTCCTGTTGGGGAAGAGAATATCCCACAAGTAAGGATGACGCCGTGGACCGGACACACCTATGTTGGAGAAATAAGAAGTGTTATAGTTTTTTAGCGCTGGTGCCCCCTCTTGACTTTAAAAATATATATATATATATATATATATATATATATATATATATATATATAATTTTTATTTTTTTCATTTAATTTTATTTATTTTTTCCTTCCATCTTCCTTCATATGGTGCATTTCTTTATAGCATGTCACAATAGCCCAAACTTCCCTTTAGTCTAGTTCACTATATACTCTGTTTCAGGCATGAAAGAATTACACTTTATGGGCGTTATTTTACTTCTCAAATCACTGTTTTAACAAGTGACGTCACTGTAATCTGTGTATAGATTGTAGACCTGTGACTGGCATCCCTATGCTATGATTACGGCGTGAAGCCGAAACGTGTAAGGCTGCCAGCCCTGAGGTGTTCATGCTCTCATATTGTTTACTATTTGACCTCCTGTTTTTACCTAGACACTTTCAACAAATGCTACGTTTTATACTTGGAATCTGCTGAACGCTCTCTTTTTGCTCTTTCTATTGGGACAGTATATACAATGCACCTTACAGGTAAGTCAGTATATACTATGTACCATACAGGTAAGTCAGTATATACAATGCACCATGCAGGTAAGTCAGTATATATAATGCACCTTACAGGTAAGTCAGTATATACTATGCACCTTAAAGGTAAGTCAGTATATACAATGTACCATACAGGTAAGTCAGTATATACCATGTACCATACAGGTAAGTCAGTATATACTATGTACCATACAGGTAAGTCAGTATATACTATGCACCTTACAGGTAAGTCAGTATATACTATGTACCATACAGGTAAGTCAGTATATACAATACACCATACATGGAACTAATTTGGTTAGTCACCTAAACCAGCGGTCGCCAACCTGTGGTCCATGGACTACTGGTGGTCCACGAGAAGATGTTGGTGGTCCTTGACACCCTCAAGCAGGAATTAATCTCCTCTGATGTTGTCACCCCCTGGCTGGACATCAGTGAAAACCGACGGAGGATTTAAATTACTATCTCCCTATGCACGTTGCGTAGTACTGCACAACATGCGTAGCTAGATTGCATTTTTAAATCCTCCTGCCCGGCGCGCTGCTCAGAGAAAGAGGCTTCCATTCTAAAGTCAGCAGAGGTTGGTATAGTCTTGGCTTGAAATAGTGGAATTAAAGTAAATAAAAAAATAAAATCTTAAAGAAAAATTTCTCTCATATTTCATTTATTTTCTTCCCTTTACCTGTCTCTTTGTAGTAGTTTTCCTAATTCCTTCAGATGGACTTACATCACTGTTTGTCTTCCTCCCCTCCATCTTCTTTTTCTTTAATTAAATATTAATTATTTTTCATTCTAATAAATTTCCTGCGCACAGAGCCCTTCCACCTGAATTCCTGTAATTGCCATCCAGCAGATCAGCCATATCCCACCAGTATTATAGTAATTGCCATCCAGCAGATCAGCCATATCCCACCAGTATTATAGTAATTGCCATCCAGCAGATCAGCCATATCCCACCAGTATTATAGTAATTGCCATCCAGCAGATCAGCCATATCCCACCAGTATTATAGTAATTGCCATCCAGCAGATCAGCCATATCCCACCAGTATTATAGTAATTGCCATCCAGCAGATCAGCCATACCCCACCAGTATTATAGTAATTGCCATCCAGCAGATTAGCCATATCCCACCAGTATTATAGTAACTGCCATCCAGCAGATCAGCCATATCCCACCAGTATTATAGTAATTGCCAGTAACATCAGTCGTGGTTAGCTCACATCCATATTGAGAGCTTTCTGATATAAACTTAATTTATGATTTCAATGTCTGTTCATGATCATAAGTAGTTTTGAATAATTCCTAACTGGGGAGGTGACTTGGAAGTCTTGTGGTCTTTTTAAACATAATTCTTTTTTTTCCCCACTTTCTGCCTCTCTGTTTCCAGCTCAAAAGTTGTCACTCACCCTTCGTCTGTCTTTTGGAAGTATTCTCTCAGTTCTGTCATTCAGTTTATTCCAAAAAATATTTCTTAAAAATGTGTAAATATGTACATAATGTAAACTTAGTTTTGGTTATACTAGTTATGTACAAAATATATACAGTATATATATGTGATTTAAAATTGTGAGTTTAGTGGTCCCTGAAGTCTGAAAGGTTGGCGACCCCAGACCTAAACTATTCTCTTTTTATTTGAGAGCTGATGCAACGTTGGTGGAAACATAAAGCACTCGCTGCTGATGCTCCCAGAGAGACTGCCTATTAGAGGTTTGCAGCTTCTAGATTAGATCAGCTTTAATATGAATCCAAGTCGCCCTGATGTTTAAAAGGACCAATAAACAGTAGGTTTGCATAAACAAAACATGCATGATAACAAGACAATGCAATAGCACTTAGTCTAAACTTCAAATTAGTAGATTTTTTTCTGACAAATTTCAAACTTACGTCTATTTCCACATCCTCCTGTATCATGTGACAGCCATCAACCAATCACAAATGCATATATGTATAGTCTGTGAATTCTTGCACATGCTCAGTAAGAGCGGGTGACTCAAAAAAAGTGTAAATATAAAAAGACTGTGCACCTTTTGTTAATGAAAGTAAATTGGAAAGTTGTATAAAATTGCTGCTCTATCAAGAAAGTTTCATTTTGACTTGAAGTCTGGCATCCTTATGTCACTGTCACCTTATGTCATGGGTTAAGAAAGAATTCAAGTAAACAAAACTTACTGTTTGTGTTTTCTTACATTGAGTAGGGGCAGAGGCAAAGTGATCTGACCACGAGAAATGAGGATGCTAGTCACAAGACAGACAATGCGAGCCACAAGTGAGAAGCTGCTAGTCACTAGAGAGACAATGCTAACCACAAGTGAGAGAATGCTAGCCATCAGTGAAAAAATGCTAGCCACAAGTGACATAATGCTATAATAATGCCAGCCATGTGAGATTACTAGTCACAAGTAACTCAATGGTAGCTACACGTGACATAAAGCTAGCCATGTGAGTTTACTAGCCCAAGTGAGAAAAAGCTAGCCAGGTGAGAGATATAGCCACAGATGAGAGAATGCTACCCACAGATTAAAAAAGGCTAGCCACAGATGAGAGAATGTTAGCCATAGATCAAAGGATGCTAGCCACAGATTAGAAAAGGCTAGCCACAGATGAACGGATACTGGATGCTGAAAACAATATAGAATCAGTGATGCAACTAACAAACACAGTCCCTCCCAATAACAAATATGGGGGACAATTGTGATTCAATCTGCCAGATTGCCTCTGGAGGAAGCAGTTTTACGGCTAAAGTAGGAACATATGAAACTCTGGGCAGCGCTAACTGAATAAATACATCTGCTAGGCAGAGGTCACCAGAGCAAGTGAGATGGAAGTGTGAGTGACAGATGCCAATGCAGCAGTGACAGCAGCACCCTCTAGAAAGGACCTGACCTAGCGAAACTGTGTGTGCGCTGTCATTTCCCCTCTATATCCTGCAAACCCACAGGACCCCGACAGTGCAGAAGCAGGGTACTTCCTAGGTCACAAGTGTCAAGAGGGGACTTCCCATGTGTTCATGCGGTAATAAACCATTTAAACTTGTTAGATAATTTTATTATTGCACAAAGGGCCCTGCAAAGGCTAAAGTCTAACTAAGGAGACCCAATCAGGTGCAGCATACTTAAGTAGCCACCAATCAATGAACATGTCCTGCTTATGACCAGCTAAACAGCATGACCAGTGCACAAGTTTAATTATGATGAGGTCAAACACATTATTACCAAGGGACATTTGCAAATGGCAGTATTTTAGTATTGCATCAACATGTCCCTTTAAATGCAATATTAGCATTTGTTATGGCACAGATTAACTATATTACAGGGGCAGTAAATAATTTAGTATTACTATAATTAAGCTTTATTTAGGCAGTTAATATATTTAACTATAAACATCAGATTCAGTGATTCTACTGGGAAAAAAACAAAAGGAAAAAAAACAAAAACACAACTTTGTAAATCATGAGGGTTCTTCTGGCTGCCCCCAACACTGGAGTTTTTTTATTTTTTACTTTTTATTGCTGTAGACTGTTCAGCCAACCAGATTGTGACCATCTAGCCCTAGGCCACGCCCACCTGTGCAATAACATAATTTATGCTTACCTGATAAATTTATTTCTCTTGTAGTGTGTTCAGTCCACGGGTCATCCATTACTTATGGGATATATTCTCCTTCCCAACAGGAAGTTGCAAGAGGATCACCCAAGCAGAGCTGCTATATAGCTCCTCCCCTCACATGTCATATCCAGTCATTCGACCGAAAAAAGACGAGAAAGGAGAAACTATAGGGTGCAGTGGTGACTGGAGTTATAATTTGAAATTTAGAACCTGCCTCAAAAAAGACAGGGCGGGCCGTGGACTGAACACACTACAAGAGAAATAAATTTATCAGGTAAGCATAAATTATGTTTTCCCTTGTTAAGTGTGTTCAGTCCACGGGTCATCCATTACTTATGGGATACCAATACCAAAGCTAAAGTACACTGATGATGGGAGGGACAAGGCAGGAACATTAAACAGAAGGAACCACTGCCTGTAGAACCTTTCTCCCAAAAACAGCCTCCGAAGAAGCAAAAGTGTCAAATTTGTAAAATTTGGAAAAAGTATGAAGTGAAGACCAAGTGGCAGCCTTGCAAATCTGTTCAACAGAGGCCTCATTCTTAAAGGCCCAGGTGGAAGCCACAGCTCTAGTGGAATGAGCTGTAATTCTTTCAGGAGGCTGCTGTCCAGCAGTCTCATAGGCTAAACGTATTATGCTACAAAGCCAAAAAGAGAGAGAGGTAGCCGAAGCCTTTTGACCTCTCCTCTGTCCAGAGTAAACGACAAACAGAGAAGAAGTTTGCCGAAAATCTTTAGTTGCCTGTAAGTAGAACTTCAGGGCACGGACCACGTCTAGATTATGCAAAAGACGTTCCTTCTTTGAAGAAGGATTAGGACATAATGATGGAACAACAATTTCCTGATTGATATTCTTGTTAGAAACAACCTTAGGTAAAAACCCAGGTTTAGTACGCAGAACTACCTTGTCTGAATGAAAGACCAGATAAGGAGAATCACAATGTAAGGCATATAACTCAGAGAGACTCTTCGAGCCGAAGAAATAGCCATCAAAAACAGAACTTTCCAAGATAAAAGCTTAATATCAATGGAATGAAGGGGTTCAAACGGAACACCCTGAAGAACTTTAAGAACCAAGTTTAAGCTCCACGGAGGAGCAACAGCTTTAAACACAGGCCAAAGCCTGACAAAAAGCCTGGACGTCTGGATTCTCTACCAGACGCTTGTGTAAAAGAATAGACAGAGCAGAAATCTGTCCCTTTAGTGAACTAGCGGATAAACCCTTTTCTAAACCCTCTTGTAGAAAAGACAATATCCTAGGAATCCTAACCTTACTCCATGAGTAACTCTTGGATTCACACCAATATAAATATTTACGCCATATCTTATGGTAAATTTTTCTGGTCACAGGTTTCCGAGCCTGTATTAATGTATTAATAACCGATTCCGAGAAACCACGCTTCGATAGAATCAAGCGTTCAATCTCCATGCAGTCAGCCTCAGAGAAATTAGGTTTGGATGGTTGAAAGGACCCTGAATTAGAAGGTCCTGCCTCAGAGGCAGAGACCATGGTGGACATGACGACATGTCCACTAGGTCTGCATACCAGGTTCTGCATGGCCACGCAGGCGCTATCAGAATCACCAATGCTCTCTCCTGTTTGATCTTGGCAATCAGTCGAGGCAGTAATGGAAAAGGTGGAAACACATATGCCATGTTGAAAACCCAAGGGGCTGCTAGTGCATCTATCAGCACCGCTCCTGGGTCCCTGGACCTGGATCCGTAGCACAGAAGCTTGGCGTTCTGGCGAGATGCCATGAGATCCAGTTCCGGTTTGCCCCAACGAAGAATCAGTTGAGCAAATATCTCCGGATGAAGTTCCCACTCCCCCGGATGAAAAGTCTGGCGACTTAGAAAGTCCGCCTCCCAGTTCTCCACGTCTGGGATGTAGATCGCTGACAGGTGGCAAGAGTGAGACTCTGCCCAACGAATTATCTTTGAGACTTCTAACATCGCTAGGGAACTCCTGGTTCCTCCTTGATGATTGATGTAAGCTACAGTCGTGATGTTGTCCGACTGAAACCTGATGAACCTCAGTGTTGCTAACTGAGGCCAAGCTAGGAGCGCATTGAATATTGCTCTTAATTCCAGAATGTTTATTGGAAGGAGTTTCTCCTCCTGAGTCCACGATCCCTGAGCCTTTAGGGAGTTCCAGACTGCGCCCCAGCCTAGTAGGCTGGCATCTGTTGTTACAATCGTCCAATCTGGTCTGCGAAAGGTCATTCCTTTGGACAGATGAACCCAAGACAACCACCAGAGAAGAGAATCCCTGGTCTCCTGGTCCAGATACAGTAAAGGGGACAGATCTGAGTAATCCCCATTCCACTGACTTAGCATGCATAATTGCAGCGGTCTGAGATGCAGGCGCGCAAAAGGCACTATGTCCATTGCCGCGACCATTAAGCCGATTACTTCCATGCACTGAGCTACTGATGGGCTTGGAATGGAATGAAGGACCCGGCAAGCATCTAGAATCTTTGATAACCTGGACTCCGTCAGGTAAATCTTCATCTCTACAGAATCTATAAGAGTCCCTAGGAAAGGGACCCTTGTGAGTGGAAACAGAGAACTCTTTTCCATGTTCACTTTCCACCCAATGCGACCTCAGAAATGCTAGAACTATCTCTGTATGAGACTTTTCATTTTGAAAACTTGACGCTTGTATCAGAGTGTCGTCTAGGTACGGAGCCACCGCTATGCCTCGCGGTCTTAGTACCGCCAGAAGCGAACCCAGAATCTTTGTAAAAATTCTCTGAGCCGTAGCTAACCCGAAAGGAAGAGCTACAAACTGGTAATGCCTGTCTAGAAAGGCAAACCTTAGGTACCGATAATGATCCTTGTGAATCGGTATGTGAAGGTAGGCATCCTTTAAGTCCACTGTGGTCATATATTGACCCTCTTGGATCATGGGTAGGATGGTCCGAATGGTTTCCATCTTGAACGATGGAACCCTTAGGAATTTGTTTAAGATTTTTAAGTCTAAGATTGGTCTGAAGGTTCCCTCTTTTTTGGGAACCACAAACAGATTTGAGTAAAACCCTTGCCCTTGTTCTGTTCGCGGAACTGGGTGGATCACTCCCATCACTAAGAGGTCTTGTACACATTGTAGAAATGCCTCTTTCTTTACTAGGTTTGTTGATAACCTTGACAGATGAAATCTCCCTTGTGGAGGAGAAGTTTTGAAATCCAGAAGGTATCCCTGAGATATAATCTCCAACGTCCAGGGATCCTGTACATCTCTTGCCCAAGCCTGGGCAAAGAGAGAAAGTCTGCCCCCCACTAGATCCGTCTCCGGAAAGGGGGCCCTGTCTTCATGCTGTCTTAGGGGCGGAAGTAGGCTTTCTGGCCTGCTTGCCCTTGTACGATGACTGGTTGCCTTTCCAACCTTGTCTGTAACGAGCAGTAGTTCCTTCCTGTTTTGGAGCGGAGGAAGTTGATGCTGCTCCTGCCTTGAAATTATGAAAGACACGAAAATTAGACTGTTTGGCCTTTGATTTGGCCCTGTCCTGAGGAAGGGTGTGGCCCTTACCTCCAGTAATGTAGGCAATAATTTCCTTCAAGCCGGGCCCGAATAAGGTCTGCCCTTTGAAAGGAATATTCAGTAGTTTAGATTTAGAAGTTACATCTGCTGACCATGATTTAAGCCATAGCGCTCTGCGCGCCTGTATGGCGAATCCGTAATTCTTAGCCGTAAGTTTGGTTAAATGTACTACGGCATCCGAAACAAACGCATTAGCTAGCTTAAGCGTTCTAAGCTTGCTCAAAGTCTCATCCAATGGTGCTGTGCGAATCGCCTCTTCCAGAGACTCAAAACAGAATGCCGCTGCAGCAGTGACAGGCGCAATGCATGCAAGAGGCTGTAATATAAAACCTTGTTGAACAAACATTTTCTTAAGGTAACCCTCTAATTTTTTATCCATTGGATCTGAGAAAGCACAACTATCCTCCACCGGGATAGTGGTACGCTTGGCTAAAGTAGAAACTGCTCCCTCCACCTTAGGGACCGTCTGCCATAAGTCTCGTGTGGCGGCGTTTATAGGGAACATTTTTCTAAATATCGGAGGAGGGGAAAAGGGCACACCAGGTCTATCCCACTCCTTGCTAATAATTTCTGTAAGCCTTTTTGGTATAGGAAAAACGTCAGTACACACCGGTACCGCATAGTATTTATCCAGCCTACATAATTTCTCTGGGATTGCCACCGTGTCACAATCGTGTCAACACCTCCACTAGCAACACGCGGAGGTTCTCAAGCTTAAATTTAAAATTTCTGAATCCGGTCTCCCCAAATCAGAACCGTCACCCACAGAATGAAGCTCTCCGTCCTCATGTTCTGCAAATTGTGATGCAGTATCAGACATGGCTCTCGTGTCATTGGCGCGCTCTGTCCTTAACCCAGAGCTATCGCGCTTGCCTCTTAACTCGGGCATATTGTATAATACTTCTTTCATAACATTAGCCATATCATGTAAAGTGATTTGTAAGTGCCTTGATGTACTTGGCGCCTCAATCTCACGCACCTCCCGAGCGGGAGACGAAGGTACTGACACGTGAGGAGAGTTAGACGGCATAACTTCCCCCTCGTTGTCTGGTGATAATTTCTCTATCGGTACAGATTGACTTTTATTCAAAGTAATATCAATACAATTGGTACACATATTTCTATTGGGCTCCACATCGGCTTTTGAACATAATGAACAAACAGATTCCTCTGTATCAGACATGTTTAAACAGACTAGCAATGAAGCTAGCAAGCTTGGAAATTACTTTCAATAAGTTTTCAAGCAATATAAAAAACGCTGCAGCGCTTTTTAAAAAACACAGTTGAATAACAAAGAACTAATTCAGTTATAGTCAACAATTCTTAACGGTAAATGTATTAATTAGCAGAGGATTGCACCCATTAGCAAAAGGATGATTAACCCCTCAATACCCAAAAAAACGGATATCAAATTAAGATTTAACGCTTTTATCACAGTCAAACACACTGTCACAGGTCTGCTGTGACTGATTACCTCCCTCAAAAACGAAGTTTGAAGACCCCTGAGCTCTCTAGAGACGTCCTGGATCAAGGAGGAAGAAGCAGGAAGACTGTGCTAGAATTTTAACTGTGCAACAAGGCGCTAAAAAAAGGTCCCTCCCACTCATATTACAACAGTGGGAGACCTGATATAACGGTTTCTATGCAGAAAAATACGTTAGCCATGTGGAAAAAAATCATGCCCAAAAAGGATTTATCACCAAAGTACCTCACAAAACGAATAACATGCCAGTAAACGTTTTAAAAACAAACTTTTT
Organism: Bombina bombina; assembly: GCF_027579735.1. Lineage (NCBI taxonomy): Eukaryota > Metazoa > Chordata > Amphibia > Anura > Bombinatoridae > Bombina > Bombina bombina. The sequence continues at coordinate 20,757,282 of NC_069507.1, read as the reverse complement.
CAATGTCATGCAAAGTTATCACTAAGCCTGCTACCAGTCGCTTCTACTGCAGATAAGGCTTAAACATTATTTCAGTATAAACAGTATTTTCTCAGTCAAATTCTAGTCCCTAGAAAATAACTCAACTGCGCATACATTTATCAGCCTGATACCAGTCGCTACCACTGCATTTAAGGCTGTACTTACATCATATGGGTAACAGCAGTGTTTTCTTAGTCAATTCCATTCCCAGAAAATATTGTACTGCACATACCTCATTTGCGGGGGACCCCGCATGCTATTCCCATTTTCTGAAGTTACTCCACTCCTCAGAATGTCGAGAACAGCCAGTGGATCTTAGTTACGCCTGCTAAGATCATAGAAAACGCAGGCAGATTCTTCTTCCAAATACTGCCTGAGATAGAAAAAACAGCACACTCCGGTGCCATTTAAAATAACAAACTTTTGATTGAAGAATAATTAAGTAAAAACTCCAACTCCTCTCGCGACCTCCTTCTTTGTTGAGGGTTGCAAGAGAATGACTGGATATGACATGTGAGGGGAGGAGCTATATAGCAGCTCTGCTTGGGTGATCCTCTTGCAACTTCCTGTTGGGAAGGAGAATATATCCCATAAGTAATGGATGACCCGTGGACTGAACACACTTAACAAGATAAATATACAGTAAACCACAAAGCTTATTACACTGAGATTCACTGGTTTCATTTTAAATGGTAAGAGGCAGGAAGCAAGCTAAAAAAAATTAATCTACTAAAATTAACCTACTATTGTCTATACTTCCCCACAGCAGTAAAAGTGCTCAAGCATTCAGGGTGACCGAGAAAGTCTTCACTGAGGGCCCCATGATCTAAAGCTTTCCGCTCTGGCGAGATGGCCTAAAGCTCTGAGCTCTTGCAAGATGGCCTAAAGCTCTGCGCTCTTGCAAGATGGCCTAAAGCTTTCTGCTCACATCGGCGACTGCTTATCTGGCATTTCATCCTGGATAGCCTCTCACCACCTAAAAATAAACATGTTCAAGACTGAACTACTTCTAATCCCACCCCCTCTAACTCTACTCCAGTTTCTAATTTTTCTATCACTGTTGGTGGCACCACTATCTCCTCATCACCCCAAGTCCGCTGCCTTGGAGTCACACTTGACTAAAATCTGTCCTTCATTCCCCCCATCCAATTGCTCTCTTCATCCTGCCGCAACCACCTACGCAATATTTCCAAAATGAATCAGTTTCTGAGCACTGAAACTATTAAACAGCTAATCCACTCCCTGGTAATTTTCCAACTTGACTACTGTAATAACTTACTAACTGGCCTCCCTCTCTCCCCTTCAATCCATCCTAAATGCATCTGCCAGGCTAATCCACCTCTCTCGACGCTCTATTTCTGCTGCACCTCTCTGTGAGTCCGTTCACTGGCTCCCCATTCACAGCAGAGTTCAATTAAAAATTCTCACCCTGACCTACAAAGCCCTCACCCATGCTGCCCCATCCTACCTGTCCTCACTCATCAACAAATATACTCCAGCCGGCCCCCTAAGATCCAACAATGACCTGCTCCTTGCGTCCTCTACCATCACCTCCTCCCATGCTAGACTACAGGACATCTCTTGTGCAGCACCAACCCTCTGTAACGCACTTCCTCACGCTGTCAGACTTAACCCTAACCTCTCCTCCTTTAAATGTTCCCTAAAGACCTTTTTGTTCAGAGAAGCTTATCAACCGACTCATTAACAAATGAACTTCACTTACCTTACAGTTGCCCTCATCTATCTCCTCACTAATATCATTCTCACTTTTGCAGGCCCACCTCCTATTTCCCCATCCTCCTACCCATCTGGATTGTAAGTTCCCACGTAACAGGGTCCTCAATTCCCCCTGTATTTGTCGGTAAAATGTTCTCTTTTATTGTATTGTTTCTCCATTGTACTTTTATCTTTGTACCCATGGCCTGGGCAGCGCTGTGGAATCTGTTTGCACTCTATAAATAAAGAATAATAATAATAATAAATATTATTATCTTATATTATCCCTTAATTTCTTCTGCCCAGTGTCGCCTACAAACAAGTTCTGTAGGAAGATATGTTCAGTGTCACTTACAAACAAGTTCTGTAGGAAGAAGCTGAGACGCTGGAGGAACCCTCTGACAAGGAAGGCACTATCTGTGTCTGCCAACGTCCTGTTTAATGATTAGGTGCACAAGACTCTCTAATGGCCGCGTTAACAGCTAAGACCAACAGATACATCCTGTGCTCCCGGAAAACACTAATCTGTCACACTTTCCAGAAACAAAGCTTCCTGTGTTTTGATAGTTCTAACAAATAAAAGTTTTCTGCATTTTTATTAGTATAATTTATCACATGTAGTGATGGTCATTAATGTCATTATTTTTAAACAACTACAAAAGCAGAGATCCCAGGTATGACCTAATACAAATCTATAGACATTGTAAACAAGTCTGACAATTCTTAAAGTGATGGTCAATCCTAGCAATTATGAAATAAAAGGGGACTTTCAGTCATGAAGTATAAAATATGTAATGCTGAAAGTTATTTTATTGGCTTGAAGCCTTAACCGCACTGAGCTGCTCAGGTAGCCCGCGGCAGAACGCTATTTTGCTGAGAGGTAACGTTTCCACCTCTCAGCAAAGTAGCGTTCTGCCGCGGGCTGCCTGACTAAAAGTCCCCTTTATTTATTCCAATGGTATATCCTAGTGTTTCACAAACGCTAGGATTGACAATCACTTTAACTAGTCTCACATAACAAAGAAATAAAAAAAACAAAAAAAAAAAACCCATCAGATCTGTCAGGAGTTCCCCGTTACATCCCTGCTTCCTGCTCAGCGTGTTGTCATGGTTCCAGCTTTGTTCCAGTTTTCAGAGTCAAAGATTTCCTTTGAGGCAAAGTAATTTCTGTATCCTGTGGTTCACCCAAGTGTGAGAAAGCAAGTCCGCTTTATGTAGGTCTGATTACTGCCTGAAGATAAGCGTGTGGCAAAAGGAGGTGCAATCACCAAGTACAGAATTACTGTGAAACCTGTGTGCATGTGAGTGTGTGTGTGTGTATGTGTATGTATGTACATGTAAGAGTGTGTGTGTGTGTGTGAGTGTGTATGTATGTGTAAGAGTGTGTATATGTGTGCGCATGTGAGTGTGTGTGTGTATGAATTTGTGTATGTGTGTCTATGCACAAATATGTCAGTGTTTGTGTGTGTCTATGTGCATACACGTGTAAATGTGTGCATGTGCACATGTAGGAAAGTGAGACTTTGTACATAGGTATGGGTATGTGCACCTGTGCTGCATGTCCAAGTGTGTGCGCGCGCATGTCTCCACACATCTTTGTGTATTTGTATGTTTACATTTGCGTGTATGGGTGTATGTATGCATGCATGTGTGCGCGCATTTGCACACGTGTGTGGGTGCATATGTATGTATCGAATTGTATGTGTGTACACAAGTGCATGTGTGTGCACTTATGTGCTTCTGTGTGCGTATGTTTATATGTGTGTGCACTTATGTGCTTCTGTGTGTGTATGTTTATATGTGTGTACATAAGGGTATGTGTATGCACTTATGTGCTTCTGTGTGCGTATGTTTATATGTGTGTACATAAGGGTATGTGTATGTGTGTGCACTTATGTGCTTCTGTGTGCGTATGTTTATATGTGTGTACGCATGTGAATTTGTGCATTTGCATGTGTGTGTGTGTGTATATATATATATATATATATATATATATATATATATATATATATATATATATATATATACACACACACACACACACAGAATAACATGGTATCTGGCAATACTGTAACTCCCCTACACAAAATGATTCAGTATTTGCATTTACATAAAGAATTTAGAAGTTATCAGAGGCCCATTTAAGGGAACGTATAATACAAGTCTGCATCTGCAAAAATAAACACACTTTATGATTTCCCTGTCAGGGTAAAAATAGTCGTCTTAAGCTGAACATTATGTTTAACGCTCAGGCCCGCTGTTTGTGAGTCAGTGGCTTTCTTACTTACAAGCACCACACCAAAAGCAGAGAGTTTCTCAGACACAAAGCTTTGAAGTGCATCGTGAATAGAAAGGAAAAGAAAGGATTCGGTTGAGTGATGTGAGAAGATGGCGAAGGAACTCTCAAAATATCCTGTTTAATGTCAATCTCTCTAGCAAACACGGTTGTATAAAATATATAAGTACCCCTATTTATTCTCTACAGCACATTAGCCTGACAGTCTGATACATAGAAGTCTCACCCTGTATAATAATACAGCACATTAGCCTGACAGTCTGATACATAGAAGTCTCACCTTGTATAATACAGCACATTAGCCTGACAATCTGATACATAGAAGTCTCACCCTGTATAATAATACAGCACATTAGCCTGACAATCTGATACATAGAAGTCTCACCCTGTATAATAATACAGCACATTAGCCTGACAATCTGATACATAGAAGTCTCACCCTGTATAATACAGCACATTAGCCTGACAGTCTGATACATAGAAGTCTCACCCTGTATAATACAGCACATTAGCCTGACAGTCTGATACATAGAAGTCTCACCCTGTATAATACAGCACATTAGCCTGACAGTCTGATACATAGAAGTCTCACCTTGTATAATACAGCACATTAGCCTGACAATCTGATACATAGAAGTCTCACCCTGTATAATAATACAGCACATTAGCCTGACAATCTGATACATAGAAGTCTCACCCTGTATAATAATACAGCACATTAGCCTGACAATCTGATACATAGAAGTCTCACCCTGTATAATACAGCACATTAGCCTGACAGTCTGATACATAGAAGTCTCACCCTGTATAATACAGCACATTAGCCTGACAGTCTGATACATAGAAGTCTCACCCTGTATAATACAGCACATTAGCCTGACAATCTGATACATAGAAGTCTCACCCTGTATAATAATACAGCACATTAGCCTGACAATCTGATACATAGAAGTCTCACCCTGTATAATAATACAGCACATTAGCCTGACAATCTGATACATAGAAGTCTCACCCTGTATAATACAGCACATTAGCCTGACAATCTGATACATAGAAGTCTCACCCTGTATAATAATACAGCACATTAGCCTGACAGTCTGATACATAGAAGTCTCACCCTGTATAATAATACAGCACATTAGCCTGACAGTCTGATACATAGAAGTCTCACCCTGTATAATAATACAGCACATTAGCCTGACAGTCTGATACATAGAAGTCTCACCCTGTATAATAATACAGCACATTAGCCTGACAGTCTGATACATAGAAGTCTCACCCTGTATAATAATACAGCACATTAGCCTGACAGTCTGATACATAGAAGTCTCACCCTGTATAATACAGCACATTAGCCTGACAGTCTGATACATAGAAGTCTCACCCTGTATAATACAGCACATTAGCCTGATAATCTGATACATAGAAGTCTCACCCTGTATAATAATACAGCACATTAGCCTGACAATCTGATACATAGAAGTCTCACCCTGTATAATAATACAGCACATTAGCCTGACAATCTGATACATAGAAGTCTCACCCTGTATAATAATACAGCACATTAGCCTGACAGTCTGATACATAGAAGTCTCACCCTGTATAATAATACAGCACATTAGCCTGACAGTCTGATACATAGAAGTCTCACCCTGTATAATACAGCACATTAGCCTGACAATCTGATACATAGAAGTCTCACCCTGTATAATAATACAGCACATTAGCCTGACAGTCTGATACATAGTAGTCTCACCCTGTATAATAATACAGCACATTAGCATGACAGTCTGATACATAGAAGTCTCACCCTGTATAATACAGCACATTAGCCTGACAATCTGATACATAGAAGTCTCACCCTGTATAATACAGCACATTAGCCTGACAGTCTGATACATAGAAGTCTCACCCTGTATAATACAGCACATTAGCCTGACAGTCTGATACATAGAAGTCTCACCCTGTATAATACAGCACATTAGCCTGACAATCTGATACATAGAAGTCTCACCCTGTATAATACAGCACATTAGCCTGACAGTCTGATACATAGAAGTCTCACCCTGTATAATACAGCACATTAGCCTGACAGTCTGATACATAGAAGTCTCACCCTGTATAATAAAACAGCACATTAGCCTGACAGTCTGATACATAGAAGTCTCACCCTGTATAATACAGCACATTAGCTGCTAACCTGACAGTCTGATACATGTAGAAGTCTCACCCTGTATAATACAGCACATTAGCCTGACAATCTGATACATAGAAGTCTCACCCTGTATAATACAGCACATTAGCTGCTAACCTGACAGTCTGATACATAGAAGTCTCACCCTGTATAATACAGCACATTAGCCTGACAGTCTGATACATAGAAGTCTCACCCTGTATAATACAGCACATTAGCCTGACAATCTGATACATAGAAGTCTCACCCTGTATAATACAGCACATTAGCCTGACAATCTGATACATAGAAGTCTCACCCTGTATAATACAGCACATTAGCCTGACAGTCTGATACATAGAAGTCTCACCCTGTATAATACAGCACATTAGCCTGACAGTCTGATACATAGAAGTCTCACCCTGTATAATAATACAGCACATTAGCCTGACAGTCTGATACATAGAAGTCTCACCCTGTATAATAATACAGCACATTAGCCTGACAGTCTGATACATAGAAGTCTCACCCTGTATAATAATACAGCACATTAGCCTGACAATCTGATACATAGAAGTCTCACCCTGTATAATACAGCACATTAGCCTGACAGTCTGATACATAGAAGTCTCACCCTGTATAATACAGCACATTAGCCTGACAGTCTGATACATAGAAGTCTCACCCTGTATAATACAGCACATTAGCCTGACAGTCTGATACATAGAAGTCTCACCCTGTATAATACAGCACATTAGCCTGACAATCTGATACATAGAAGTCTCACCCTGTATAATACAGCACATTAGCCTGACAGTCTGATACATAGAAGTCTCACCCTGTATAATAATACAGCACATTAGCCTGACAATCTGATACATAGAAGTCTTACCCTGTATAATACAGCACATTAGCCTGACAATCTGATACATAGAAGTCTCACCCTGTATAATACAGCACATTAGCTGCTAACCTGACAGTCTGATACATAGAAGTCTCACCCTGTATAATACAGCACATTAGCCTGACAATCTGATACATAGAAGTCTCACCCTGTATAATACAGCACATTAGCCTGACAGTCTGATACATAGAAGTCTCACCCTGTATAATAATACAGCACATTAGCCTGACAGTCTGATACATAGAAGTCTCACCCTGTATAATAATACAGCACATTAGCCCGACAATCTGATACATAGAAGTCTCACCCTGTATAATACAGCACATTAGCCTGACAGTCTGATCCATAGAAGTCTCACCCTGTATAATAATACAGCACATTAGCCTGACAATCTGATACATAGAAGTCTCACCCTGTATAATAATACAGCACATTAGCCTGACAGTCTGATACATAGAAGTCTCACCCTGTATAATAATACAGCACATTAGCCTGACAGTCTGATACATAGTAGTCTCACCCTGTATAATAATACAGCACATTAGCCTGACAATCTGATACATAGAAGTCTCACCCTGTATAATAATACAGCACATTAGCCTGACAGTCTGATACATAGAAGTCTCACCCTGTATAATAATACAGCACATTAGCCTGACAGTCTGATACATAGTAGTCTCACCCTGTATAATAATACAGCACATTAGCATGACAGTCTGATACATAGAAGTCTCACCCTGTATAATACAGCACATTAGCCTGACAGTCTGATACATAGAAGTCTCACCCTGTATAATACAGCACATTAGCCTGACAATCTGATACATAGAAGTCTCACCCTGTATAATACAGCACATTAGCCTGACAGTCTGATACATAGAAGTCTCACCCTGTATAATACAGCACATTAGCCTGACAGTCTGATACATAGAAGTCTCACCCTGTATAATACAGCACATTAGCCTGACAATCTGATACATAGAAGTCTCACCCTGTATAATACAGCACATTAGCCTGACAGTCTGATACATAGAAGTCTCACCCTGTATAATACAGCACATTAGCCTGACAGTCTGATACATAGAAGTCTCACCCTGTATAATACAGCACATTAGCCTGACAGTCTGATACATAGAAGTCTCACCCTGTATAATAAAACAGCACATTAGCCTGACAGTCTGATACATAGAAGTCTCACCCTGTATAATACAGCACATTAGCTGCTAACCTGACAGTCTGATACATGTAGAAGTCTCACCCTGTATAATACAGCACATTAGCCTGACAATCTGATACATAGAAGTCTCACCCTGTATAATACAGCACATTAGCTGCTAACCTGACAGTCTGATACATAGAAGTCTCACCCTGTATAATACAGCACATTAGCCTGACAGTCTGATACATAGAAGTCTCACCCTGTATAATACAGCACATTAGCCTGACAATCTGATACATAGAAGTCTCACCCTGTATAATACAGCACATTAGCCTGACAATCTGATACATAGAAGTCTCACCCTGTATAATACAGCACATTAGCCTGACAGTCTGATACATAGAAGTCTCACCCTGTATAATAATACAGCACATTAGCCTGACAGTCTGATACATAGAAGTCTCACCCTGTATAATAATACAGCACATTAGCCTGACAGTCTGATACATAGAAGTCTCACCCTGTATAATAATACAGCACATTAGCCTGACAATCTGATACATAGAAGTCTCACCCTGTATAATACAGCACATTAGCCTGACAGTCTGATACATAGAAGTCTCACCCTGTATAATACAGCACATTAGCATGACAGTCTGATACATAGAAGTCTCACCCTGTATAATAATACAGCACATTAGCCTGACAGTCTGATACATAGAAGTCTCACCCTGTATAATAATACAGCACATTAGCCTGACAGTCTGATACATAGAAGTCTCACCCTGTATAATACAGCACATTAGCCTGACAGTCTGATACATAGAAGTCTCACCCTGTATAATACAGCACATTAGCCTGACAGTCTGATACATAGAAGTCTCACCCTGTATAATACAGCACATTAGCTGCTAACCTGACAGTCTGATACATAGAAGTCTCACCCTGTATAATACAGCACATTAGCCTGACAGTCTGATACATAGAAGTCTCACCCTGTATAATACAGCACATTAGCCTGACAGTCTGATACATAGAAGTCTCACCCTGTATAATACAGCACATTAGCCTGACAGTCTGATACATAGAAGTCTCACCCTGTATAATACAGCATATTAGCCTGACAATCTGATACATAGAAGTCTCACCCTGTATAATACAGCACATTAGCCTGACAGTCTGATACATAGAAGTCTCACCCTGTATAATACAGCACATTAGCCTGACAGTATGATGCATAGAAGTCTCACCCTGTATAATACAGCACATTAGCCTGACAATCTGATACATAGAAGTCTTACCCTGTATAATACAGCACATTAGCCTGACAGTCTGATACATAGTAGTCTCACCCTGTATAATACAGCACATTAGCCTGACAATCTGATACATAGAAGTCTCACCCTGTATAATACAGCACATTAGCCTGACAGTCTGATACATAGAAGTCTCACCCTGTATAATACAGCACATTAGCCTGACAGTCTGATACATAGAAGTCTCACCCTGTATAATACAGCACATTAGCCTGACAATCTGATACATAGAAGTCTCACCCTGTATAATACAGCACATTAGCCTGACAGTCTGATACATAGAAGTCTCACCCTGTATAATAATACAGCACATTAGCCTGACAATCTGATACATAGAAGTCTTACCCTGTATAATACAGCACATTAGCCTGACAATCTGATACATAGAAGTCTCACCCTGTATAATACAGCACATTAGCTGCTAACCTGACAGTCTGATACATAGAAGTCTCACCCTGTATAATACAGCACATTAGCCTGACAATCTGATACATAGAAGTCTCACCCTGTATAATACAGCACATTAGCCTGACAGTCTGATACATAGAAGTCTCACCCTGTATAATAATACAGCACATTAGCCTGACAGTCTGATACATAGAAGTCTCACCCTGTATAATACAGCACATTAGCCTGACAGTCTGATACATAGAAGTCTCACCCTGTATAATAATACAGCACATTAGCCTGACAATCTGATACATAGAAGTCTCACCCTGTATAATAATACAGCACATTAGCCTGACAATCTGATACATAGAAGTCTCACCCTGTATAATAATACAGCACATTAGCCTGACAGTCTGATACATAGTAGTCTCACCCTGTATAATAATACAGCACATTAGCATGACAATCTGATACATAGAAGTCTCACCCTGTATAATACAGCACATTAGCCTGACAATCTGATACATAGAAGTCTCACCCTGTATAATACAGCACATTAGCCTGACAGTCTGATACATAGAAGTCTCACCCTGTATAATAATACAGCACATTAGCCTGACAGTCTGATACATAGAAGTCTCACCCTGTATAATACAGCACATTAGCCTGACAGTCTGATACATAGAAGTCTCACCCTGTATAATAATACAGCACATTAGCCTGACAATCTGATACATAGAAGTCTCACCCTGTATAATAATACAGCACATTAGCCTGACAGTCTGATACATAGTAGTCTCACCCTGTATAATACAGCACATTAGCCTGACAATCTGATACATAGAAGTCTCACCCTGTATAATACAGCACATTAGCCTGACAGTCTGATACATAGAAGTCTCACCCTGTATAATACAGCATATTAGCCTGACAGTCTGATACATAGAAGTCTCACCCTGTATAATACAGCATATTAGCCTGACAGTCTGATACATAGAAGTCTCACCCTGTATAATACAGCATATTAGCCTGACAGTCTGATACATAGAAGTCTCACCCTGTATAATAATACAGCACATTAGCCTGACAATCTGATACATAGAAGTCTCACCCTGTATAATACAGCACATTAGCCTGACAGTCTGAAACATAGAAGTCTCACCCTGTATAATACAGCACATTAGCCTGACAATCTGATACATAGAAGTCTCACCCTGTATAATACAGCACATTAGCCTGACAGTCTGATACATAGAAGTCTCACCCTGTATAATACAGCATATTAGCCTGACAGTCTGATACATAGAAGTCTCACCCTGTATAATATAGCATATTAACCTGACAGTCTGATACATAGAAGTCTCACCCTGTATAATACAGCACGTGGCCCCTGTATGCCATGTCATTCACTAATTATACCCACAGCGCCAACACATGAAACCACATATAAAACAAACACTCATGTTGATATTGTTTCCCAGTTTGATTATAAAACAACATCCTTGTGTTTGTATTCTTATGGAGGCCTGTCACTTTCCACCAATAGGGATGCAGGTGTAGGATATGACAGCCAATGTGCAGCAAGAAGTTGCTATAGAGTTTCACAAACATGCACTTTTGACAGTTTTATTGTCAAATTAAAGGGACATTAAACACTTAAAGATGGCAATATACAATGTATAATTATTATTAGTGGTACAAACATATTTACTTTTATTACTTATTTTACGCATTTTCCTGTCAGATAACTATGGGTTATCTGAGAACTGTAGACACTAGACAAGACTAAACCTGCTAAATATCAGTTCCAGAGTTACCCAGCAGGTGATAGAATGAGATACAGCAAAACAATGCACATTATGTTAACAAAATGACAGAGGCTAGTTGTGTCTACTACAGTGAAAAGTCTAGACAAGGGGGCCTAGTTATCAAGCCGTCAACCTCAAATACGCTGGAATTCTGCAGCGTATTTGTGGCGAGGCTGATTCGCCTTAGTTATCAAAGGCTAGATCCCGGCAAAAGTAGAATTTTGTGACGTAAGCTTCGATCCGCCGGACTCAGTCCGACACAGATCGATTCTTACGTCACTCCAGATGTTCCGCACACAAGTGCGGCACAATCTGACTACTTTTGCTAGTTATCAAAAAACTAGCAGGTACGCTCTGCACTTTTACGGCCCAGCGTACCTGGTTTTCAAACCGCCACCCTGGAGGCGGCGGATCCCATAGCGAAAGTACAAGTTCGCTGCTGACAGACATCCCATTGATTCCTATGGGAGCTGTCTACACCTAACACCCTAACATGTACCCCGAGTCTAAACACCACTAATCTGTCCCCCCCTACACTGCCGCAACTAAATAAAGTGTTTAACCCCTAAACCGCCGCTCCCGGAGCCCACCGCAAGCTACTCTATACATATTAACCCCTAAACCGCCGCTCCCGGAGCCCACCGCAACTATAATAAATGTCTTAACCCCTAAACCGCCGCTCCCGGAGCCCACCGCCACCTACATTATACCTAGTAACCCCTATCCTGCCCCCCTATACCGCCGCCCTCTATAATAAAGTTATTAACCCCTATCCTGCCGATCCCGCACCTCGCAGCAACTTAATAGTTTAACCCCTAAACCGCCGCTCCCTGAACTCGCCGCAACCTATATTAAATTTATTAACCCCTAATCTGCCCCCCTACACCGTCGCCACCTATAATACATTTATTAACCCCTATCCTGCCCCCCACTACACCGCCGCCACTGTAATAAATTTATTAACCCCTAAACCTAAGTCTAACACTAACCCTAAATATTAATTAAATAAATCTAAATAATATTTCTATTATGAACTAAATTAATCCTATTTAAAACTAAAAACTTACCTTTAAAATAAACCCTAATATAGCTACAATATAAATAATTGTATTGTAGCTATCTTAGGATTTATTTTTATTTTACAGGCAAATTTCAATTTATTTTAACTAGGTACAATAGCTATTAACTATTTAATAGCTACCTAGCTAAAATAAAGAGAAATTAACCTGTAAAATAAAAACTAACCTAAGTTACAATTACACCTAACACTACACTATACTTTAATAAATTATTCCTATTTAAAACTAAATACTTACCTGTAAAATAAACCCTAAGATAGCTACAATGTAATTAATAATTACATTGCAGCTATTTTAGGATTTATATTTATTTTACAGGTAACTTTGTATTTATTTTAGCTAGCTCAATAGAATGCGAGCTCAATCTGATTGGATCAGCCAATCGGATTGAACTTGAATCTGATTGGCTGATTCAATCAGCCAATCAGATTTTTCCTACCTTAATTCCGATTGGCTGATAGAATCCTATCAGCCAATCGGAATTGAAGGGACGCCACCTTGGATGACGTCCCTTAAAGGAGCCTTCATTCGTCGGTAGTCCGTTGGTAAAGAAGGATGTTCCGCGTCGGCGGGATGAAGATTGAAGACCCGGCTTGGAAGATGACATCGCCCGGATAGAAGACTTCTTCAGCGCCTCTTGGAAGATGACATCGCCCGGATCGAAGACTTCTTCAGCGCCGCTTGGAGGATCACTTCATGGGATGGAAGATTTCTTAAGCGCCGCTTGGAGGATAACTTCTTCCGCTCCAGATGTCCACTTCGGTTCCATCGCTGCTCGGCTGAGTGAAGACGACTCAAGGTAGGATGATCTTCAGGGGATTAGTGTTAGGTTATTTTAAGGGGGCTTTGGGTTAGATTAGGGGCATGTGGGTGGTGGGTTTTAATGTTGGGGGGGGTTATATTTTTCTTTTACAGGCAAAAGAGCTGAATTCTTTGGGGCATGCCCCACAAAAGGTCCTTTTAAGGGCTGGTAAGGTAAAAGAGCTTTGAGCTTTTTTAATTTAGAATAGGGTAGGGCATTTTTTTTATTTTGGGGGGGTTTGTTATTTTATTAGGGGGCTTAGATTAGGTGTAAGTAGCTTAAAATTGTTGTAATATTTTTAACATGTTTGTAACTTATTTTTTTTATTTTTTGTACTTTAGTTAGTTTATGTAATTGTAGTTATTTGTAGTTAATTTATTTAATGATAGTGTAGTGTTAGGTTTAATTGTAACTTAGGTTAGGATTTATTTTACAGGTAATTTTGTATTTCTTTTAGCTAGGTAGTTATTAAATAGTTAATAACTATTTAATAACTATTCTAACTAGCTAAAATAAATTCAAAGTTACCTGTAAAATAAATATAAATCCTAAGATAGCTACAATGTAATTATTAATTATATTGTAGCTATCTTAGGGTTTATTTTACAGGTAAGTATTTAGTTTTAAATAGGAATAATTTATTTAAGTATAGTGTAGTGTTAGGTGTAATTGTAACTTAGGTTAGTTTTTAGTTTACAGGTACATTTCTCTTTATTTTAGCTAGGTAAGCTATTAAATAGTTAATAACTATTTAATAGCTATTGTACCTAGTTAAAATAAATTGAAAGTTGCCTGTAAAATAAAAATAAATTTTAAGATAGCTACAATATAATTATTATTTATATTGTAGCTATATTAGGGTTTATTTTACAGGTAAGTATTTAGTTTTAAATAGGATTAATTTAGTTAATAAGAGAAATATTATTTAATTAATATTTAAGTTAGGGGGGTGTTAGGGTTAGTGTTAGACTTAGGTTTAGGGGTTAATAATTTTATTACAGTGGCGGCGGTGTAGTGGGGGGCAGGATAGGGGTTAATAAATTTATTATAGGTGGCGACGGTGTGGGGGGGCAGGATAGGGGTAAATAAATTTAATATAGGTTGCGGCGGGTTCAGGGAGCGGCGGTTTAGGGTTTAAACTATTTATTCGCGGCGAGGTGCGGGATCAGCAGGATAGGGGTTAATAACTTTATTATAGAGGGCGACGGTATAGGGGGGTCAGGATAGGGGTTACTAGGTATAATGTAGGTGGCAGCGGTGTCCGGGAGCGGCGGTTTAGGGGTTAATACATTTATAAGAGTTGCGGCGGGGTCTAGGAGTTGCGGTTTAGGGGTTAGTAACTTTATTTAGTTGCGGGGGGCTCCGGTATAGGGTGTAGAACAGTGTAGTTAGTGTGAGTGCTTAGTGACAGGCTAGCAAGAAAGCTGTCAAAAAGCCGAAGAGCAGCGAGATCGGATGAGTGATAACTCTCACAGTCCGCTGCTCATCGCCCCGTACTTGGTGCGCGGCTTTTTGACAGCTTTTTTGATAACTTAGGCGAATTTTGGCAGGTCCGCGGCGGCGATGTGAGGCGAGCTTAGGCGGGCGTATTGGGCCGGCGAAGGCAGGAAAAGTAGACACGTTGATAACTAGGCCCCAAGGTGTTAATCAGTTCAGAAAATGTTCATGCTTAGTCATATGTTCATTATTTGCAGGACTGCACAAAAGTCTTCCAATTACATGTTTTTTTTAAATTTTACTCTTCTGTATACAAAAATGTGCCAGCTGCGCTCTTTCATACGCACAACACAATCAGCTAGATTACGAGTTTTGAGTGCTATAGGGATTTTAACGACCGCCACAAAAGCTGCGTTATTTCACCTCCCTATAGCGCTGGTATTACGAGTTTTAAAAAAGCAGGCTTGTGCAGGCGATATGGTCGCATTGAGCTCCATACCGCACCAAACTTAATCGCTGCTGTTACGTGCTCTTGCATGATTTCCCCATAGACATTAATGTGGAGAGCAGGCAAAAAAAAGTCTAACACCAGCAATCGCAGAATGAAAAGCTCCGTAACGCAGCCCCATTGATGCCTATGGGGAAAATAAAACTAATGTTTAAACCTAACACCCTAACATAAACCCCAAGTCTAAACACCCCTAATCTGCCACTCCCAACATCGTCGCCACCTACATACAGTTATTAACCCCTAATCTGCCACCCCCAACATCGGCGCCACCTTAAAAGGGCCTTTTGTGGGGCATTGCCCCAAAGACATCAGCTGTTTTACCTGTAAAAAAAAAAAAAAAATACAACCCCCCCCAAAACGGTAAAACCCACCACCCCCACAACCAACCCCCCCAAATAAAATAACTATCTAAACAAAACCTAAGCTAACCATTGCCCTGAAAAGGGGATTTGTATGGGCATTGCCCTGAAAAGGGCATTTAGCTCTTTTACATATCCAGACCCTCAACTAAAAATAAAACCCACCCAAAAAACCCTTAAAAAAAAAACCCTAACAATAGCCCCCGACAATCCTCTTACAGTAGTCCCGCTTGAAGGATCCATCCAGTCGGCGAAGTCATCATCCATGCATCAAGAAGTCTTCATCCAGACGGCCTCTTCGATCTTCATCCAGCCAGCAAAGTCCTCATCCAGGCGGCAATCAGCCAATTCCAATCAACCAATAGAATGAAAGCTCAAGCCTATTGGTTGATTGGATCAGCCAATAGGATTTTAGCAGCTCTAATACCTATTGGCCGATTAAAATCTTTCAGTCAATAGGAATGCAAGAGACGCCATTTTGGATTGCGTCACTTGCATTAAAGTTCCAGTTTACGGCGGCGACCTTATGAAGAGGATGCTCAGCACCGGATGTCTTCAGGATGGACCCACTCCGGATGGATGAAGATAGAAGAGGCCGTCTGGATGAAGACTTTGCCAGCTGGATGGATCCTTCAAGCGGGACTTCAAGAACTGTAAGTGGATCGTGAGGGGTTAGTGTTAGGTTTTATTAAGGGTTTTTTGGGTGGGTTTTATTTTTAGTTTAGGGTCTGGGCATGTAAAAGAGCTAAATGCCCTTTTAAGGGCACTGCCCATACAAATGCCCTTTTCAGGGCAATGGTTAGCTTAGGTTTTTTTAGATAGTTATTTTATTGGGGGGGGGGGGGTTGGTTGTATTTTTTTTTTTTTTTACAGGTAAAAGAGCTGATATCTTTGGGGCAATGCCCCACAAAAGGCCCTTTTAAGGGCCATTGGTAGTTTATTGTAGACTAGGGTTTTTTTTATTTGGGGGGGCTTTTTAATTTTGATAAGGCTATTAGATTAGGTGTAATTCTTTTTTATTTTTGATAATTTGTTTCTTATTTTTCGTAATTTAATGTTTGTCTGTTTTTTGCAATTTAGTTTTTTTTGTAATTAGATACTTTTTGTAATTTTTAGAGTAGTGTTTAGTATTTTGTTAATGTGTAGTTTAGTTTAATTTAATTGGTAGTTAGTTTAATTTTAGTTTAATAATTATAATAGTTTGTTAGTTTAAAATTAATTTATTTAATTTGACAGGTAAGTTTTAATTTAAGATAGGGAAATTGTCCTGTACATATATGACCCCCACAAGGACCTGGTATGCTTTCATGATGTAACCTATAATTATAAAGGTATTTATTTTGTTTTCTCTTGAATTATCAGAAGATATGATATATTTATTACAAAATGCTGTAAGAATTTTTGTTGAATTGGTTTTTGCATGTGAAATCAATAAAAAAATATTTAAAAAAAAAAAAAAAAGATAGGGAAATTGTAATTTTAATATAAAGTTAGGGGGTCGTTAGGTTTAGGGGTTAATAGGTTTATTATAGCGGCGGTGTGGGCGGACAGCAGATTAGGGGTTAATAATATTTAAATAGTGTTTGCAATGAAGGAGGGCGGCGGTTTAGGGGTTAATAACTTTATAATAGTGGCGACGATGTTGGGGAGCAGCGGAATAGGGGTTAATACATTTTAATAGTGGCAGCGATGTCCAGAGTGGCAGATTAGGGGTTAATAAATTATTATAGTGTTTGCAATGAGGGAGGGCCTTGGTTTAGGGGTTAATAGGTAGTTTATGGGTAGTAGTGTACTTTTTAACACTTTAGTTATGAGTTTTATGTTACAGCTTTGTAGCGTAAAACTCATAACTACTGACTTTAGATGGTGTTACGGCTCTTGTGGTTATAGAGTGTACCGCTCACTTTTTGGCCTCCCAGGCAAACTCGCAATACCAGCGCTATGCGAGTCCCATTGAAAAAGGACTTTTTTAAAGTGCGGTACTGACGTTGCGTGACAGGCTAAAAGGTGTTAGGGAAAATGAAGCGTTATGGGCCATAACGCTGCTTTTATAATCATAACGCAAAACTCGTAATCTAGGTGAATGTTTTTTAGAGTGTTTGTTCCTTCAACGTAGAAGCTAAACTACTGTAGAATAAAATGTATAGCTAGTGCATGTTCAGCCTGGCTGAGCAGGGGTTAAGTAATGCTCCCTCGGTTTGTCCCACTGCTTTTGGGGCTGTATAATCCAGCGCTGAACATGTTAAAGCATAATGTCATCTGATATAATTAATACAGCAGTTTGCTTTGTAGCTTTAATTAGCAGCTCACAGCAAATCAGCTGTAGGCGAATAACAAATCACGTCACCCCAGGATCTGCTCACATGGTACCGACCTACAGGCACCGCAGTAATGTGACCATAGTTATGGCTGATGGCAAATACTTATTAGTCCTGCGGCAGACATGGGGCTGACAGTGTGGTTAACTTTTTCTTTGTTGCAAATAGGAGGAAATTTCAAATTCTATTTCAGGTTTAGATTTCTTAAAAAATTTATTTTACTGTGCTAAATAAACCAACATTTTCTCCTCTAGGAAGTAGTTGGGTGACAGGCGTGCCTACGTGCATGCGCACACACAAACGTAAACACATGTGCACACACAGACAAATGCATGCGCACAAAGACATGTACGTGCATGCGTGCACACGCTTTATGACAGTGACTAGCATTGTTGTCTCTGGACTAAAGCAACTCCTGAAAAATAATTGCAGTGAAAGAGATGTTAATTTGTTTTAAAAACTTGGGACATTCTAAACCAAAAATGACCCCATCTAATGCATTAGAGCGAGTAATTTAAAAATAAATGCAGGGAAAATAGGTGAGAGTAATTAAATGTTATAAATAGTGATTTACATAATAATCACTAAAAATACTGAGCAGAACAACATTTTCTTTATTCGTCTCTATAGTAACAACCTCATCATGACAAAAAATTGAGTTGAGCTCCATCTGCCTCTCAGTGCATTATAGTGACTGTCAACTTTACATGAACTTTCTCATTCATGAGCATCTGGTGAGATACAAAGAACTGATTCCAGCATCTGTCAACGTGAAAACAGCACAAGCGTCAAGCAGCATCACACAGAAAATACAGTGTCACAGAACGCAGAACACACAGAAAATACAGTGTCACAGAACACAGAACACACAGAAAATACAGTGTCACAACGCAGAACACACGCAGCGTCACACAGAAAATACAGTGTCACAGAACGCAGAACACACGCAGCATCACACAGAAAATACAGTGTCACAGAACACATAACACACGCAGCATCACACAGAAAATACAGTGTCACAGAACGCAGAACACACGCAGCATCACACAGAAAATACACAGTGTCACAGAACGCAGAACACACGCAGCATCACACAGAAAATACAGTGTCACAGAACGCAGAACACACGCAGCATCACACAGATAATACACAGTGTCACAGAACGCATAACACATGCAGCATCACACAGAAAATACACAGTGTCACAGAGAACGCATAACACACGCAGCATCACACAGAAAATACAGTGTCACAGAACGCAGAACACACGCAGCATCACACAGAAAATACACAGTGTCACAGAACGCAGAACACACGCAGCATCACACAGAAAATACAGTGTCACAGAACGCAGAACACACGCAGCATCACACAGATAATACACAGTGTCACAGAACGCAGAACACACGCAGCATCACACAGAAAATACACAGTGTCACAGAACGCATAACACACGCAGCATCACACAGAAAATACAGTGTCACAGAACGCATAACACACGCAGCATCACACAGAAAACACACAGTGTCACAGAACGCCGAACAAACGCAGCATCACACAGAAAATACAGTGTCACAGAGAACGCAGAACACACAGAAAATACAGCGTCACAGAACGCATAACACACGCAGCATCACACCGAAAATACACAGTGTCACAGAACGCATAACACACGCAGCATCACACAGAAAACACACAGTGTCACAGAACGCCGAACAAACGCAGCATCACACAGAAAATACAGTGTCACAGAGAACGCAGAACACACAGAAAATACAGCGTCACAGAACACATAACACACGCAGCATCACACAGAAAATACAGTGTCACAGAACGCATAACACACGCAGCATCACACAGAAAATACACAGGGTCACAGAACGCAGAACACACGCAGCATCACACAGAAAATACACAGTGTCACAGAACGCAGAACACACGCAGCGTCACACAGAAAATACACAGTGTCACAGAACGCAGAACACACGCAGCGTCACACAGAAAATACACAGTGTCACAGAACGCAGAACACACGCAGCATCACACAGAAAATACACAGTGTCACAGAACGCAGAACACACGCAGCATCACACAGAAAATACACAGTGTCACAGAACGCAGAACACACGCAGCATCACACAGAAAATACACAGTGTCACAGAACGCAGAACACACGCAGCATCACACAGAAAATACACAGTGTCACAGAACGCATAACACACGCAGCATCACACAGAAAACACACAGTGTCACAGAACGCAGAACACACGCAGCATCACACAGAAAACACACAGTGTCACAGAACGCATAACACGCAGCATCACACAGAAAATACACAGTGTCACAGAACGCAGAACACACGCAGCATCACACAGAAAATACAGAGCACACGCAGCATCACACAGAAAATACAGTGTCACAGAAAGCAAAACAAACGCAGCGTCACGCAGAAAGCAGAACACATGCAGCATCACACAAAGTGTGCAGCGTCAGATAAAGCAGAAAGCATGCAGCGTCACACAGAAAATACAGTGGCCTCTAGTTATGAAGCCGTCTACTTACCTGCATTCGCCGGCCCAATACGCTTGCCTACCATCGCCGCCGCAGACCTGAATACGTTCGCCAAAGTTATCAAAAAAGCTGTCAAGAAGCCGCGCACCAAGTATGGAGCAATGAGCAGCGCACTGTTGTTAACTGACAATCATCGATCTCGCTGCTCATCGGCTTCTTCGCAGCTTTCTTGATAGCCTGTCACTAAGCACCCACACTATACTATACTGTTTAACCCCCTAAACCGCCGCTCACGGAGCCCCCCGCACCTAAATAAACTTATTACCCCCTAAAACGCCGCTCCTGGACCCCGCCGCAACTCTAATAAATGTATTAACCCCTAAACTGCCACTCCCGGACCCCGCCGCCACCTACATTATACCTATTAACCCCTATCCTACCCCCCACTACACCGCTGCCACCTACATTAAACTCATTAACCCCTAAACCGCCGCCTATATTAAACTTATTAACCCCTATCCTGCCCCCCACTACACCGCCGCCACCTATATTAAAATTATTAACCCCTATCCTGCCCCCCCATACCGCCGCCACCTATATTAAAATTATTAACCCCTAAACCTAAGTCTAACACTAACCCTAACCCCCCAACTTAAATATTATTTTAATAAATCTAAATAATATTACTCGTATTAACTAAATTAATCCTATTTAAAACTAAATACTTACCTGTAAAATAAACCCTAAGATAGCTACAATATAACTATTATATTGTAGTTATTTTAGGATTTATTTTTATTTTACAGGCAACTTTGTATTTATTTGAACTAGGTACAATAGTTATTAAATAGTTATTAACTATTTAATAACTACCTAGCTAAAATACTTACAAAATTACCTGTAAAATAAATCCTAACCTAAGTTACAATTAAACCTAACACTACACTATCATTAAATTAATTACAATTACCTAAAATTAAATAAACTAAACTATAGTACAAAAAAACACAAACACTAAATTACAGAAAATAAAAAAGAATTACAAGAAGTTTAAACTAATTACACCTAATCTAAGCCCCCTAATAAAATAATAAAGCCCCCCAAAATAATAAAATGCCCTACCCTATTCTAAATTACAAAGTAACCAGCTCTTTTACCAGCCCTTAAAAGGGCTTTTTGCGGGGAATTGCCCCAAAGTAATCAGCTCTTTCTTTTACCTGTAAAAAAAAAAAAAAAAATACAACCCCCCCCCCAACATTAAAACCCACCACCCACATAGCCCTACTCTAACCCAAACCCCCCTTACAAAAACCTAACACTAATCCCCTGAAGATCACCCTACCTTGAGCCATCTTCACCCAACCGGGCCGAAATCTTCATCCAAGTGGCGCAGAAGAGGTCCTCCATTAAGCAGAAGTCTTCATTGAGGCGTCTTCAATCTTCATCCATCCGGAGCGAAGAGGAGCCATCCTCTTCAACTGACGACTGAACGATGAATGACGGTTCCTTTAAGGGACGTCATCCAAGATGGCGTCCCTCGAATTCTGATTGGCTGATAGGATTCTATCAGCCAATCGGAATTAAGGTAGGAAAAATCTGATTGGTTGATTCAATCAGATTGAAGTTCAATCAGATTGGCTGATCCGGGAGCGGCGGTTTAGGGGTTAAACAATTTATTTAGTTGCGGCGGGATCCGCAGGATAGGGGTTAATAAGTTTATGTAGGTGGCAGCGGTATAGGGGGCGGCAGATTAGGGGTTAATATGTATAATGTAGGTGACGGCGGGGTCCCAGAGCGGCAGTTTAGGGGTTAACATGTTTATTATAGTTGCAGCGGGGTGCCAGGAGCGGCCGTTTAGGGGTTAATAAGTTTATTTAGTTGCGGCGGTGTAGGGGGGGCGGGCAGATTAGGAGTGTTTAGACTCAGGGTACATGTTAAGGTGTTAGGTGCAGACATCTCCCATAGGAATAATCTCCCAGCAGCGAACATGAGCTTTCGCTATGGTCAGACTCCCATTGTTTCCTATGGGATCCACCGCCTTCAGGGTGGCGGATTGAAATCCAGGTATGCTGGCCCGGAATAGTGGCGAGCGTACCTGGTAGTATTTTGATAACTACCAAAAGTAGTCAGATTGTGCCGAACTTGCGTTCGGAACATCTGGAGTGACTTAACCATCGATCTGTGTCGGACTGAGTCCGGCGGATCGTAGGTTACGTCACTATATTCTACTTTTGCCGGGCTGTAGGGCTTGATAACTAAGGCGAATCAGCCTCGCCACAAATACACAGCTTATTTGCGGTTGACGGCTTGATAACTAGAGGCCAGTGTCAGAGAACGCAGAACAAACGCAGTGTCACATAGAAAGCATGCAGCATCATAGAAAATACAGTGTCACAGAGAACGCAGAACACACGCAGCGTCACACAGAAAGCACATAGCGTCACAGAGAAAGAATGCAGATCCACAGAAAATACAGTGTCAGAGAACGCAGAACACACGCAGTATCACACCGAAAATACAGTGTCACAGAGAATGCAGAACACACGCGTCACACAGCATCACAGAGAAAGCAGAAAGTGCAGCGCCACAGAAAATACAGTGTCAGAGAACGCAGAACACACAGTGTCACAGATTATGCTTACCTGATAATTTTCTTTTCTTCAGATGGAAAGAGTCCACAGCTGCATTCATTACTTTTGGGAATAAGAACCTGGCCACCAGGAGGAGGCAAAGACACCCCAGCCAAAGGCTTAAATACTCCTCCCACTTCCCTCATCCCCCAGTCATTCTGCCGAGGAACAAGGAACAGTAGAAGAAATACCAGGGTGAAAGGTGCCAGAAGAATAAAAATTAAGACCCAAAAAGGTACAGCAAGATCCAATAAAGGAATAAAAAAACCTTCAAAAGAAGGCCAAGTCCACAGAGACCCAAAAGGATCCCGAGAACAAGGGGAGACGACACCCAACCCCCAAAAGGAGCACCCAGGCATCATCAAGGAGAAGAAACAGCTCCCAAACATCGCGCAACAGCACCGAAAAGGACAGCTTTAGACCAAGTCCTCAAAACGTCAGAACTCAGAAACAACAAGTAGCAAACTCAGAGAATAAACATCTGAGTCCAGTAACACGCTGCCATCCGTAGGACACAGAGAAAACACTATCCGTAAGGAAAAAGCAGCCGCACAAATTAGCAGACTGCCCAACCTCCAAGACATAGATTGCCCAACTTCCAAGACAGAGGACACTCTCCAGGCAATCCAGGCACAGCATCTCTAAAAAAGAAGGTCCACTGTCACCCCCCAAGACCTGAGGAAGAACAGCAGATCTCAGATCCTACACCTAGCCGAACCAGCCCAAGCAAACGGCAGATCTGAAAGCAAGTTAACCGAAAGGAAACCCAAGACCAGCCCCCAAAGGGGTGGAAGAATGGACACAGCCACTGCAACCTAAAGAAAATCAAGCAGGCGTTAGACCTAAGGAGATCTAGCAAAGCCATCCGACTAAGTCTCAATGCGGAGCCAGCAGCTCCTCAGATGGACAGGAACAACTCAAGAGCAGACCAATCCCTGAACCAGATAGACATCTGTTCCAACCTCCCAAACACAGGAGGGGCCCCTAAAAAGGGAACGACACCTCCGAAAGGAGGACAAACCCTCGAAGAGGAGAGCGTCGAGAAACACCTGCCCAAAAAACGGGAAGTCGTAGGAAGAACCGAGAGGACACAAGGCCACGTCACTGATGAACACAGAAGAATCCCTCAAAACACCATCGTGCTAGCACACATACCAGGCGCAAAAGTGACACTACACATAAGCAGATTGAATCACATAACATACATGATTAAAACCCCCCCTGTTCAATAATCCCCCTCAGGAGATATTAACCCTCGATTCCAAGATACTAAAGGAGTCCCACTAAGACCCTGTATTTTTCATGTGAGTTTGCAGGAACAAATGAGTTACAGTACAATCATGAAGAAGTAAAATGAAACAATCTTACCGGAATCTACGCTGTGGAACAGGAACATGGCCCTTCAAGTGTGACGGATAGTAGCCTCACCTCCGCCATGGACTTAAGAAAAGGAAGTAGGCAGTGAAGTGAAGTTCGACAACGCTGATTGCTTGTGGAGTTGTTAAAATGAGTCGGGATGGTTTTGCAGAAAGACTCTTCCTGCATCTCCGGACCCTTAAGTAATCCTGTCAGTCTCTCAGTGAGGGCTTGGATGAAAGTTAAACTCCCTTCCCACGTCGAAGAGTACTTCCCTCCATAACAGACGAAAACAAACTTCTGACACTTCTCTGCCAACCTCCTGGGACGAAAGGCAAAGAATGACTGGGGGATGAGGGGAGTGGGGGAGGTATTTAAGCCTTTGGCTGGGGTGTCTTTGCCTCCTCCTGGTGGCCAGGTTCTTATTCCCAAAAGTAATGAATGCAGCTGTGGACTCTTTCCATTTATGAAGAAAATACAGTGTCACAGAACGCAGAACAAATGCAGCATCACACAGAGAGCATGCAGCGTCACAGAGAAAGCAGAAAGCATGCAGCATCACACAGTGTCAGACAGAACGCAGGACACACACACACACAGAAAGCATGCAGCATCACACAGTGTCAGACAGAACGCAGAACACACACACAGAAAGCATGCAGCATCACATAGTGTCAGAGAGAACGCAGAACACACACACACACAGAAAGCATGCAGCATCACAGAGAACGCAGAACACACACACACACAGAAAGCATGCAGCATCACACAGTGTCAGAGAGAACACAGAACACACACACACAGAAAGCATGCAGCATCACACAGTGTCAGAGAGAACGCAGAACACACACACACAGAAAGCATGCAGCATCACACAGTGTCAGAGAGAACACAGAGCACACACAGAAAGCATGCAGCATCACACAGTGTCAGAGAGAACACAGAACACACACACACACAGAGAAAGCATGCAGCATCACACAGTGTCAGAGAGAATGCAGAACAAACACACACAGAAAGCATGCAGCATCACAGAGAACGCAGAACACACACACACACACAGAAAGCATGCAGCATCACACAGTGTCAGAGAGAACACAGAACACACACACACACAGAAAGCATGCAGCATCACACAGTGTCAGAGAGAACACAGAACACACACACAGAAAGCATGCAGCATCACACAGTGTCAGAGAGAACACAGAACACACACACAGAAAGCATGCAGCATCACACAGTGTCAGAGAGAACACAGAACACACACACACACAGAAAGCATGCAGCATCACACAGTGTCAGAGAGAATGCAGAACACACACACACAGAAAGCATGCAGCATGACACAGTGTCAGAGAGAATGCAGAATACACACACACAGAAAGCATGCAGCATCACACAGTGTCAGAGAGAACGCAGAACACACACAGAAAGCATGCAGCATCACACAGTGTCAGAGAGAACACAGAACACACACACACACAGAAAGCATGCAGCATCACAGAGAACGCAGAACACACACAGAAAGCATGCAGCATCACACAGTGTCAGAGAGAACACAGAACACACACACACACAGAAAGCATGCAGCATCACAGAGAACGCAGAACACACACAGAAAGCATGCAGCATCACACAGTGTCAGAGAGAACACAGAACACACACACACAGAAAGCATGCAGCATCACACAGTGTCAGAGAGAACACACACAGAAAGGATGCAGCATCACACAGTGTCAGAGAGAACGCAGAACACACACACACACAGAAAGCATGCAGCATCACACAGTGTCAGAGAGAACACAGAACACACACACACAGAAAGCATGCAGCATCACAGAGAACGCAGAACACACACACACACACAGAAAGCATGCAGCATCACAGAGAACGCAGAACACACACAGAAAGCATGCAGCATCACACAGTGTCAGAGAGAACACACACAGAAAGCATGCAGCATCACACAGTGTCAGAGAGAACGCAGAACACACACACACACACAGAAAGCATGCAGCACACAGTGTCAGAGAGAACACAGAACACACACACACACAGAAAGCATGCAGCATCACACAGTGTCAGAGAGAACACACACACACAGAAAGCATGCAGCATCACACAGTGTCAGAGAGAACACAGAACACACACACACACAGAAAGCATGCAGCATCACACAGTGTCAGAGAGAATGCAGAACAAACACACACAGAAAGCATGCAGCATCACAGAGAACGCAGAACACACACACACACACAGAAAGCATGCAGCATCACAGAGAACGCAGAACACACACACACACAGAAAGCATGTAGCATCACACAGTGTCAGAGAGAACACAGAACACACACACACACAGAAAGCATGCAGCATCACACAGTGTCAGAGAGAACACAGAACACACACACACACAGAAAGCATGCAGCATCACACAGTGTCAGAGAGAACACAGAACACACACACACACACAGAAAGCATGCAGCATCACACAGTGTCAGAGAGAACACAGAACACACACACACACAGAAAGCATGCAGCATCACAGAGAACGCAGAACACACACACACACACAGAAAGCATGCAGCATCACACAGTGTCAGAGAGAACACAGAACACACACAGAAAGCATGCAGCATCACACAGTGTCAGAGAGAACATAGAACACACACAGAAAGCATGCAGCATCACACAGTGTCAGAGAGAACGCAGAACACACACACACACACAGAAAGCATGCAGCATCACAGAGAACGCATAACACACACACACAGAAAGCATGCAGCATCACAGAGAACGCAGAACACACACACACACACACACACAGAAAGCATGCAGCATCACAGAGAACGCAGAACACACACACACAGAAAGCATGCAGCATCACAGAGAACGCAGAACACACACACACACACACACACAGAAAGCATGCAGCATCACAGAGAACGCAGAACACACGCAGCGTCACGGGAAAATACAGTGTCACAGAGAAAGCACGCAGCGGCACACACTAAGAGGACAAATCTGTGTCTATAGTTATATATAACCAGCAGCTTATATGCTTTATACTGTGTCTATAGTTATATATAACCGGCAGGCTTATATGCTTTATACTGTGTCTATAGTTATATATAACCGGCAGGCTTATATGCTTTATACTGTGCCTAGTTATATATAACCGGCAGGCTTATATGCTTTATACTGTGCCTAGTTATATATAACCGGCAGGCTTATATGCTTTATACTGTGTCTATAGTTATATATAACCGGCAGCTTATATGCTTTATACTGTGTCTATAGTTATATATAACCGGCAGGCTTATATGCTTTATACTGTGCCTAGTTATATATAACCGGCAGGCTTATATGCTTTATACTGTGCCTAGTTATATATAACCGGCAGGCTTATATGCTTTATACTGTGCCTAGTTATATATAACCGGCAGCTTATATGCTTTATACTGTGTCTATAGTTATATATAACCTGCAGGCTTATATGCTTTATACTGTGCCTATAGTTATATATAACCGGCAGGCTTATATGCTGTATACTGTGTCTATAGTTATATATAACCGGCAGCTTATATGCTTTATACTGTGTCTATAGTTATATATAACTGGCAGCTTATATGCTGTATACCGTGTCTATAGTTATATATAACCGGCAGCTTATATGCTGTATACTGTGTCTATAGTTATATATAACCGGCAGGCTTATATGCTTTATACTGTGTCTATAGTTATATATAACCGGCAGGCTTATATGCTTTATACTGTGTCTATAGTTATATATAACCGGCAGCTTATATGCTTTATACTGTGTCTATAGTTATATATAACCGGCAGGCTTATATGCTATATACTGTGTCTATAGTTATATATAACCGGCAGCTTATATGCTTTATACTGTGTCTATAGTTATATATAACCGGCAGGCTTATATGCTATATACTGTGTCTATAGTTATATATAACCGGCAGCTTATATGCTTTATACTGTGTTTATAGTTATATATAACCGGCAGGCTTATATGCTATATACTGTGTCTATAGTTATATATAACCGGCAGCTTATATGCTTTATACTGTGTTTATAGTTATATATAACCGGCAGCTTATATGCTTTATACTGTGTCTATAGTTATATATAACCGGCAGGCTTATATGCTTTATACATTGATTGGATGTTACATTTGTTCATTATGTCTTTTCTTGAGTATGCTATCCAGGGGATGAACATATACCCCCATTATTCTGTCTATATATTTTTTACATTTATACCCATGGCCAATTAATTTTCATATACAATATATATATATATATATATATATATATATATATATATATATATATATATATATATATATATATATATATATATATATATATATACATACACACACACACACACACATACACACACACATATATATACACATACACATACACACACACATACAGTTGCAAGAAAAAGTATGTGAACCCTTTGGAATGATATGGATTTCTGCACAAATTGGTCATAAAATGTGATCTGATCATCATCTAAGTCACAACAATAGACAATCACAGTCTGCTTAAACTAATAACACACAAAGAATGAGATGTTGCCATGTTTTTATTGAACACACCATGTAAACATTCACAGTGCAGGTGGAAAAAGTATGTGAACCTTTGGATTTAATAACAGAATTTATGTTTACCTGATAAATTACTTTCTCCAACGGTGTGTCCGGTCCACGGCGTCATCCTTACTTGTGGGATATTCTCTTCCCCAACAGGAAATGGCAAAGAGCCCAGCAAAGCTGGTCACATGATCCCTCCTAGGCTCCGCCTTCCCCAGTCATTCGACCGACGTAAAGGAGGAATATTTGCATAGGAGAAACCATATGATACCGTGGTGACTGTAGTTAAAGAAAATAAATTATCAGACCTGATTAAAAAACCAGGGCGGGCCGTGGACCGGACACACCGTTGGAGAAAGTAATTTATCAGGTAAACATAAATTCTGTTTTCTCCAACATAGGTGTGTCCGGTCCACGGCGTCATCCTTACTTGTGGGAACCAATACCAAAGCTTAGGACACGGATGAAGGGAGGGAGCAAATCAGGTCACCTAGATGGAAGGCACCACGGCTTGCAAAACCTTTCTCCCAAAAATAGCCTCAGAAGAAGCAAAAGTATCAAATTTGTAAAATTTAGTAAAAGTGTGCAGTGAAGACCAAGTCGCTGCCTTACATATCTGATCAACAGAAGCCTCGTTCTTGAAGGCCCATGTGGAAGCCACAGCCCTAGTGGAATGAGCTGTGATTCTTTCAGGAGGCTGCCGTCCGGCAGTCTCATAAGCCAATCTGATGATGCTTTTAATCCAAAAAGAGAGAGAGGTAGAAGTTGCTTTTTGACCTCTCCTTACCAGAATAAACAACAAACAAGGAAGATGTTTGTCTAAAATCCTTTGTAGCATCTAAATAGAATTTTAGAGCACGAACAACATCCAAATTGTGCAACAAACGTTCCTTCTTTGAAACTGGATTCGGACACAAAGAAGGCACGACTATCTCCTGGTTAATGTTTTTGTTAGAAACAACTTTCGGAAGAAAACCAGGTTTAGTACGTAAAACCACCTTATCTGCATGGAACACCAGATAAGGAGGAGAACACTGCAGAGCAGATAATTCTGAAACTCTTCTAGCAGAAGAAATTGCAACCAAAAACAAAACTTTCCAAGATAATAACTTAATATCAACGGAATGTAAGGGTTCAAACGGAACCCCCTGAAGAACTGAAAGAACTAAATTGAGACTCCAAGGAGGAGTCAAAGGTTTGTAAACAGGCTTGATTCTAACCAGAGCCTGAACAAAGGCTTGAACATCTGGCACAGCTGCCAGCTTTTTGTGAAGTAACACAGACAAGGCAGAAATCTGTCCCTTCAAGGAACTTGCAGATAATCCTTTCTCCAAACCTTCTTGAAGAAAGGATAGAATCTTAGGAATTTTTACCTTGTCCCAAGGGAATCCTTTAGATTCACACCAACAGATATATTTTTTCCATATTTTGTGGTAAATTTTTCTAGTTACAGGCTTTCTGGCCTGAACAAGAGTATCAATGACAGAATCTGAGAACCCTCGCTTTGATAAGATCAAGCGTTCAATCTCCAAGCAGTCAGTTGGAGTGAGACCAGATTCGGATGTTCGAACGGACCTTGAACAAGAAGGTCTCGTCTCAAAGGTAGCTTCCATGGTGGAGCCGATGACATATTCACCAGGTCTGCATACCAAGTCCTGCGTGGCCACGCAGGAGCTATCAAGATCACCAATGCCCTCTCCTGATTGATCCTGGCTACCAGCCTGGGGATGAGAGGAAACGGCGGGAATACATAAGCTAGTTTGAAGGTCCAAGGTGCTACTAGTGCATCTACTAGAGTCGCCTTGGGATCCCTGGATCTGGACCCGTAGCAAGGAACCTTGAAGTTCTGACGAGAGGCCATCAGATCCATGTCTGGAATGCCCCACAATTGAGTAATTTGGGCAAAGATTTCCGGATGGAGTTCCCACTCCCCCGGATGAAATGTCTGACGACTCAGAAAATCCGCTTCCCAATTTTCCACTCCTGGGATGTGGATTGCAGACAAGTGGCAGGAGTGAGTCTCCGCCCATTGAATGATTTTGGTCACTTCTTCCATCGCCAGGGAACTCCTTGTTCCCCCCTGATGGTTGATGTACGCAACAGTCGTCATGTTGTCTGATTGAAACCGTATGAACTTGGCCTTTGCTAGCTGAGGCCAAGCCTTGAGAGCATTGAATATCGCTCTCAGTTCCAGAATATTTATCGGGAGAAGAGATTCTTCCCGAGACCACAGACCCTGAGCTTTCAGGGGTCCCCAGACCGCGCCCCAGCCCACCAGACTGGCGTCGGTCGTGACAATGACCCACTCTGGTCTGCGGAAGCTCATCCCCTGTGACAGGTTGTCCAGGGACAGCCACCAACGGAGTGAATCTCTGGTCCTCTGATCTACTTGTATCGTCGGAGACAAGTCTGTATAGTCCCCATTCCACTGACTGAGCATGCACAGTTGTAATGGTCTTAGATGAATTCGCGCAAAAGGAACTATGTCCATTGCCGCTACCATCAAACCTATTACTTCCATGCACTGCGCTATGGAAGGAAGAGGAACAGAATGAAGTATTTGACAAGAGTTTAGAAGATTTGATTTTCTGGCCTCTGTCAGAAAAATCCTCATTTCTAAGGAGTCTATTATTGTTCCCAAGAAGGGAACCCTTGTTGACGGAGATAGAGAACTTTTTTCTACGTTGACTTTCCACCCGTGAGATCTGAGAAAGGCCAGGACAATGTCCGTGTGAGCCTTTGCTTGAGGAAGGGACGACGCTTGAATCAGAATGTCGTCCAAGTAAGGTACTACTGCAATGCCCCTTGGTCTTAGCACCGCTAGAAGGGACCCTAGTACCTTTGTGAAAATCCTTGGAGCAGTGGCTAATCCGAACGGAAGTGCCACAAACTGGTAATGCTTGTCCAGGAATGCGAACCTTAGGAACCGATGATGTTCCTTGTGGATAGGAATATGTAGATACGCATCCTTTAAATCCACCGTGGTCATGAATTGACCTTCCTGGATGGAAGGAAGAATTGTTCGAATGGTTTCCATTTTGAACGATGGAACCTTGAGAAACTTGTTTAGGATCTTGAGATCTAAGATTGGTCTGAATGTTCCCTCTTTTTTGGGAACTACGAACAGATTGGAGTA
The DNA here is from genome assembly GCF_027579735.1 of Bombina bombina. Classification (NCBI taxonomy): domain Eukaryota; kingdom Metazoa; phylum Chordata; class Amphibia; order Anura; family Bombinatoridae; genus Bombina; species Bombina bombina. The sequence continues at coordinate 20,724,742 of NC_069507.1, read as the reverse complement.
GAACCCCATCCCTTGTTCTCCTAAAGGAACAGGATGAATCACTCCCATTCTTAACAGGTCTTCTACACAATGTAAGAATGCCTGTCTTTTTATGTGGTCTGAAGACAATTGAGACCTGTGGAACCTCCCCCTTGGGGGAAGCCCCTTGAATTCCAGAAGATAACCTTGGGAGACTATTTCTAGTGCCCAAGGATCCAGAACATCTCTTGCCCAAGCCTGAGCGAAGAGAGAGAGTCTGCCCCCCACCAGATCCGGTCCCGGATCGGGGGCCAACATCTCATGCTGTCTTGGTAGCAGCGGCAGGTTTCTTGGCCTGCTTTCCTTTGTTCCAGCCTTGCATTGGTCTCCAGGCTGGCTTGGCTTGAGAAGTATTACCCTCTTGCTTAGAGGACGTAGCACTTGGGGCTGGTCCGTTTCTGCGAAAGGGACGAAAATTAGGTTTATTTTTGGCCTTGAAAGACCTATCCTGAGGAAGGGCGTGGCCCTTGCCCCCAGTGATATCAGAGATAATCTCTTTCAAGTCAGGGCCAAACAGCGTTTTCCCCTTGAAAGGAATGTTAAGCAATTTGTTCTTGGAAGACGCATCCGCTGACCAAGATTTTAACCAAAGCGCTCTGCGCGCCACAATAGCAAAACCAGAATTTTTCGCCGCTAACCTAGCCAATTGCAAAGTGGCGTCTAGGGTGAAAGAATTAGCCAATTTGAGAGCATGAATTCTGTCCATAATCTCCTCATAAGAAGAAGAATTATTATTGAGCGCCTTTTCTAGCTCATCGAACCAGAAACACGCTGCTGTAGTGACAGGAACAATGCATGAAATTGGTTGTAGAAGGTAACCTTGCTGAACAAACATCTTTTTAAGCAAACCTTCTAATTTTTTTATCCATAGGATCTTTGAAAGCACAACTATCTTCTATGGGTATAGTGGTGCGTTTGTTTAGAGTAGAAACCGCCCCCTCGACCTTGGGGACTGTCTGCCATAAGTCCTTTCTGGGGTCGACCATAGGAAACAATTTTTTAAATATGGGGGGAGGGACGAAAGGTATACCGGGCCTTTCCCATTCTTTATTTACAATGTCCGCCACCCGCTTGGGTATAGGAAAAGCTTCGGGGGGCCCCGGGACCTCTAGGAACTTGTCCATTTTACATAGTTTCTCTGGAATGACCAAATTCTCACAATCATCCAGAGTGGATAACACCTCCTTAAGCAGAGCGCGGAGATGTTCCAATTTAAATTTAAATGTAATCACATCAGGTTCAGCTTGTTGAGAAATTTTCCCTGAATCTGAAATTTCTCCCTCAGACAAAACCTCCCTGGCCCCCTCAGACTGGTGTAGGGGCCCTTCAGAACCAATATCATCAGCGTCCTCATGCTCTTCAGTATTTTCTAAAACAGAGCAGTCGCGCTTTCGCTGATAAGTGGGCATTTTGGCTAAAATGTTTTTGATAGAATTATCCATTACAGCCGTTAATTGTTGCATAGTAAGGAGTATTGGCGCGCTAGATGTACTAGGGGCCTCCTGTGTGGGCAAGACTGGTGTAGACGAAGGAGGGGATGATGCAGTACCATGCTTACTCCCCTCACTTGAGGAATCATCTTGGGCATCATTTTCTCTAAATTTTGTGTCACATAAATCACATCTATTTAAATGAGAAGGAACCTTGGCTTCCCCACATTCAGAACACAGTCTATCTGGTAGTTCAGACATGTTAAACAGGCAAAAACTTGATAACAAAGTACAAAAAACGTTTTAAAATAAACCGTTACTGTCACTTTAAATTTTAAACTGAACACACTTTATTACTGCAATTGCGAAAAAGTATGAAGGAATTGTTCAAAATTCACCAAAATTTCACCACAGTGTCTTAAAGCCTTAAAAGTATTGCACACCAAATTTGGAAGCTTTAACCCTTAAAATAACGGAACCGGAGCCGTTTTTATATTTAACCCCTTTACAGTCCCTGGTATCTGCTTTGCTGAGACCCAACCAAGCCCAAAGGGGAATACGATACCAAATGACGCCTTCAGAAAGTCTTTTCTATGTATCAGAGCTCCTCACACATGCATCTGCATGTCATGCTTCTCAAAAACAAGTGCGCAATAGAGGCGCGAAAATGAGACTCTGCCTATGATTAGGGAAAGCCCCTAGAGAATAAGGTGTCCAATACAGTGCCTGCCGGTTATTTTACATAATTCCCAAGATTAAAATAATTCCTCAAGGCTATGGAGTATAAAATATGTTTATATATAAATCGATTTAGCCCAGAAAATGTCTACAGTCTTAAAAAGCCCTTGTGAAGCCCTTTTTTTCTTTCTGTAATAAAAATGGCTTACCGGATCCCATAGGGAAAATGACAGCTTCCAGCATTACATCGTCTTGTTAGAATGTGTCATACCTCAAGCAGCAAAAGTCTGCTCACTGTTCCCCCAACTGAAGTTAATTCCTCTCAACAGTCCTGTGTGGAAACAGCCATCGATTTTAGTAACGGTTGCTAAAATCATTTTCCTCTTACAAACAGAAATCTTCATCTCTTTTCTGTTTCAGAGTAAATAGTACATACCAGCACTATTTTAAAATAACAAACTCTTGATTGAATAATAAAAACTACAGTTAAACACTAAAAAACTCTAAGCCATCTCCGTGGAGATGTTGCCTGTACAACGGCAAAGAGAATGACTGGGGAAGGCGGAGCCTAGGAGGGATCATGTGACCAGCTTTGCTAGGCTCTTTGCCATTTCCTGTTGGGGAAGAGAATATCCCACAAGTAAGGATGACGCCGTGGACCGGACACACCTATGTTGGAGAAAACTGGTTGAACCTCCTTTGGCAGCAATAACTTCAAACAAACGTTTCCTGTAGTTGCAGATCAGACGTGCACAACGGTCAGGAGTAATTCTTGATCATTCCTCTTTACAGAACTGCTTCAGTTCAGCAATATTCTTGGGATGTCTGGTGTGAATCGCTTTCTTGAGGTCGTGCCACAGCATCTCAATCGGGTTGAGGTCAGGACTCTGACTGGGCTACTTCAGAAGGCGTATTTTCTTCTGTTTAAGCCATTCTGTTGTTGATTTACTTCTATGCTTTGGGTCATTGTCCTGTTGCAACACCCATCTTCTGTTGAGCTTCAGCTGGTAGACAGATGGCCTTAAGTTCTCCTGCAAAATGTCTTGATAAACCTGGGAATTCATTTTTCCTTCGATGATAGCAATCCATCCAGGCCCTGACACAGCAAAGCAGCCCCAAACCATGATGCCACCACCACCATGCTTCACAGTTGGGATGAGGTTTTGATGTTGATGTGCTGTGCCTCTTTTTCACCACACATAGTGTTGTGTGTTTCTTCCAAACAACTCAACTTTGGTTTCGTCTGTCCACAGAATATTTTGCCAGTACTGCTGTGGAACATCCAGGTGCTCTTGTGCAAACTGTAAACGTGCAGCAATGTTTTGTTTGGACAGTAGTGGCTTCCTCTGTGTTATCCTCCCATGAAATCCATTCTTGTTTAGTGTTTTACGTATTGTAGATTCGCTAACAGGGATGTTAGCATTTGCCAGTGACTTTTGTAAGTCTTTAGCTGACACTCTAGGATTCTTCTTCACCTCATTGAGCAGTCTGCGCTGTGCTCTTGCATTCATCTTTACAGGACGGCCACTTCTAGGGAAAGTAGCAGCAGTGCTGAACTTTCTCCATTTATAGACAATTTGTCTTACCGTGGACTGATGAACAGCAAGGCTTTTGGAGATACTTTTATAACCCTTTCCAGCTTTATGCAAGTCGACAATTCTTAATCGTAGGTCTTCTGAGAGCTCTTTTGTGCGAGGCATCATTCACATCAGGCAATGCTTCTTGTGAAAAGCAAACCCAGAACTGGTGTGTGTTTTTTTATAGGGCAGGGCAGCTGTAACCAACACCTCCAATCTCATCTCATTGATTGGACTCCAGTTGGCTGACATCTCACTCCAATTAGCTCTTGGATATGTCATTAGTCTACGGGTTCACATACTTTTTCCACCTGCACTGTGAATGTTTACATGGTGTGTTCAATAAAAACATAGCAACATTTCATTCTTTGTGTGTTATTAGTTTAAGCAGACTGTGATTGTCTATTGTTGTGACTTAGATGATGATCAGATCACATTTTATGACCAATTTGTGCAGAAATCCATATCATTCCAAAGGGTTCACATACTTTTTCTTGCAACTATGAGAGCCATAAGACTTTTACATCCAGCCTATCGCATTATGTATACCAGCAAGATATGTAATGATTATATCAACATAATTGATTAAATTCCAGTATCTAAAAAAAAACAAGTAATAGCGGTATATACACCACCTTAAAACATAGGCTGCGTGTCCAAATGATTGACAGATCCTATTACCATGCACAAGAGGCAGAACTTTCATAAATTTCTTCAATTCGTTCGGCTCACTGCCTTTGAAAAAGCCCAAACGGGCAAAACGCATCAGCATCTCCTCTGAGACGCTTTTAAAACTTACCTTGTTTGGACTCATCTGTATGAGCCTACCTCCTCTGGGTTGCTGATAGTCATATTGCATTAAGCGAGTTGCAGTAAGACGCTCACTTCATGCGTCACTAAGCCATACAAGTAATAATAATATTTATGTGCTATTGGGACAGTCATATAGAGTGAGGCCAATCATCCATTTATTACTATCATAGTATGTTGCAGATAGTTATTACTTGAACATTGTGTGATAGCAGCAACTTGCCTAATGTTGGTAGTATAATTAATGGGGATTAACAGTAAAACTAGTTACAAGTTGAATTATTGCCCATCAGCAACATAGTTACAAATAAACCATATAGTACTTTTAACCAGTATTACACTGGATGAGACTGCTGTTGTCAATCGTTCCTATTAGGAGTATTCTTCATAAGCCTTTATCCAACTTTTGGCAATAGTTAGCGTTATTGTACAATCATACGTTTAAGCACTACATACTTACCTTATTAGTGCGGTAAATTACTGATTTACTGGAATATATCTCAGTAATACAGACAGGTTTACTACCTAGATATACTCATATTGATTATGCTACTTCAGCCCAGAGCTGAATAACGTTCATGCATTGTTGTGGCAAATATTTTATACTCCCAGTTCAATTATTAATAATCTGAATATAGTACATATAGTGGCTTTATATCTGTGTCCATCTATATGAACTAATATTATCTATCATTGTTATTATGTGATTAGCAACACAGTTCTCTTTATTTTTGTTAACTTGTGGGGCAATTTATGAGCACTGTTTGTGACCTAGGCTGATAAATTATCTATTCTCCTGTGACATTGTTCCCAATGGGAGATTCTCCAAGTAACAGTGAATTTATTCACAATCCAGTATCAGTCACTTCACCTATGTGAAGTTGGCACCCCATGTTTGTAAAAACTGAATTAAAATATACCATTCGTTTGTGCTGCGTTTGTGCTGATTTGTGCTGCAAAAACAAACGTTTGTGCTGTTTTGGTTTCGGAGATATAGCGCATTATTTTTTATGAAACCCCGCCCACTTTGCACCCCATGTTATTCAATTTTAAAAACAAATATACCATTCGTTTGTGCTGCGTTTGTGCTGGTTTGTGCTGCAAAAACGAACGTTTGTGCCGGTGTGTTTTCAGAGATATAGCGCATTATATTTGCTGAAACTCCGCCCACTTTGCACCCCATGTTATGCAATTTTAAAAACAAATATACCATTTGTTTGTGCTGCGTTTGTGCTGGTTTGTGCCGCAAAAACGAACGTTTGTGCCGGTTTGGTTTCGGAGATATAGCGCATTATTTTTATGAAACCCAGCCCACTTTGCACCCCATGTTATTCAATTTTAAAAACAAATATACCATTCTTTTGTGCTGCGTTTGTGCTGATTTGTGCCGCAAAAACTAACGTTTGTGCCGGTTTGGTTTAGGAGATATTGTGCATTATTTTTTATGAAACCCCGCCCACTTTGCACCCCATGTTATGCAATTTTAAAAACAAATATACCATTTGTTTGTGCTGCGTTTGTGCTGGTTTGTGCCTCAAAAACGAACGTTTGTGCCGGTTTGTTTTCGGAGATATAGCGCATTATATTTGCTGAAACTCCGCCCACTTTGCACCCCATGTTATGCAATTTTAAAAACAAATATACCATTTGTTTGTGCTGCGTTTGTGCTGATTTGTGCTGCAAAAACGAACGTTTGTGCTGTTTTGGTTTCGGAGATATAGCGCATTATTTTTTATGAAACCCCGGTATTCTCCTAAAACTTTGGGGCTTGGTTAGGAGTCTCAAAATCAGAGCAATGTTATTTAAGAATAAGCAAAAACTATCAGTTTAAAAAAAAAAAAAAAAAAAAAAAAAAAAAAACTTTATGGGCTATATAAATAGATCATCTACAAAACATTTATGCAAAGAAAAAATGTGTATAATGTCCCTTTAATCACTGGTGTTCTATATTTCCCTTAACACAACACGACACAAACGTTCGTTTTTGCGGCACAAATCAGCACAAACACAGCACAAACAAACAGTATATTTGTTTTTAAAATTGAATAACATGGGGTTCAAAGTGGGCAGGGTTTCATAAAAAATAATGCGCTATATCTCCGAAACCAACATGGGGTGCAAAGTGCGCGTGGTTCATAAAAAATAATGCGCTATATCTCCGAAACCAAAACAGCACAAACGTTTGTTTTTGCAGCACAAACGCAGCACAAACAAATGGTATATTTGTTTTTAAAATTGCATAACATGGGGTGCAAAGTGGGCGGAGTTTCAGCAAATATAATGCGCTATATCTCCGAAACCAAACCGGCACAAACGTTCGTTTTTGCGGCACAAACCAGCACAAACAAATGGTATATTTGTTTTTAAAATTGCATAACATGGGGTGCAAAGTGGGCGGGGTTTCATAAATAAATAATGTGTAATATCTCCTAAACCAAACCGGCACAAACGTTGGTTTTTGCGGCACAAATCAGCACAAATGCAGCACAAACTAATGGTATATTTTAATTCAGTTTTTACAAACATGGGGTGCCAACTTCACATAGGTAGTCACTTCACTGCTCAATTATTCTTACTAGTGTGAACTATAAGACATATTATATAGATATAAAAGGGATTTTTTTCATCCATTTCTGTCCCTCCCCACTTGTTATACCAGCCACTCCATATTGACAAGGGGCCGTATATACCAATATGAATATTTGAAGTGTCATCTATACATGTGGCATTAGTCACACATATATATTATACTATATTGTATAGACATTGGGGATATCCCACTTCTAACTTGAGGAACGTAGGCTCTATTACTCATCTACACTGTTGTGTGGTCCTCTATATACTTAGCAATTTGAGGCATCTATTATAGTACCCAGGACCACACTTACGTATTTACCAGATGACAAATAGAATGTACTTCATTCTATTTCTATCCTTTGTTGAAAACCATACCTTGGTATGCAAAGGAGCAACAATGCACTACTGCGAGCTAGCTGCTAATTGATGGCTACACACATATGCCTATTGTCATAGGCTAACCAGATTTGTTCAGCTAGCTCCCATTAATGCATTGCTATTCCGGTGCTGCAGGGGTTAAACCCAGTTATAAGATGACAGCACTTTCATGTGCGTTTAACTAATAGCAGATATGTGAGGACATAGTAACTTTTTATTGAAAGTGTTTTCTGTATCTATGACATTACAATAAATATAAAGTCTGCACAAACGCTCCCTATGTGAATAATCTATAGAGTTAAATAATGCTATAAATTCCAGCTGTTCATGTGCTGACTGGGAACGACAGAGGTGAGTGACCGACCAATGTGGACATGTTGCTGCCACGCACTGCAGACTTAGCCCCAAAAGAATCAGTTACACAAAGGTGAGGAGGTGGCAGCGGAGTGGGATTAGATGAGTTTGTTTTAGTCTTCAGATATTACACTGACATACAGCCCTGTCTTTCTTTATAATCTAAATAGACGTCAGTTGTTAAAGGGACAGTCAACACCAAAATTGTTATATAAAAAAGATAGATAACACCTTTACTACCCATTCCCCAGCTTTTCACAACCAACATTGTTACATTAATATACTTTATAAGCTTTAAACCTTTACATTTCTGCCTGTTTCTAAGCTACGACACACTGTTGCAAAACTGTGTATATGAGCCATAAGACATATAATCACTTTCAGCTGTGTGCAACCTAAACAAACTGTTATTTTTTCAAATCGGTTTATAGTCTCACATGTATTGTTGCCACAACTTGGTTATTTGCAGGAATAAAATTGTTACAAAGTTCTTACTTATAACACTCTAGTTTCCAGGTGCATATAGAGTGTTAACTGTGTATATATTCAGCTGGGTGAGTTTTACACATACATTATTGAGTATTATGTTTCTCCTTAGTAGGTAAAGATATGTTCAGGTAACCTCCAAAACTTTCAGTGTTCCAGTATATTATATTGTATCACAGGTAAATAACGTGAAAAATATATTGGTGGTATCGAACAGACTTTATGCAATGGTAAACACATCAACCCAGGTTACTCACGGTTATCCGGCCCCACTATGCGGGATGTTGGAAAGTGTTCAGGCACTCCTCCTACTCACCAGACAGCCGTTATCCAGTACAGAACTAGTAGCTTGAAAATCTCTGCGGTGTATCTCACACACCAAACAAGAATCCAATAATATCACAATTGCGAAGAAATGAGCAATCATAGACCGAGCTAAATCAACACTGTGTATTTATTGTCACATCGAAGAAAACAAAGGTTCCACCACTCCACACACAACAGCTACATCCAACGCGTTTCCTGCTGCTAAACAGCACTTCGTCAGGGATACTCACAGCTGTAAATACCTGGTTAGGAGTGATACTTTTAACTCTACAGTAACAGGTAATATATACATGGTGAACCATCACCTTAACTGTAATTCCAGATACATAGTGTACCTTATCACTTGTAAACTTTGCTTTTTTCAGTACACTGGTAGAACGACACGTATGCTCAAGGATAGAGTGAGAGAGCACCTGTTGTCCCTTGAGAGTGAAGTGCCAAAGACACCCGTGGCGAAACACTTTGCCCAACATAGGAGAAATGATAATTTTGATATAAGTGAGCTAAAGTATATCAATACTTTATTTTCATTTCAAGGTATTGATCATGTGCCCAAACTAAATACAGGTGGCAATAGGTCTCAGACGCTCAATAGGAGAGAAGTATATTGGATTTATACCTTAAAAACAGGGAGTCCTTTGGGCATAAACGAGAATTCAGATGTAAAACTATATATAGGTAACTGAGGTTTAATCGATAGTTAATAATATTCCAGCTTTCTCCCTAGGAGGATAAATATGTAAATAAAACCGTCAATAAACAAAAGTGATAGGTTATCCAAAATATTATTATAACTAGAGGTTATCTATGATATTGTAATAAATTACCATTAGGTTGTGCTGTGTCCTAGTACGTGTCTATACTTATATTTGAGACATGCCCTTATATTTGTGACCTCTGTAATAGCTTAGTGGTATATAAAATGCGGATGCAGCAAAAGTATTTGTTTATAATGCACTAGCTGTTTTTCCCACCTTATGTGTTAATTGTCTAACTATATTTTTAGATACAATGTACTCGTAACATATAAATTTAAGATTGTTATTTTATTGTAATGTGATACTGATGCACCAGATTGAATGGCTTATAGGTTACAAATATGCCGCTAAATGTATAAGCGGTAGTATACCTTTAAATTTTGGGAATGAGTGGTGAGCCGAATAAAAGGTGCAATCAGACAGCTGTGAGTATCCCTGACGAAGTGCTGTTTAGCAGCAGGAAACGCGTTGGATGTAGCTGTTGTGTGTGGAGTGGTGGAACCTTTGTTTTCTTCGATGTGACAATAAATACACAGTGTTGATTTAGCTCGGTCTATGATTGCTCATTTCTTCGCAATTGTGATATTATTGTTTCTAAGCTACTATAGACAGCCTCTTATCACATGCTTTTATATTAGCTTTTCACAACAAGAGACTGCCAATTCATGTGTGTCATATAGATAACATTGTGCTCTTTCCTGTGGAGTTGTTCAGGAACCCACACTAATTGGCTAAAATGCAAGTCACTAGATAATAGTCATGTGATCAGGGGGCAGTCTGCAGAGGCTTAGATACAAGGTAATCACAGGAGGTAAAAAAAGTGTATTAATATAACCATCTTGGCTATGCAAAACTGGGGAATGGGTAATAATGGGATTATCTATGTTTTTAAACAATAACATTTTTGGAGTTGACTGTCCCTTTAATTATACATAGAAAAAGTAACAAAATTGATGCAAACAGAATAGATGTTTTAAAAACTAACATCATCAGCACATTTTGTAGGTTTTTGCCATTATAGAACAGTCTATGGATACGCCACTTGAAAACTTTCTACAGTATGCTTACCAGGTTTTTATGTTGTAGCTAATCAGAGACCATGGGGTAGATTTACCAAGCAGCGGATGCTGCTATCTACCCCCGTACTTTCCGGCTTGCCGGAAATGTAAGTTAAGAAGCAGCAGTCATAAGACCGCTGCTCCTTAAACTCGTCCATGATCGGGTTGATTGACACCCCTTGCTAACGGCTGATTGGCCATAAATGTGCAGGGGCGGCATTGCAATGTTAAATGCCAACAACGTATGCTCTCAGCATTTATCGTTGTGCGGCGGACATGATCCACTACAGCGGATCATGTCCGCCTGCACATTGATAAATCTACCCTATATGTAAATGAGATTCTTCAATGTTCTATCCAATTAATAGGATAGATTTATGAAGATGCATTTGCAGTTTTGTAGGCAATGCAGGCTCGCGCAACCACGTATACGAGGTGGCGAGATAAATCGCTAATTGTGAACCTGTCTGCCTACAATGATAATATATTTTGCTGAATGTGTAGCAGGGTTAGATAAACTGCAGTACACCGTAAACAATCCAGTTTCTTTGGGGAGTGGAAAAGGTACAATTTGCAGAGGTTAAAGGACCAGTAAATACAGAAGATTTGCATAATTAACAAAAGCATGACGAGAAGACAATGCAATAGCACTTAGTCTGAATTTCAAATAAGTAGATTTTTTTCCAACAAAATGTAAAGTTAAATATTCTGTAAATTCTTGCACATGCTCAGTAGGAGCTGGTGACTCAAAAAGTGTAAATATCAAAAGACTGTGCACATTTTGTTAATGAAAGTAAATTGGAAAGTTGTATAAAAATTGCTGTTCTGATTCATGAAAGTTTAAATTTTGACTTGAGTGTCCCTTTAATAACAGGAAACATTAAACCATGTAATATACAGTCATTGTTTTGCTATCTGTATTTTATTTTTAGGGTCATGTATCTTTAAGATCCGTATTTTCCTACAGCATTGCAGTTTCTTTCTCAGTTACATCATTTTGTGGTATTTATTACGAAACTATTTTACTGTTGCTCTGTAAATCCACAGAGTTCATACACTGAACCAAACAGCAACAGTGTTTTTTCCAGTTTCTTTTTTACCTTTCAAGCTTTCTACAGTTTTATGGCAAAAACGTCTAAAAAAAAAAAAAAAAAAAAAAAAAAAACCAACAACAAAAAAAAAAAACTAACAAAACACATAAAAATAAATATATCAGAGTATCTACTTCACTGCAGATTTGCTCAATACGTAACTAGCGCCCACATCCAACAACATTTGCATCAGCCCAATTAGCTCTGTCCCGGATTAATCGGATTTGCATCAGTGCAAATAGCTCTGTCCCGGTTTAATCGGATTTGCAGACGCAACCCGATGTAAATGGCAAACCTTTCTAAAGGCTGTTTATTAGCTGCATAAAGAAAATATAAAAACTTAGGAACTAGCTTGTTTTCTGTAGTCAGGTAGCAAGCTTACATAGAGTTATTATATTTTCCAATATTTGTGGGTGTGTGCTCGCATGTATGTGAGTGCATGCATGTGTTTGTGGGTGTGTGCTCGCATGCGTTTGTGCTCGTATGTATGTAAGTGCATGTGTGCGCACACGCATGTATGTATGTGCACACTGTGTGTGTGTGTGTGTGTGTGTGTGTGTGTGTATTTTGCACAGTAATGAAAAGCTGTAATTCTGATTTTGTTTAGTCCACAGTTGCACCACACTATGGAGGTTTATACAGCAGTAAATAAACCATACAAAAGGATTCTGGAGGGGAGCCCAGTGCTCGCCCGCCGAGAATGGCACCAGCAGACATTGTCTGACAAAGGAACTGCCTATTTTGAAACCAAACACTGCAATTTCTCTCTATTCATAGAAAGCCACCACTATCTGATTAGAAAGCCGAGGAATTACACAGAGCTGCTACTGGAAGAGCCAAACACCTTTACACATGAAGGGCGAAGCAGAAGACGTCTGGGGCACTGTTACTGGGATGGAGAGACTCAGATTAACCTTCTACTAGTTCTGCATCTCTGGGGGGGGGGGGCTTTATGCTTATTTATTCAGATCCAATATACACAACAGACCTCTGCACACAACCAAATGGTGGTAACTGAAGACTTCCAGTAACTTGCTGCTCCAGACCCCTCTCATAATTACATTAAAAACCCATCACCCTGAAGCCTGAAAGAGTTAACCAGCACGAAGATCTCTCTGACAAATTCAGAGGACAATATAGAACAGCTCTTTGTTCCACTGTATTCAAATTCTCTAAAATATCTGTGTAAATTCTGCTATACTAAATTGTGCCGGGTTTATAATAATATTACTTTGGTTGCAATGGAAATGTTATTCATCATTTCATGAAGTAAGCTGCTACTACAATCATTGTGCCCATTGTAAAAATATATATATATATATATATATATATATATATATATATATATATATATATATATATTTTCTATCCATATGGGCTGATATTACACAATAACAAACCTAATTAACTCTTTACGTGACAAGAAAACATCATTTATGCTTACCCGATAAATTCCTTTCCTTCCGGATAGGGAGAGTCCACGGCTTCCTTCCTTACTGTTGGGAAATACAACACCTGGCAACCAGGAGGAGGCAAAGAAACCCCAGACAAAGGCTTAAATATCCCTCCCACTTCCTCATTACCCCAGTCATTATGCCGAGGGAACAAGGAAAAGTAGGAGAAATATCAGGGTACAAATGGTGCCAGAAGAACAAGAATAATAGAGGGCCGCCCTTAGACAAGAAAAAAAAAAACGGGCGGGAGCCGTAGACTCTCCCTATCCAGAAGGAAAGGAATTTATCTGGTAAGCATAAATAAATAATGTTTACCTTCCTAAGATAGGGAGAGTCCATGGCAAGACATGCTGAAGTTAACTTGCAACATCTCTGGTCTGTTAGAAATATCCTCATGGATATGGAGTCTATTATAGCACCAAGGAATTTTTCAAGTTTATCTTCCATCCATATGATCAAAGAAAACTGAAAAAGGGACTGAGCATTCTTCCATAAGACGACAAGATGGTGCTTGCACCAGAATATCATCCAAGTATGGGGCTCCCGTAATACCCTGAGTTCTGGCAACAGCTAGAATAGCCCCCAGAATCTTCTTAAGGACTCTTGGAGCAGTAGCTAGACCAAACGGAAGGGCGATGAACTGGAAGTGCTGGTCCACGAATGCAAACCTCAGGAACTGAAAGTGTTCCCTGTGCATTGGAACATGAAGGTAAGGGTCCTTCAGATCTATAGTGGTCATAAACTGGCCTTCCTCAACTAAAGGAAGGATGGACCTTATAATCTCCATTTTGAAGGAAGGGACATTGAGAAATTTGTTTAAGCACTTTAGGTCCAGAATTTGGTAGAAAGTTCTCTTTCTTTGGGACCACAAAAAGGTTTGAATAAAACCCCAAACCTCTTTCTGCGATAGGCACCGGGACAACAACACCTAAGGAGGATAGGTCTCGAACGCACCCTAGAAAGGCATCCCTCTTTTCTGGTCTGTAGACAGGTTCGAGAGTAGGAATCTGCCCATGGGAAGATGAGATTTGAAGCCTATCTTGTATCCCTGAGTACAACCTCCAGGACCCACGGATATTGAACGTCCCTGAACCAAGCGCCTTTTAAAAAAAAATAAAAAAAAATGTTTTTTTTAAAAATACAGCCTGCCTTATATACGATCCAGGATCGGGGGCCGCCCCTTCATGCCGATTTGTTTTCGGCAAGCTTCTTTTTCTGCTTTAACTTATTGCAGGACTGAGCAGGCTTCAAAGTACTCTTGGGTTGCTTGGGCTTGGAGGATTGTTGTTGTTGGGATTTGTCAGAACGAAAATTAGAAGATTATCGTCCCTTAGACTTGTTCTTCTTATCTTGCGGTAGGAAGGCACTCTTGTTCCTGGTAACCGTAGATATAATGGAGTCCAGGCCTGGACCAAATAAAATATTTTCCTTGAAGGGAAGAGAAAGGAGTCTAGACTTAGAAGTCATATCCACAGACCAAGACCAAGGAATGGAGCCCCACAAATCCAGTTGAGAGTCCGGGAACAACTTTTTATAAAAACTAGACGAGGGGGAAAAAGGAAAATCAAATTCTTTCCCATTTGTTGATAAAAATGTTCGCCATTTAAAACAGCACAGGAAAAGTCAAAAGGAACTTTCCTGTCTTCGTAAACTCTGTCTAATTTAGGTATCATAGGTTCTCCAGGCAGCGCGGCCTCTGGAACCTCCAACGTAGACAGAGCCTCCTTTAATAAAAAAATGCAAGTGATCAATTTTAAATCTAAAGGACGGTTCCTCCGCAGCAGGAGGCTTAGACGCTAAGGACTCCGACCCTGAAAGTTCCCCCTCTGAAGCTACAGAGGTTAACTCATCATTGGATAACTGGGACATAATAGCCAAATCCGATAAATATTTAGATGACTCCGGGTCAGGAGACCTATGTTTAACCTTTCTCTTGCGTTTGTTAGAGCGTGGTAAATGCACTGAGGGCCGCAGACACCGCCATTTGTAACTGCGCAGCAAAGTCCGCAGGAAGAAGGCCACCTCTGGATGGAGGATTAGATGTGCCCAGACAGTTAATAGAGGAAACGCTCTCCTCAGGTTGAAGTCTCAGCCGGAATGGAGAAAATTAACATAGACCACATGCTATGAAAAGTATAGCAAGTTAATAGGAGCTGTGCAACACTTTCAAAAATGAAAGTGAAACCTGTTTGTTCCAGCCAAAAACACACAGTCTATGAGCCCAGATAATAAAATCACACAAAGCAGCATGTAAATAATTAATACACTGATTAATTAACCCCAACTGTTCAATAAACCCCCCTCAGAGGATATTAACCCTGGATCCTATCAAGGTATAAAAGGAGCCACATTGTGACCCTGTTATAGCGTTTTATGTGTAAAAAATGTAAACGATCTTACCTCCAGGATCCATGCTGTGGAACAGAACACAACCTCTCAAGTGTGATAGTCTTATAGCAGCGCTCCTAACATGGACTTGGGTGAGAGAAAGCAGGCAGTGAAACTTGTCAACATTGATTGCTTAGGAGCTGGATAGTTTTGCAGAAAAACTTTCCCTTATCTCCAGACTCATGTGCATATTCCCTTCCAAATCATGAATTAAGGTCCATGTCATGCATTCTATAGATAACTAACATTTACAGACATTGCACCAGGGACGAAACTACAGGGGGTGCAGAGATCGCAATTGCGACTGGGGCCACTACTGGTTTGGAAGTTACTTTAAAGGACCAGTAAATACAGTAGATTTGCATAATCAACAAATGCAGGATAACAAGACAATGCAATAGCACTTAATCTGAACTTCAAATGAGTAGCAGATTTTTTTCTGACAAGTTATGTCTATTTCCACTCCCCCTGTACCATGTGACAGTCAATAACAAATGAATATATGTATATTCTGTGTATTATTGCACATGCTCAGTAGGAGCTGGTGACTCAAGTGTAAATATAAAAAGATTGTGCACATTTTGTTAATTGAAGTAAATTGGAAAGTTGTTTTTTTTTTTTTTTTAAATTGCTGCTCTGAATCATGAAAGGTTAATTTTGACTTCAGAGTCCCCTTTAACAAATACTTGTAAATGGCAAAAATAAAAAAGGTTTTAATCCTGAGAACCCCACAAGTGAGTAACAGTGCCTGTGATTATCGTCAGTGCGTCCTCATGGTAAAAACACACACATACACAAGCCCCCCCCCCCTTTGTCACTGCATGAGTTGACTCAGCAGTGACAGCCAGCAAGACGGCCCTAGCAAGATTGTGATGTGAGAGATACACAATTATAGAGGACATTAACTGCTGCAGCTTATTGGTAGTCATGATACATTGTGTAATATAAGCCAATCCAATATGCATCCTTGCCAAAGCCATGCACACCACTGCCAGCAGACACAGAGCTTGAGGGTGGGTGCACAGGGCATATGTGCAATAAAGTGAGATGGCTTTTACTAGAAGCATTTTTACTAAAAACATGTTTAATCCAAAACTGAATTACACTGACGTACATTTAAAAACAACTGCAGCAAACAGTGTTAATATATTCAGAAAGTGTTCATACTTGGATTAATTACAACAGAAAAGTCTTGCAATTACAAGCTGCTTATGTCCCTTTATGGACATTTTAAAATGACAGAAACTTATATAAAGTTATTAAGTGCACAGATGTTACAGATTTATATTATTGTTTAAGGGAACCTGCATTCAGACACATAAAGCAGTCATCATGGTTACTGAATCCATTAGTAGCCGTATTTCACCATCACTTGCGCTTCTTTATCCAGATTCTGCAAATTTGAGCATTTTAATTCATTTAAACTGTGACTCTTCTAATTAATTGGAAAAAAAAAAAAATCACCCAAGGAGAATGCAATGCTTTCACTCCGCACCGACTGGAATGTGCAGCTTTGTCTGAATATTAAGGAGGGATGAGAGGTCGGGTTTACACTGAATACCCCCAGCAGAATAGCAGAGAGATACAAAAACCTTCTGCAATGTGCACTAACAATCCCACTTATATTATATGATAATTAACTGGATGTATTGCCTTTTTATACAGCATTATGATCTATATAACCACAGCACTACCTCTGACAAAGACAACCTACCTTGCATATTGTTTTCCTAGCACAACCAGCTCAGGTATTTACTGATCAGGACTTCACACTCTCCCTGGGGTCTCCAGAACAAAAGATGAGCTGTGAATTAGGGGCAGGGTGTAGAGTTACTTTAGAATGGGCAGAAGGGAGAAAACAAAGTCAGAATAGCCCTGAGTGGGGGCTGGGACTTTTACAATACAGACCTAAAGGTTTGGGGACTACTTGTAGTATGTGGGAAAGTTTTACTAGTACAGTTGCAATGGCTTGCCGCATAATTAGCAGCATTGTAATAAGTCACCATGATACTGGCACAGAAATGCCCCATCCCAATACTGGCACAGTAATGACCCACCTCGATACTGGCACAGTAATGACCCACCATGATACCGACACAGTAATGACCCACCCCAACACTGGCACAGTAATGCACCACCGTGATATTAGCAAAGTAATTGGCAAACAAAAAACTGGCACAGTAATGACCCACCCGATACTGGCACAGTACTAAGGGTAACACTAGCTCTGACACTAGCGCAGTAATGAGTCACTGAGATATTGGCACAATAAGGACCCATCATGATACTGGCAATGTTGTGACCCACCCTGATACTTGTACAGTACTAAGCAGTCCTGACACTAGCGCAGTAATTACCCACCCTGATAACTGCACAGTAATGACCCATAATGATATTTGCACAGTAATAAGGGACCATGACACTGCCAGAGTAATGCTCCACTGTGATACTGGTGAGGTAAGGAGCAGTGCTGGTGAGTTATGTAGCAGTTCTGGCGAGGAGCACTGCTGGTGAATTATGTAGCAGTTCTGGTGAGGAGCAGTGCTGGTAAGTTATGTAGCAGTTCTGGTGAGGAGCAGTGCTGGTAAGTTATGTAGCAGTTCTGGTGAGGAGCAGTGCTGGTAAGTTATGTAGCAGTTCTGATGAAATGAGCAGTTCTGATGAGGAGCAGTGCTGTTGAGGTGTGATGTATTGCTTGTGAGTTATGTAGCAGTTCTGGTGAGGTGAGGCACAGTACTGATGAGGAGCAGTGCTGGTGAGTTATGTACTAGTGCTGATGAGGAGCAGTGCTGGTAAGTTATGTAGCAGTTCTGGTGAGGAGCAGTGCTGGTAAGTTATGTAGCAGTTCTGGTGAGGAGCAGTGCTTGAGAGACATGTTGCAGTTCTGAAAAGGAGCAGTGCTGGTAAGTTATGTAGCAGTTCTGATGAAATGAGCAGTTCTGATGAGGAGCAGTGCTGTTGAGGTGTGATGTATTGCTTGTGAGTTATGTAGCAGTTCTGGTGAGGTGAGGCACAGTACTGATGAGGAGCAGTGCTGGTGAGTTATGTACTAGTGCTGATGAGGAGCAGTGCTGGTAAGTTATGTAGCAGTTCTGATGAGGAGCAGTGCTGGTAAGTTATGTAGCAGTTCTGATGAGGAGCAGTGCTGGTAAGTTATGTAGCAGTTCTGATGAGGAGCAGTGGTGGTAAGTTATGTAGCAGTTCTGATGAGGAGCAGTGCTGTTGAGGTGTGAAGTAGTGCTCATGAGGAGCAGTGCTAGTGAGTTATGTAGCAATTCTGGTGAGGAGTAGTGCTGGTAAGTTATGTCGCAGTTCTGGTGAGGTAAGAAGCGCTGGAGAGTTATGTAGCAGTTCTGATGAGTAGTGCTGGTGAATTATGTAGCAGTTGAGGTGAGGAACAGTACTGATGAGGAGCAGTGCCGGTGAGTTATGTAGCAGTTCTGGTGAGGTAAGGAACAGTACTGATGAGGAGCAGTGCTGGTAAATTATGCACCAGTTCTAGTGAGGAGCAGTGCTGGTGAGTTATGTAGCAGTTCTGGTGAGGTGAGAAACAGTACTGATGAGCAGTGCTGGTGAGTTATGTAGCAGTTCTGGTGAGGAGCAGTGCTGGTAAGTTATGTAGCAGTTCTGATGAAATTAGCAGTTCTGATGAGGAGCAGTGCTGTTGAGGTGTGAAGTAGTGCTTATGAGGAGCAGTGCTGGTGAGTTATGTAGCAATTCTGGTGAGGAGCAGTGCTTGTGAGTTATGTAGCAGTTTTGGTGAGGTGAGGCACAGAATTATGTAGCAGTTGAGGTGAGGAACAGTACTGATGAGGAGCAGTGCTGGTGAATTATGCAGCAGTTCTAGTGAGGAGCAGTGCCGGTGAGTTATGTAGCAGTTCTGGTGAGGTAAGGAACAGTACTGATGAGGAGTGGTGCTGGGGAGTTATGCAGCAGTTCTGGTGAGTTATGCAGCAGTTCTAGTGAGGAGCGGTGCTGGTGAGTTATGCAGCAGTTCTAGTGAGGAGCAGTGCCGGTGAGTTATGTAGCAGTTCTGGTGAGGTAAGGAACAGTACTGATGAGGAGTGGTGCTGGGGAGTTATGCAGCAGTTCTGGTGAGTTATGCAGCAGTTCTAGTGAGGAGCGGTGCTGGTGAGTTATGCAGCAGTTCTAGCGAGGAGCAATGCTGGTGAGTTATGCAGCAGTTCTGGTGAGGTGAGAAGTAGTTCTGATGAGGATCAGTACTGTTGAGGTGTGAAGTATTGCTTGTGAGTTATGTAGCAGTTCTGGTGAGGTACAGTACTGATGACAAGTAGTGCTGGTGAGTTATGTAGCAGTTCTGATGAGGTGAGAAGCAGTTCTGATGAGTAGTGCGTGTGAGATGAGGAACAGTGCTGATAAGGTGAGGAGTAGTACTGGTGAGTTATGTGGCAGTTCTGGTGAGGTACAGTACTGATGAGGAGCAGTGCCGGTGAGGTGAGGAACAGTACTGATGAGGAGCAGTGCCGGTGAGATGAGGAACAGTGCTGATAAGGTGAGGAGTAGTACTAGTGAGTTATGTGGCAGTTCTGGTGAGGTACAGTACTGATGAGGAGTAGTGCCAGTGAGGTGAGGAACAGTACTGACGAGGAGCAGTGCCGGTGAGGTACAGTACTGATGAGGAGCAGTGCCGGTGAGATGAGGAACAGTACTGATGAGGAGCAGTGCCGGTGAGGTACAGTACTGATGAGGATCAGTGCTGGTGAGGTGAGGAACAGTACTGATGGGAGGAGCAGTGCCGGTAAGATGAGGAACAGTACTGATGAGGAGCAGTGCCGGTGAGGTACAGTACTGATGAGGAGCAGTGCCGGTAAGATGAGGAACAGTACTGATGAGGAGCAGTGCCGGTGAGGAACAGTACTGATGGAGGAGCAGTGCCGGTGAGGTACAGTACTGATGAGGAGCAGTGCCGGTGAGGTACAGTGCCGGTGAGGTACAGTACTGATGGGAGGAGCAGTGCCGGTAAGATGAGGAACAGTACTGATGAGGAGCAGTGCCGGTGAGGTACAGTACTGATGAGGAGCAGTGCCGGTAAGATGAGGAACAGTACTGATGAGGAGCAGTGCCGGTGAGATGAGGAGCAGTGCCGGTGAGGAACAGTACTGATGGGAGGAGCAGTGCCGGTAAGATGGGGAACAGTACTGATGAGGAGCAGTGCCGGTGAGGTACAGTACTGATGAGGAGCAGTGCCGGTAAGATGAGGAACAGTACTGATGAGGAGCAGTACTGATGGAGGAGCAGTGCCGGTGAGGTACAGTACTGATGAGGAGCAGTGCCGGTGAGGTACAGTACTGATGAGGAGCAGTGCCGGTGAGGTACAGTACTGATGAGGAGCAGTGCCGGTGAGGTAAGGGGCAGTTCTGGTGAGGTGATGAGAAGAGCTGGCAAGCTGAGGAGCAGAGTCAAATCAGGTTCACTTTTACGCACAATCCCATAGAACCAGATGTTTAAAGGGATATGAAACCCCACATTTTTCGTTCAGGATTTAGATAGAGCGTGTGATTTTACATCTATTATAATTTTTTTCTGTTTTCTTTGAATCTTTTGTTAAAAAGCAGTTCTGTATGCTTAGGATCCGGCCCATTTCTGGAGCACTATATGGCAGCAGTTTTGCAAGAATGTGATCCATGTGCAAGAGCACAATATGGCAGCACTATGTCCTCTCAGACACATACCTAGGTGTCTCTTTAACACAGAATATAAGCAAATTTGATAAGAAGTAAATTGAAAACTTTTAAAAATGTTATGTTCTGTCTGAGACACAAAAGGACATTTTTTTGTTTCCTATCCCTTTAATTCAACCTCTACAGTCGTGGGCTGCACCACAGTAAAGATGCAAAATGCCCAGCGCTTCATTTCCTAAAGAATTAGTTCCAAATGGGGACTGTTACAAAACCATTCAAACTCTTCATCCCCGACCCTGAAACATTCATTAGTTTCCCATACATTGTTGTTACTTATCTAGAGAGTGTGTAAATGTCAATCACAGAAGATACAACACAAACATCTGAGTATTTCAGTTTGTTTTTTTAATACATCGTTTTAGTTGTTTGGGGGGGGGGGGGGGTTATTTTTATTTTTCTAACACATATATGGCAGAGACTCAAACTAAGATAAACTCAAAAGTAACCAGAAAAATAAAGAGACCAACAAATGCAGTCAGCTTCTGAGAAGTAGACGGCATGAGGATCCCTGTCCTTAAACAGGACACAGTTATAACTATGATGTACAAATATAATTTATCTAATGTGCTGCGTGATGCAGAATTATCACTGAACTACTAATCTTCAGACACTGACAACTGGCACAACAGGTTAATACATTATATATATACACACACATATAAAGTCCCTGCATATACACAAGACCTGATACATCACTGTATTCTCAGACAAATATTTACATGAATACACAGGTACATACACACATACATAAAGTCCCTGCATATACACAAGACCTGATACATCACTGTATTCTCAGACAAATATTTACATGAATACACAGGTACATACAAGCACACACAACGATACATAATTACATATTACTCAGACAAACAAACTTTGCACCTTTTATTTCACTCATCCCTAGATTGTAAGCTATTAAGAACAGGACCCTCATCAGTTTGTATCTATGTGTAATATAATGTATACCCTATTAATGATATACTGGCAACATATAGTGGTGATTTACTAATAAATAATAATGCTGTGCATGAATGGTTATGGATATGTGATTATTATAACAGACATTAAACATTATCATAATCACTCAGAATGAAGATAATACTGAAGCCCCCACAGATGTCAGTACAATGTAACATAGGTGCTGTTGTACAACCCAGTACCTACCTTACTGCCAGCTGTCCAAGGACTCATTCAGTATCGCCTCCCCAATCAGGGCTGAAATCAAATGCAGATACCAGGAAGTCCTCTCTCTTTTATCTCACAACATAAAGCAAATCCTGGTGCATCACAGCAAATTCCATGTAGGACCCCAAATCACAGACAGGGCCCCAGATGTCCCACAAGTTTCCAGGGCAGGGGGCTTCCAGACCCTCTCAGTACAGAGCCATGCAGCACATTGAGAGAGGCAGTTCCCCTCACACTGGCCCTGGTGTGTGCAGAGGATGTGGGGGAGGGATCACACAGCTCAGCTCCATCACAGACTGCTCTGCCAATCATGGGCTGCTGGTTGCACAAGAGTTACCTACAGCCTGCACCGCTGGATACATCAAAGGTTGTAGCAGCTGCATTGTGCAGGGGAGCAGCCATTTTATACGCCCACTGACTAATAATTATATAGTCTGCAAATGCCCAGTGCACACTCTCTGGCAATAAGGGGTTAAAGGAACAACAAAATCACTCTTTTCTGTTACATTTAAAAGAGAATGTTTTCAAAATGATTTATACTTTTAAACAGATCCCTTGTACTGAATAAACCTATTTTTTATTTCAGCATCATAGAAGCTTGTAGCTATGAGTAATACAACAGTGTGAGTTATTACTGTCATCCAATAAGCATGCATACTGCAGTATGCAAAGTGCCTTTTCTTACTAGTTTCAGTAAACGCTTAAAGAGCTTTATCTTTATCGTGCAACAAAAATACTTCATTGTTTATATTTCCCATTATAAAGGCATACAAGTAGTTTATATTTGTTGCAGCTAAAACATTTTGTTGTTGATGGGCTATAAGTGTTTATGCTTGTGGGGTGTGTCCCTGTTCACCAATAGACTTGCAGTAATGTTCTTATAAGCCAGTGAGCAAACCTGCATATGGTTGGTATCTGTAAAGGTTAAATGGCTGGGTAATAGGGATGTTTATTTTAACACATAGGGAATTGCTTCTCTACCGTGAGGGACAACCACATCTCATGGGGAGTTGTTTAATTCATTTTACAGGTGCTCAGCATTTGCTTAAGTGACAAGCGACGCTTGTCTGGCAGATTTTATACACAGAGAATATGGCTCTTAAAGGGAACGTCTCGTGTATACAGAACATTGTGCATTTTATTTTTAAAGCAATTAGTTTCTATTACTGTGCGTTTATCTCATACAAAGCGGTTGAATGCACTGCAAGTCTACGTATCACTGAGATGTGGGTTTCAGGTAGGATTTGTGTTTAACCCCTTCCTGCCAGAGCGCAGAGCAATGATTTGAATCTCTCTACGGTAAACAAGAAGATACAATTAGTTTTCATATCTCAGGGTAAATTTGCCAGATAGCTTTGTGATTCAGATAAAACAGCTGCTTATGATGAAGTCATTTTTATACAGAATATTTGCACAGATTTAAAGGGACATTAAACCCCAAAAAATATTTCATGATTCAGACAGAGAATACAATTTTAAACAACATTCCAATTTACTTCTATTATCTAATTTGCTTCACTCTTTATATAGCCTTTGTTAAAGAAATAGCAATGCACATGGGTAAGCCAATCACATGAGGCAAATATATGCAGCCACCAATCAGAATCTACTGAGCCTATCTAGATATGCTTTTCAGGAAGGAATATCAAGAGAATAAAGCAAATTAGAACACAGAAGTAAATTAGAAAGTTGTTTAAAATTGTATTCTCTATCTGAATCAGGAAAGAAAAACTTTGGGTTTAATGTCTCTTTCATGAGACTTGATAGTGACAATAATCCTTTAAGGTAGTTTACACCCCGCAGAATCTCTGCAAAGGGTAAGATTTATCATTGCTATTTTCCTATATTTGCACCTAAAGTGTGCAAACAAATAAATACAACTATTTATCATTCAAAAATGCGCCTAAAATTGGGCAAGTTCCACTGTAAAATTCTCCTTCTCTGTTCCTGTTCTCCTTGCGCACGCCGCACAGGGGCACACAAAAGGGGTAAATTAGATTGTTTTAGTATCTCCTATAGTACTCGTGATTAACTCGAATAGTTACAGAATTATCATTTCTTTTCTCCTATAGCGGACTGACCGTTCTCCTGAAAATGCGTGCAATAAAGTTCTCCATCACTACTGTCGGAACAGCTTTAGAAATCTATTCTATACCAGTTGCAGAAGTAATATTACAAAATGAAAAAGGGGCAACAATTACATATAATAATAAAGTACGTAGAAATAACATCTATTGGGGTGCAAAAATAGATGCGCAGAATAATGAAAATAGATCTATTTTCTCCCATGACAGTTTGTTGAAGAGGGGCATTAACAAGCTACTAGTGAGGCTGTATAAATATTGCTATCAGTTCATATACGACTTACATGAAAAACAGTTGGGGTTTTTTCAATTATAAATAAGGTGCAGATAATAATCCGTCTGGAGAAACTTTTCTCTATGGAGAAGCACAAATAACCATTTTTTTAATAAATCGAGCGCACAGATGCGCTTTTCTAAAGGCGAGCTGATGAGAACCTATAGGACAATAACCCAGAGAATTCTCCTTGCGCTTTATAAAGGCCCGACACATCGGTAGAACAGACGCAGCTTCCTCAGCATTAAAAGGGATACAAATGATTGTGCATCATAGCCATTACCCGATGATACACTTCCTGTATAGTAGTATATTTTTATATGTCTACGCTTTTCTAATTAACTCTGTGACTGGGAAATGTAAAGGAAGGATATGACATCTGCAATAGGTAATAGCAAATCTATCTCATTTCAAGAAGCACATTTTATGAACGTCAGAAAAAGAGGTCATGATCTGAAACTGAGGATGTTATTAGTGACAACACTGATTTACAGAAATTGTGAAAATGACATTAGTTATCCAGGAACAACAGGAAATAAAGATAAATATTGTGGTTTGACTTGATTTGTACTGAGGATTATACATTGATACAGAAGTCAAAATGAAAGGGATAGAAAGTTCAAAAAAGAAATGCGCATTTAAATGTAAAATAGAAGCATGTTTTCAATATACTGTCATTATCAAAAATTCTTCTATTAGAAGTTCTTATGCTTTTGTGTGGCATATGCACATATGCTGTGAGGGCCGTGCACCATGCCTGCTCAGAGGGTCAGCAGTAGCTTGTATGACACAAATGATGTCATCAGAAGCAGTGCACACCATTGCCAGATCTCTGAGGAGTGGTGTTTGAATACTAGTGCACAGCCCCTCCCAGCATATGTGCATATGCCACAGAAAAGCAGTAATAAGTTTTATTATAAGTATTTTTGGTAATGTTTTGTACATTGCAAAAATGTTCATATTTAAAATTGAAATTCACGCATTCATATTTCATGTTTGACCTTTCAATCCCTTTAATCTTATTTAGACAAAGTACACCGTAAAAAATCTACTTTCCAATTCCCTTCTGTTATCAGATTAAAGGGACACTAAATCCAATTATTTTTTTTCATGACTCAGATAGAGCAGCAATTTTATGCAACTTTCTAATTTACTCCTAATATCAATTTTTCTTCATTCTCTTGCTATCTTTATTTAAAAAGCAGGAGTGTAAAGCTTAGGATCCGGCTCATTTTAGGTTCGGAACCTGGGTTATGCTTGCTTATTGATAAAATATATCTCACAGCACTTTACCCAATGAGATTCCTCATGGCTCCTTGGAATAAGGGTACCTAGCTGACCCTAAACAGAGCAAGCAGAAATAACCAAGATCCAAGGAGCGCCTATAGTACAAGGCTAAGGGTATATACTATAGTACAAGGCTAAGGGTATATACTATAGTACAAGGCTAAGGGTATATACTATAGTACAAGGCTAAGGGTATATACTATAGTACAAGGCTAAGGGTATATACTATAGTACAAGGCTAAGGGTATATACTATAGTACAAGGCTAAGGGTATATACTATAGTACAAGGCTAAGGGTATATACTATAGTACAAGGCTAAGGGTATATACTATAGTATAAGGCTAAGGGTATATACTATAGTACAAGGCTAAGGGTATATACTATAGTACAAGGCTAAGGGTATATACTATAGTACAAGGCTAAGGGTATATACTATAGTACAAGGCTAAGGGTATATACTATAGTACAAGGCTAAGGGTATATACTATAGTACAAGGCTAAGGGTATATACTATAGTACAAGGCTAAGGGTATATACTATAGTACAAGGCTAAGGGTATATACTATAGTACAAGGCTAAGGGTATATACTATAGTACAAGGCTAAGGGTATATACTATAGTACAAGGCTAAGGGTATATACTTGTATAAAAACGTGTTTACATTTATTTACCAACACATTTAGAACAACAAATTGAAAAAATTAAAAACATGGATCCATGTGACATAAACCTTGATGGGTACCGGAATTATAATAGTGATTATCTTAAAGGGATACTGAACCCAAATTTTCTCTTTCTTGATTCAGATAGAGCATGCAATTTTAAGCAACTTTCTAATTTACTTCTATTATCAATTTTTCTTCGTTCTCTTGATATCTTTATTTGAAAAAGAAGGCAGCTAAGCTAAGGAGCCAGCAAATGTTTGGTTCAGAACCATGGACGGCACTTGTTTATTGGTGCTGTCCAATCATCAAGGACAACCAAGGTTGTTCACCAAAAATGGGCCGGCATCTAAACTTACATTCTTGCTTTTTAAATAAACATATCAAAAGAATGAAGACAATTTGATAATAGGAGTAAATTAGAAAGTTTCTTAAAATCCCATGCTCAATCTGAATCACGAAAGAAAAAAATTGGGTTGTGTCCCTTTAAGTCTTTAAATTCCTTAAAATAACCTATAACAATATCTTAAATTCTTTCTAACAATACATATCAAGTCCAGATAATATAATAGTTCAGTATGTTAGAGTGAAAAGCTAATAGTCCAATTAATGTCTTCCTGATCCAATTAGTAGGGATAAAAAACAGTCATCTAGATTTTGAGTTCTGCGTTAGCCTTAAAAAACAGTGTTAAGGGGTCCTAACGCTGCTTTTTAACGCCCGCTGGTATTACCAGTCAGGCAGGTACAGGTGTACCGCTCACTTTTCTTCCACGACTTTTAGCTACCGCAAATCCCCTTACGTCAATTGCGTATCCTATCTTTTTAATGGGATTTGCCTAACGCTGGTATTACGAGTCTTGGAAGAAGTGAGCGGTACAGCCTCTACCGCCAAGACTCCTACCGCATATAAAAGTCAGTAGTTAAGAGCTTTATGGGCTAACGTCGGAACATAAAGCTCTTAACTACAGTGCTACAAAGTACACTAACACCCATAAACTACCTATGAACCCCTAAACTGAGGCACCCCCATTCGCAAACACTAAAATAAAATTATTTGACCCCTAATCTGCCGACCGGACACCGCCGCCACCTACATTATAGCTATGAACCCCTAATCTGCTGTCCCTAACATCACCGACACCTATATTATATTTATTAACCCCTAATCTGCCTCCCCCCCAACGTCACCGCCACCTACCTACACTTATTAACCCCTAATCTGCCGACCGGATATCGCCGCCACTATAATAAATGTATTAACCCCTAAACCGCCGCACTCCCACCTCGCAAACACTATAATAAATTTTATTAACCCCTAATCTGCCCTCCCTAACATCACCGCCACCTACCTACACTTATTAACCCCTAATCTCCCGCCCCCAACGTCGCCGCTACTATAATAAAGTTATTAACCCCTAAACCTAAGTATAACCCTAACCCTAACACCCCCCTAAGTTAAATATAATTTAAATAAAACAAACTAAAATTACTATAATTAAATAAATTAATCCTATTTAAAACTAAATACTTACCTATAAAATAAACCATAAGATAGCTACAATATAACTAATAGTTATATTGTAGCTATTTTAGGATTCATATTTATTTTACAGGCAACTTTGTATTTATTTTAACTAGGTACAATAGCTATTAAATAGTTAATAACTATTTAATAGCTACCTACTTAAAATAATTACAAAATTACCTGTAAAATAAATCCTAATCTAAGTTACAAATACACCTAACACTACACTATAAATAAATTAATTAAATAAATTAACTATAATTATCTAAACTAAAATACAATTAAATAAACTAAACTATAGTACAAAAACACTAAATTACAAAAAATAAAAAAAATTACAAGAATTTTAATCTAATTACACCTAATCTAAGCTCCCTAATAAAATAAAAAAGCCCCCCCCAAATAATAAAATTCCCTACCCTATACTAATTACAAAAGTAATCAGCTCTTTTACCAGCCGTTAAAAGGGCTTTTTGCTGGGCATTGCCCCAAAGTAATCAGCTCTTTTACCAGTAAAAAAAAATACAAGACCCCCCCAACATTTACAACCCACCACCCACACACCCCTACTCTAAAACCCACCCGATCCCCCCTTAAAAAAAACTAACACTACCCCATTGAAGATCACCCTACCTTGAGCCGTGTTCACCCAGCCGGGCACCACTGGTCATCCGATCCGTCCAGAAGTCTTCATCTGATGGGGCAGAAGAGAACATCCGGACCGGCAGAAGTCTTCATCCGATCGGGGCAGAAGAGGACGTCCGGACCGGGAGAAGGCTTCATCTAAGCGGCATCTTCTATCTTCATCCATCCGGCGTGGAGCGGGTCCATCTTCAAGACATCCGATGCGGAGCATCCTCTTCTGATGACGGCTAACACTGAATGAAGGTTCCTTTAAATTACGTCATCCAAGATGGCGTCCCTCAAATTCCGATTGGCTGATAGGATTCTATCAGCCAATCGGAATTAAGGTATAAAAAAATCCGATTGGTTGATTTAATCTGACTATTGGCTGATCCGGAGCTAAATTTGGCTCAACGCTCAATTTTCTGAGGCTAACGCAGCCATTCAGAAAACTCGTAATACCAGCGTTGGCTTAAGGGTGCGCTGGAAAAAAAAAGGAGCGATTTTACCGACAAAACTCAAAATCTAGGCGAGTGGATCCTTGACCCAAACTCATTCACTATCTCCCTTATCTCCCAATATGCCCTTTGAAACTGCTTTTAGAACTGTTAGGACTGTCCTTTATAAACTAACCTGTATAATACTCTGACTTTTGTCCCATTAACTAACCATCAAGAGAAATCTCATGTAGATATGTTATCATTTGAGACTGGTTGCCACTGTTCCATATGCGTTAGGACTCGGGTACAGTTTAGGTTTTGTCCTAGAAACCCACTGATTTCAAGTATATTATTACAGTCAGTCAGCTATTGGTTTTACTGTTTTGTGTCACTCTTTTTCAGTCATTTTTATCAGTCATTATTTAAGTCATTATTTTCAGTCACTCTTACAACACTAATATTTTTAGACATTTTTAGGTATTCATATATATTTTAGTACATTTTTAATTATTTTTATAAGTTTATATGTGTTTTTATGTGATATTATAGTGCACATAAATATGTTGGTATGCATATTCTGCAATAAGGTATGCTCATTTAAGAAGTTTGCATCATGACAGCAAGAGTCTGTGGGCATAGTATGTCATAAACCTACTCTTTATCTACCATAGGTCATAAGGTGAATTTAAAGGGACAGTAAACAAAGAAAATAATGCTATATAATTCTGCACATAGTGCAGAATTATATTACATTATATTAGTGCTAGAGTTATATAACCTAATATTGCCTGCAAAGTTTTATTAAAAAATATTGTTTTCCAGACCCGCTCTCTGTGCTCTTCTGAGCGGGTCTGTTTTTTACACAGAGCGCATCTGGAGAGCTGTCTAGTCACAGCCCGACCGCACCATTATACTCAGTGCAGCTCGCTCCCGCTGTCGGGCCGGGCTGGCGCGGTCGGGCTGGGCTGTGACTAGACAGCTGGCCAGATGCGCTCTGTGATAAAAACAGACCCACTCAGAAGAGCACAGAGAGCGGGTCTGAAAAACTGTCTTTTTTTTATAAAAATTCACAGGGAATATTAGGTTGTATAAAGCTAACGCTAATATAATGTTATATAATTCTGCACTATGTGCAGAATTATATAACATTATTTTCTATGTTTACTGACCCTTTAATGTTTTATACCTAGATTTTTTATACACAGATCCCCATTAACACAATTAGGCAGGGTTCGATATTATATTAAGAATAATAAGCTATTACAAGTTTGGATATTTTAGAATTCCTTTTATTTTTCGTGTTGGTGCAGCAAGCCATTTGGATAAACAAATGAAACATAGTCGAGTTTAAGATCCAATAACAGATGGTAGTAACTTGCTGTAATACAGAACGAAACCAGAAGTGACACAGAGCTTAGTCGGCGATACCGGAATTGACAAATTACATCACTTCCGGTTTGCCGATCTCACACAAACACGGCGGTAATGGCACCTGAAAGGGTAAACCACACAATTTTATTCACTATTAACTCATTCCTCAAGTCCAATGAATGGACCGTATGATTATAACTTTAAGAAAGGGGAACAAATTTAATGTGATAATGGAACAAAACGGAAGGTAAACAGAATGAAGGTATCACTTTCGGTTTGTAATTAACAAAATAACGGCGGTATTGATTGGACACTCATACCTATAAATGGAACTACCATAGTACACCATAGTATAGTCTTGATAAAGGCCTAAGGAAGGCCTGAAACGCGTTGACATTTATGGTAAGCTTCATTCTGATTATTCATACAATATTTTAGCATTATTGCACTATGTTGTATCTTTTTCATCCACAGGATTATTAACACTAAAAGCACCTTAGGGGATACATTTTGGATAAATCCCAATCTTTTCTTCAATTGCATTTCTCAGTTTCCAAAACCACACTTTGAGGATGCATCACTAAGAAGGAACATTACACTCTAAAGTTCATCATTTGGATTTCACTGACATATACACTATTTTTCCTTTTTTTTCTACACATATATTTTTTAATTTCTCATTTTTATTTTATTTTTCTCATTTTGCAATTTTTCACTTTTTACTCCTTTTTCCATTTTTTAGTCATTCTTTTAAGCCATATTTTAAGCAAGTTTGGAACTTGGTCATTTTGTTACCACTAACACAGATTTTTAGTTTTCACAAACTTCACAGTTTTCACAATATTACATAATTTTACCTAATACAATTTCTCATATTTCCCACTAATTCTGGGAAGGAACTCACTATCCCTCAAGGATCCAGTTTTTTATCCCTACTATTTGTATCAGGAAGACATTAATTGGACCATTAGCTTTTCACTCTAACATACTGAGCTATTATATTGTCTGGACTTGATGTGTATTGTTATAAGGATTTTAAGATATTTTAAGGAATTTAAAGACATAAGAAAATCACTATTATAAATCCAGTACCCATCAAGGTTTATGTCACATCGATCCATGTTTTAAATTTTTCAATTTGTTGTTCTAAATGTGTAAAAAAAGCTAAGGAAACACCACTGAAAACTCTGAATAACATAATTTATGCTTACCAGATAAATTCCTTTCCTTCCGGATATTGAGAGTCCACGGCTTCATTCCTTACTGCTGGGAAATACAACAACTGGCCTCCAGGAGGAGGCAAAGGCACCCTAGCCAAAGGCTGAAATATCCCTCCCACTTTCTTAGTACCCCAGTCATTCTGCCGAGGGAACAGGGAAAACATAAATTATGCTTACCTGATAATTTAATTTTCTTCCATGGGAAAGAGTCCACAGCCGCATTCATTATTTGTGGGAAATAAGAACCTGGCCACCAGGAGGAGGTAAAGACACACCAGCCAAAGGCTTAAATACTCCTCCCACTTCCCCTATCCCCCAGTCATTCTGCCGAGGAACAAGGACCAGTGGAAGAAATATCAAGGTGAAAGGGTGCCAGAAGACTATACACAAAAAAACGCCTCAAAAAAACGTGCGGGGGGCTGTGGACTCTTTCCCACGGAAGAAAATGAAATTATCAGGTAAGCATAATTTATGTTTTTCTTCCTAATGGGAAAGAGTCCACAGCCGCATTCATTACTTGTGGGAAAATTATACCCAAGCCAAAGAGGACACTGAATGCCAAGAACGGGAGGGTAAGAGGCAGCCAATCTGAGGGCACCAGAACTGAACCATATCCCATAAAGAAAAAAGGTCCCACTGCATCCAGAAACCGGGAACAAAACCCTTGAAGAAAAATCGCCCCAAGGACACAAACGACAATCCCAAGCCTTGCTAAAAAAAACACACGCAACACAACCGAGCCAACAGGACTCAAAGCACACTATCGCCCAAAGGCAGATCCCAGACACATGCCCCCATAAAGGGGCCCCGACCAACAAACTTCCCAAAAGACAGATCAATCCAGCTCGCAAGACTCAAGAGAACCTCACCAGATACCCAGAAAATAAGGGCATCATCAGCCAAACGCGACCAGGGCAAAGACCAAAAGAGAACAAAATATATCTAAAAAAACAAAAAAAACACACAGACAGCTAAGTAGTATGCCATAGTGCAGGCCACAGGACAAAAGGAGAAAACCTCCTTGTCCAGCCCCCCAGCTGGATGGAACCAAGGAGTTCGCCTTAAACTGTAGAAGAGACCTAGGTGCCTCCCGACGAAAACCCTGCAGCCCGGGATAAAAGGAACCAGCAAAACTAAGCTCCTAGGCGAAACACCCCTCCATGGAGAGAAAACTCAGAAGATCCAGACCCCCTGAGAGCTCAGAGAGCACCTTAACAGGGACCCAAAGCATCCAAAGAAAACAGAAGCATCTGAGAAGTCGAAAGATGACCAGAACCACAGCTTGGAATCCTGAGATAAACAGGGACATCCTCCAACACAGCAGAAACCGCCACAGCGAGGACCGCCCACACACGGAAAGACCAACCTGTCAGGAAAGTCCAAGGAAATAGTTCCACACCCCCTTGACGAGAGGGAAGAAGCAACCAGCCACATCGAAAGAATGTGACCAGAAACACGGGCAGAGTCCCACCAGAACCAGAGGAACCCCAAACCCAAAAGCCAATTCCAAAGAGTATCTCCATCCCTGAACCAGGGACAATAAGGAAAACACCCACAGAAGAACAAAAGTCCCCCAAGGGAAGATTGAGGACAAGGGAACCTTGCCCACCGGCCACAAAACTCGACACAAGAGTCAAAATGACCCAAAATGAGCCAGCTCCCAAAAACCCAGGGAGCAATCTCGGGGCCCTACAACCGATGCTGTTGTGTAAGCTATGAGGACAAAGCGACCCATACCAAAGCACTCCACAGGAATGCTGATTCAAGGACAGAGCCCAACAGACTACAAAGGAAGTCCAGAGCACATTCCCTCATTGAAACAAAGGCCCCTAACAGCCAGAAGAAGGGACCAGACTCTCTAAAAGAGAGAAATGAAGAACCCCCTCCCAGGCACAACCCGAATACCGGAGGGGGAAAAAAGGGACATATATATATTAGCTATACCACCCCACCCGGAAAACCCCCAGTCCTATCCCAGATCTGCAAGAGACCTGAAGGAGAAGGACGACACAGAGAGTCTTCCACGAACTGAAACCCCAAGTCGAACAAGACCTGAGCCAAACCCCGACCAAGTTGCAACATGCGTCACTGACAACTTAACAGGGTGCACCCAAAACTCCGGACCTAACAAGTCTGTGAACAACTTCCTTGGAAGCAATAAAAAACAAGTCCATCCCAGAAATTCACGAAGTAATAATCAAATAAAAAATATCCTAACCGAATGAAAGAAAATAGGGCAGCTCGAAGGCATCCACCAAAATAAAAAATCTGGGGAAAAACATGAGCGAACGTCAGGAGATAATCCACTTAGCTCGACGCACCATTCAAGGACTGCACATTCCCCGACTGATAAAGGAGAGGATCCCCCAATAAGTCGAAAAGACGACGGAATAAGACACGCAGCCACGCGATCTGATAACAAAAGGTGCAACATGGAGGAATATTCACCCCCGGGGGAAACTGCATAGACCCACCTGAAGCCAGAACACCCGGGATAGTCGGGCAGGAACACAACCGCGCAGAAACCTCTGGGTCCTGCAGGCGAACCAGCGCCATTAAGACATTGAAGCGGAACTGACCTGCCATCTCCAGGGGAAACAAACCACCCTGAGCGGAGAGAAAATCAACATTAGGGTTACCCGCAAATGTAGTGGAAGGGTACTGTTGGGAATCCGCCGAATGAGGGACAGAGTCCCCCGAGGCTGATCGCTCAGTAGGCCCCTGTTTCCCCGAGCCCGAGGAATCAGGCGCTCTAAGGAGGCAAAATAGATTTGAATGATAGACCTGCGTCAGTGGGGCCGAAGCACCTTCCTCACAAGAGGAAGAATCGGAATCAGAAACTACAACAGTCACAGTTTCAGAATCCTTCATGGCCAAAACCAAAGAGAAAAATACTACACTATAAAAAAAAACTAACGGCACCTGACACCCCCAATGGCTGGGCCACTCACCACCCCCTACGACCAGATCCAGATGAAACAGACTGTCTTCGTCGCCACATGGTGAGGAATGCGGAAGGGTAAAACCCAGCATAACAACGTCCGGTCCTAGGGTGAACCGTACAGTCCCAAAAAAGCATGCCAGAAAAGGACGGCAATTAGGTCCCACCAAATCCATCAAGCAATTCTCCTGAATTGCAAGATATATTGGCCCCAGAGCCAATACCCACTATACAAAGCAGAGTGATCACATAAGAAACAATATTAAATAACCCCTCCCTGTTCACAAACCCCCCTAAGGAAGGCATTATCCCATGATTCCCAGATTCGTAGAGAGGAGCCTCACTGAGACCCATACCTATCTGTCACATAACAACATAACATTGATATTGATAAAATGGAACGATCTTACCGGAATCTACGCTGTGGAACAGGAACACAGCCCTTCAAGTGTGACGGATAGTAGCGTCGCCTCCTTCATGGACTTGAGAGAAGACAGCAGGTAGCGAAGCGAAGGTTCAGCAACCCCAAGTGCTAGGGGAGCTGTTAATACGAGTAGGGATGGTGTCGCAGAGAGAACTCCCATTGCAGCTCCGGACTCAAACATTCGCCCAGGCCCTCACTGAGAGACTAACAGGACTACTTAAAACTCCAGTCCTAATGCGAAGAGTACTACCCTCCATGAGAGACACACTTTATGTACAAATTATTAAAAGTACTTTCTTTAAAAAATAAAACTTCTGACCCTTGTCTGCCAACCTCCTGGGACGAAAGGCAAAGAATGACTGGGGGATAGGGGAAGTGAGAGGAGTATGTAAGCCTTTGGCTGGTGTGTCCTTGCCTCTTCCTGGTGGCTAGGTTCTTATTTCCACACAAGTAATGAATGTGGCTGTGGACTCGTTCCCATTAGGAAGAAAAAGTAGGAAGAACATTAGGGTATAAATGGTGCCAGAAAAATAAAATAAATAATAGGGGATCGCCCATAGATAATAAAAAACGGACGGGGGCCGTGGACTCTCCCTATCCAGAAGGAAAGGAATTTATCTGGTAAGCATAAATTATGTTTTCCTTCCTAAGATAGGGAGAGTTCACGGCTTAATTCCTTACTGTTGGGAAAACTATACCCAAGCTTCAGAGGATACTAAATGAATAATGGGAGGGAACAAAAAGGAAGAGGCTGACCCTATTCTGAGGGCACCACAGCCTGCAAAACTTTTCTCCCGAAGGCTGCTTCAGCTGAAGCAAAAATGTCAAACTTGTAAAATTTTGAAAAAGTATGTAAGGAGGACCAGATAGAACCAGGAAGAAACTGGAAGCAGCCGCTGTATAAAACTTAGCCTTTATTAGGTCAACAAGTAAAAATCCATGGAGGGACAAGGTACACTGAGAGGAAAAACACAGTATACGCGTTTCGGCTAAGCGCCGTACTCACTACTGCTAAGGGTATAAGCTTACATGTGAAGCTTAAAAAGGGTGTACTTCACCCCTATTGGATAAAACTATTCATTCAGAACACGCCTATAAAATGACGTGTCAAAGTGTACCTGAAACCATACTTTAAACAAAACACAATGATACTCCCTATGCTACAGTGTATTAAAAATAAAAAAGAATTTAGAATTTAAATAAATACATAATAATACTCTTTGTGAAAATTGATAAATATGGTCAAAGGATGGTTGATAATTTTGATACATAGAAATCTAAAATATGATAGATATATGTATATTGCATAAATACCAAAATAAACACACTTGATCTGAGGTAGATAAAAAAAACCCACATGGAATGATACATTTGAAAAATGATACACATACATGGAAGAATAAATGTGTATAATAGTCAAAAGAAAAGTATATGTATAAGAAATCCAGGCCACATATATGATGGAATAAAAGTGTATATATGTATATGTGCACATACATATATACACATATATACATATGTGTATGTGCCCACTCCCATGCTAGAAAGTATATATATATATGTGAAAATAATAGAGTAGATATATAAGTCATATGACATTGCACTTATAATATAGGCGTGTGACTGTGATATACGGAGACTAGAATAACAGAATAATAAATATATATCATACAAAGGCAAAGGTGAATAGCAAGTTAGAGCCAATGTTAAAATATAAATTTAATTTAGATTTCTGACTATTACAATAGTATATATGGGCGCCACACACAGAGAACATACACATGTGTGTTGAATGGAATTAAATTAAAAGATACATAAACCAAATATCACTGATAACCAAAAATAATAATAACAAGATGAGCAACAGCTGAATAAGGTAAAGACTCAAAACGTAGAGATGGATGGAAATAAACAGCTGAGTAAATTGGAGAAATCTTTACTCCCAATAGTTTATTAAATCATACTCAGCATTAAGGCCCAAGGGACTTTAGTAGACAATTTAAAAATCCATAACATCTCACGTTTTTCTAAGAGCCTCTGTCTATCTCCTACTCTTTTAGGATAAGGTATGTGGTCTATAGCTAGCCATCTAAAAGATGAGACGTCCTGGTTGTGTTTAGTGCAAAAATGTTGTACTATGGGTGATGAGGACTTGCCCACATTAATGCTGGACAAGTGTTCTCTGATACGGGACCTGATGTCCCTAGTTGTGAGTCCTACATATTGAATATTGCACAAAGTGCAAGTGATCAGATAGATGACATAACTAGATGTACAATTTAAACAAAAATTGATGTCATATGTCTGATGTGTGACTGTAGATGTGAATGTGTCAGATATGATGATATAGTCACAGGCCTTACACCGATTGCTCCCACACCTAAACATACCTTTAGATGTCAACCATGAACTCGTTGTGGCACAAGGATTGCTCAAAACTGTAGGTGATAAGTAATTGCCTAATGTCTTGTTACGGCGATATGAACACCTGATCCCTTCGGATACACAGTTTATGAGCTTGTCGTCTGCCACAAGAAGCTTAAAATGTCTTTTGATTATGTCACATATGGACTGATAGTCAGAGCTGAAATCAGTTACAAAAGTGACTTGATCCGATTTTTTTAATCTGTGGTTGTTTTCTTTTCTCCATAAGCATTAAATTACGATCTAGTTTTTCAACTTCTCGAACAGCCCTGTTCACAACTTTCTTGGGGTAACCCCTATTGTCTAACCGGTCAAGTAGATCCCTCTGGTGTTTCATAAATATTTCATGAGTTGAGCAATTCCTCTTGGCTCTGATTAGTTGGCCTTTGGCTATGGAATATGTCACATTTTTGGGGTGACAACTCCTGGCATGCAATACAGAATTTCCTGAAATGGGTTTCCTGTATATGCTACTTTCAATTTCACCTTCCTCAGTTCCCTGTAGGGAAATATCAAGGAAGTGAGTGGTTCTCTCATGCACCTCTGAGGTAAATGTCAAATTACAATTATTGCAATTAATGTACCTGAGAAACCCCTCCTTGTCCTCCTTGGTACCTGTCCAGATGAAGAGAAGGTCGTCTATGAAGCGACCATAATAGAAAATGTTATGCCTGAAGGGGTCCAAATCACCAGATAGCCACCTTACAAATCTGATCCATAGAGGCCTCGTTCTTAAAGGCCCTTTTGGTTAAGGAGATGACACTCCTTAACCAAAAAGAAGTAGTCCTTGAAAAGACAACAAAGAGGAAGGTTGTCTAAACTTCTTATCAGCCTAAAGATAGAACTTCAAGACGCTAACCACATCCAAATTGTGAAGTAAGCGTTCCTTCGATGAAGAAGGATTAGGACACGAGGAAGGAACCACAATCACATGATTGATGTTGCGATCTGACACAACCTTAGGAAGAAAACCTAATTTAGTACATAAAACTGTATTATCCTCATGAGAAATCAGATAAGGGGGCTCATATTGCAAAGCAGAGATCTCAGAAACTCTGCACGCAGAGGCAATAGCCAATAAAAAGAGAACCTTCCAAGATAACAATTTAATGTCAACGGAATGCAGAGGCTCAAATGGTACCTGTTGCAAAACCCGAAAAACAAGATTTAGGCTCCAAGG
The DNA here is from genome assembly GCF_027579735.1 of Bombina bombina. Taxonomy (NCBI): domain Eukaryota; kingdom Metazoa; phylum Chordata; class Amphibia; order Anura; family Bombinatoridae; genus Bombina; species Bombina bombina. The sequence continues at coordinate 20,686,014 of NC_069507.1, read as the reverse complement.
AGGAGCCCCAGATCTAAACACAGGTCTGATCCTAATCAGAGCCTTAACAAAGGACTGCACATCTGGAAGCTCAGCCAGTCTCTTGTGCAATAAAACCGACAGGGCCAAAATCTGTCCCCTCAGGGAACTAGCAGAAAGGCCCTTCTCCAGCCCATCCTGGAAAAAAGATAAGATCCTGGCAACCTTAACTCTGTGCCAGGAAATAACACGCTCTTCACACCAGAATAAGTAGGTCCTCCACACCTTGTGGTAGATACGCCGAGTAACTGGTTTACAAGCTTGAATAAGAGTATCAATGACACTCTCAGAGAAACCTCTCTTGGCTAACACTAAGTGTTCAATCTCCCCGCAGTCAGCTCAGAGAATCTAGATTTTGATCAACAAATGGACCATGTATCAGCAGGTCTCTGCGACAAGGTAATTTCCACGGAGGAGATGAGGACATCCCCACTAGATCCGCGAACCACGTCCTTCGCGACCACGATGTAGCAATCAGGATTACTGATACCCGCTCCTGCTTGATGCAGGCCACCACTTGAGGAAGAAGCGGTAATGGGGGAAAAAGATATATGAGTTTGAACCTCCAGGGCACTGCTAGTGCATCTATTAGATCCGCTTGGGGATCCATCGACCTCAACCCATACCTGGGAAGCTTGATATTTTGATGGGACGCCATAAGATCTATCTCCAGCGTCCCCCATTTGCTGTATATCTCTGCAAACACCTTGGGATGGAGAGACCATTCCCCTGGATGGAAGGATTGCCTGCTGAGAAAATCCACTTCCCAGTTGTCCACACAAGGAATGTGAATCGCTGACAGCAAACAGCTGTGGGCCTCCGCCCACTCCAGAATCTGAGATACTTCCTTCATCGCCAAGGAACTTCTCATTTCCCCCTGATGGTTGATGTAAGCCACCGAGGTTATATTGTCTGATTGGAATCTGATAAACTGGGACGAACCCAGAAGTGGCCAAGCCTTCAAGGCCTTGAAGATTGCCTGTAGCTCCAAAATACTGATCATGAGGGAGGACTCCTCCTGAGTCCACAACCCCTGTGCCTTCCTGGCACCCCAAACAGTTCCCCATCCAGATAGGCTTGTGTCCGTAGTCACAATCTCCCAGGATGGTCTTAAGAATCATGTCCCTCGGGACAGATGATCTGGACAGAGCCACCAAGAGAGTGAATCTCTCGATCGGCTGTCTAATACAATCTGTTGAGACAGATCTGAATGATCGTTGTTCCACTGCCTCAGCATGCACAGTTGTAAAGGTCTGAGACGAAACCTGGCAAAAGGAATGATGTCCATGCAGGACACCATGAGACCAATCACCTCCATACACTGAGCCACAGAGGGACTCCAGGAGGTCCAGAGGGCAAGACATGCCAAAGTTAGCGTGCAACGTCTCTGGTTTGTTGGAAATATCCTCATGGATATGGAGTCTATTATAGTACCCAGGAATTCCACCCTGGAACTTGGGATAAGGGGAACTCTTTTCCAAGTTTATCTTCCATCCATGTGTTTGAAGAAGACTGAGAAGGGACGCCGAGAATTCTTCCGCAAGACGAAAGGATGGTGCTTGCACCTGAATATCGTCCAAATATGGGGCTACTGCAATACCCTGAGTTCTGGCAACAGTAAAGATTCTTGGAGCATTAGCTAGGCCAAACGGAAGGGCAATTAACTGGAAGTGCTGGTCCAGGAATGCAAACCTCAGGAACTGAAAGTGTTTCCTGTGGATTGGAACATGAAGGTAAGCGTCCTTTATATCTATAGTGGTCATAAACTGGCCTTCTTAAATAAAGGAAGGATGGACCTTATCGTCTCCATCTTTAAGGAAGGGACAATGAGAAACTTGTTTAAGCACTTTAGGTCCAGAAATGGGTGGAAAGTTCCCTCCTTCTTTGGGACCATGAAATAAAACCCCAAACTGGGACAACAACTCCTAAGGAGGATAGATCCCGAACGCACCCTAGAAAGGCATTCCTATTTTCTGGTCTGGTAGACAGATTCAAGAGAAGGAATATGCCCTTGGCGGATGAGATATGAAGCCTATCTTGTATCCCTGAGATACCACCTACAGGACCCACGGATGCTGTACATCCTTGAACCAGGCATCTGAAAAAGAGACAGTCTGCGACCTACATGACCCGATCCCGGATCGGGGGCCGCCCCTTCATGGCGATTTGTTTTCGGCGGGCTTTTTATTCTGCTTGGATTAATTCCAGGACTGAGCCGGCTTCCAAGTACTTTTGGGTTGCTCGGGCTTGGAGGAGGATTGTTGTCGCTGGGATTTGTCAGAATGAAAGGAATGAAAAATTAGAAAATTGTCATCCCTTAGGCTTGTTCTTCTTATCTTGCGGTAGGAAGGCACCCTTGCCTCCGGTACCCATTGAAATAATGGAGTCCAGGCCTGGACCAAATAAAATATTTCCCTTGAAGGGAAGAGAAAGGAGTCTGGACTTGGAAGTCATATCCGCAGACCAAGACTTTAACCAGAGCGCCAGAGGCCTTTGCATTTAGGCGAATAATTTGCATGTTCGCATAACAGATAAAATAATTAGCAATTCTGTCTTGAATATCCTCAAGGGGAGACTCCACCTCAATGATTTCCGACAAAGAGTCACACCAGTAGAGTAGGTAGCCGCTCCGGCAACCACGGCAACTGCAGCTGCCGGTTGAAACATCTTTCTCAGAAAGGTTTCCATTTTCTTATCCATCGGCTCTCTGAACGAAGAACTATCCTCAAGAGGTATAGTAGTACGTTTAGCAAGCATAGAAATAGCACCATCCACCTTACGAATGGAGCCCCACAAATTCAGTTGAGAGTCCGGGACCGGGAACAACTTTTTAAAAGTAAACAAGGGGGGAAAGGAAGAACCAATTCTTTCCCATTCGTTCTTAATAATGTTCACCATTTGAACCAACACAGGAAAAGTCAAAGGAACTTTCTTGTCTTTGTAAACTCTGTCTAATTTAGGTATCATAGGTTCTTCAGGCAGCGAGGCCTCTGGAACCTCTAACGCAGACAGAACCTCCTTTAATAAAAAACGCAAGTGCTCAATTTAAAATATAAAGGACGGTTCCTCCGCAGCAGGAGGCTTAGACGCTAAGGACTACGACCCAGAAAGTTCACCATCTGAAGCTACAGAGGTTAACTCATGATCGGATAACTGGGACATAATAGCTAAATCCGATAAATATTTAGATGACCCGGGTTAGGAGAGCTATGTAACCTTTCTCTTGCATTTGTTAGAGCGAGGTAATGCACTGAGGGCCGCAGACACCGCCGTTTGTAACTGCGTGGCAAAGTCCACAGGAAGAAGGCCCCCTCTGGAAGGAGGATTACATGTGCTACGGTTAACTGCATGTGGAGTGGATAATGTAGCAAGGGTAGTAATCTCACGGGATGGCTCAGAGGGAATAAGAGCCTAAGCAGGCTTGTCTCCCTTCTTAGACTTTATAACGTTGTTAAGGCATGTGGAATATAATTTAGTGGGCGGGAAAACCACAGCCTCCTCACAATATAAACAGGTATGATTTAGTACAGAAGGAGTACATTCTAACATGTCAGAGTCCTCCATAGCTCAGGTTATACCAGTTTTTTTTATAGAAAACTGCACCTTTATACTCCCAATGGCTGGGGCACTCACCACCTCCTAGACCCAGACAGTTAAGAGAGGAAACACTCTCCTCAGGTTCAAGTCTCAGCCGGAATGGAGGAAATGAACATAGACCACACCCGGTCACATGGAGTGCAAGACAGTACTCCTGTTATTACAAGTACAGCAAGTAATAGGAGCTGTGCAACACTTTTAAAAACGAAAGTGAAACTTAAAAGTGAAACCTGTTTGTTCCAGAAAAAAACACAGTCTATCAGCCCAGGAAAAAAATCACACAAAGCAGCATGTAAATAATTAATACACTGATTAATTAACCCCAACTGTTCAATAAACCCCCTTCAGAGGATGTTAACCCTGGATCCTATCAAGGTATACAGGAGCCACACTGTGACCCTGTTATAGCGTTTAACGTGTAAAAATTGAAACTATCTTACCTCCAGGATCCAAACTCTGAAACAGAACACAGCCTCTCAAGTGTGACAGTCTTATAGCAGCGCTCCTGAGATGGACTTGAGCGAGAGAAAGCCGGCAGTGAAACTCGTCAACACTGATTGCTTAGGAGCTGTTAGCAGTAGTCTGGATGGTTTCGCAGAAAAACTTTCCCGGCATCTCTAGACTCTAACTTACATCAATACACTCACTGAGAGGTTGACATGACTACTTAAAACTCCAGTCCTATCTCGAAGGGCAGATATCCTTTTTCAGGAGTCTCCAAATCTTATGACACTTCTCTACCACCTCCTAACGTGACAAAAGGCAAAGAATGACTGGGGTAATGAGGAAGAGGGAGGGATATTTAAGCCTTTGGCTGTGGTGTCTTTGCCTCCTCCTGGTGGCCAGGTGTTGTATTTCCCAACAGTAAGGAATTAAGCCATGGACTCTCCCTATCTTAGGAAGGAAAATGCACTTTCAGTAGGTTCAATGTGTTGAATTTGAAAAACAACCGGCTAGATTACGAGTTTTGCGGTAAGCTGAAAAAGCAGCGTTAACAGGTCCTAACGCTGCTTTTTCACTACCGCTGCTATTACGATTCTTGCAGGTTTAGGGGCACCGCACACTTTTTTGGCCTTACCGTCAAATGACTTACGTAAACTTCGTAAACCCTTTTTTCTATGGGACTTCCATAGCGCCGGTATTACGAGTCTGTCCTGGGAGGCCAAAAAGTGAGCGGTACACCCTCTACCTCCAAGATTCCTAACGCATTTTAAAGTCAGTAGTTATGAGTTTTACACTACAACGCTGTAGCATAAAACTCATAACTAAAGTGCTAAAAAGTACACTAACACCCATAAACTACCTATTAACTCCTAAACCGAGGCCCTCCCGCATCGCCGCCACTATAATAAACATATTAACCCCTAAACCGCTGCACTCCCGCCTCGCAAACACTATATTAACCCCTAATCTGCCGCCCCTAACATCGCCGCCACCTACATCATACTTATTAACCCCTAATCTGCCGCCCCTAACATCGCCGCAACCTACATTATATTTATTAACCATTAATCTGCTGCCCCCAACATCGCCGACACTATATTAAATGTATTAACCCCTAAATCTAAGTCTAACCCTAACACCCCCTAACTTAAATATAATTTAAATAAATCTAAATAAAATTACTATCCTTTAACTAAATAATTCCTATTTAAAACTAAATACTTACCTATAAAATAAACCCTAAGCTAGCTACAATATAACATTGTATCTAGCTTAGGTTTTATTATTATTTTACAGGCAAGTTTGTATTTATTTTAACTAGGTAGAATAGTTATTAAATAATTATTAACTATTTAATAACTACCTAGCTAAAATAAATTCAAATTTACCAGTAAAATAAAACCTAACCTAAGTTACACTAACACCTAACACTACACTACAATTAAATAAATTCCCTAAATTAAAAACAATTAAATAAATTAAATTAGCTAAATCACAAAAAAAACACTAAATTACAGAAAATAAAAAACAAATTACAGATCCTTAAACTAATTACACCTAATCTAATAGCCCTAGCAAAATAAAAAAGCCCCCCCAAATAAAAAAAAACACCTAGCCTAAACTAAACTATCAATAGCCCTTAAAAGGGCCTTTTGCTGGGCATTGCCCCAAAGTAATCGGCTCTTTTACATGTAAAAAAAAAAATACAAACAACCCCCCCAACAGTAAAACCCACCACCCACACAACCAAACCCCCAAATAAAAAGCTAACTAAAAAAACCTAAGCTCCCCATTGCCCTGAAAAGGGCATTTGGATGGGTATTGCCCTTAAAAAGGCATTTAGCTCTATTGCAGGCCCAAAGCCCTAACCTAAAAAATAAACCCACCCAATACACCCTTAAAAAAATCCTAACACTAACCCCCGAAAATTCACTTACCGGGAGAAGTCTTCATCCAAGCGGCAAGATGTCCTCAACGAAGCCAGCAGAAGTGGTCCTCCAGATGGGCAGAAGTGGTCCTCCAGATGGGCAGAAGTCTTCATCCAGACGGCATCTTCTATCTTCATCCTTCCGACGTGGAGCGACTCCATCTTCAAGACATCCGGCGCGGAGCATCCTCTTCAAACAACGTCTTCTTCCGAATGAATATCACTTTAAGTGACGTCATCCAAGATGGCGTCCCTTAGATTCCGATTGGCTGATAGAATCAGCCAATTGGAATTAAGGTAGAAAAAATCCTATTGGCTGATGCAATCAGCCAATAGGATTGAACTTCAATCCTATTGGTTGATCCAATCAGCCAATAGGATTGAGCTTGCATTCTTGGCTGATTGGAACAGCCAATAGAATGCCAGCTCAATCCTATTGGCTGACTGTTAGCACCGCTAACTGCTCGTTAGCACCGCATAGCTCCTAACGCAATCTCGCCGAACATAAATCAATTTACCAGCAGGCAGAAATAAGTTTCTTGGGATAGCTCTGTCTCTGTGTAGAATAGTTCCCATGTAAGGTATGGGAGATTTCAAGTGATTTGGAGTGAGTTAGAATAAAAAAAAAATATTGCAAGTGAATTCAAAGTGATTGAAATGTTGCCCATAGATTGGGCTTTACTTGCTGAAAATGTCTTCAGCCACACCCAGCGTTCCCAAGGTGTACGCACCAATCAGCTTCTGTGCAAGTTTCTGGATCAGAGCTGCGGGTGCACTGAAGTACCTGTCTGGGTTTTATAATAAATCCCATTAAGAACAAGTTCTGTAATAATGACAATTTACCGGCGCACTTGTAAGCAAAGGCTGCTTTTAAAGTCTTTAGTTTGTACTGCGCTTTTACGTCCCTTTAAGCAAGCCAAGATACTGTAACATTTCTAAAGGTTTACATGTGATCACATTTCTCAAAACAAGTCCTCTGGGAACAAGAGAAATGTTTGGGACCTAAAAATATGCTGAATAGGAAAAAAGCACAGAATGGAGCGGTCTGAGGTTTAGGCCAAATGTTTTTTCTACAACAAATTATATTTCTATTTATAGAACAAGGTGGGTGAGAGGGAAATATAAATAGATCCTTGTTTGGGTAAAGACATGAGACAAACGTGCACTTTGTTTTTGTGGTAATTTTGTTAACGTGATACACAGGATAACTGCATATTAAAGGGACAGTGCAGCATCACATGGGTCATTACAAAAATCTCACTAAATGTAGCCAATTTCCCTCCAGTAGCTCTGACTATACATCAGCTCACTATACACAGTAATTATACTGACACACTCCAGTACAGGCTCTGCCCATTATCCTAATACACAGATACTACAGCATGTCACACTAGTGTCCTAATACACAGATACTACAGCATGTCACACTAGTGTCCTAATACACAGATACTACAGCAAGTCACACTAGTGTCCTAATACACAGATACTACAGCATGTCACACTAGTATCCTAATACACAGATACTGAAGCATTTTACACTACTCTCCCTAGTGCCTTACACAAACACCTAGATTTAGAGTTCTGCGTTAGCCTTAAAAAGCAGCGTTAAGGGGTCCTAACGCTGCTTTTTATCGCCCGCTGGTATTACGAGTCAGGGAGGTAGAGGGTTACCGCTCACTTTTCTTCCGCGACTTTTGGCTACCGCAAATCCCCTTACGTAAATTGCTTATCCTATCTTTTTAACGGGATTTGCCTAACGCTGGTATTACAAGTCTTGGAAGAAGTGAGCGGTACAGCCTCTACCACCAAGACTCCTACCACTTAAAAAAGTCAGTAGTTAAGAGTTTTATGGGCTAACGCCGGAACATAAAGCTCTTAACTACCGTGCTACAAAGCACTCATAAACTACCTATGAACCCCTAAACCGAGGCCACCCACATCGCAAACACTAAAATAAAATTATTTAACCCCTAATCTGCCGACCGGACACCTATGAACCCCTAATCTTCTGCCCCTAACATCGCCGACACATACATTATATTTATTAACCCCTAATCTGCCGCCCCCAACGTCGCTGCCACCTAACTACAATTATTAACCCCTAATCTGCTGAACGGACATCGCCGCCACTATAATAAATGTATTAACCCCTAAACCGCCACACTCCCGCCTCGCAAACACTATAATAAATTTTATTAACCCCTAATCTGCCCTCCCTAACATCGCTGCCACCTACCTACAATTATTAACCCCTAATCTGCCGCCCTCAACATCGCTGCTACTATAATAAAGTTATTAACCCCTAAATCTAAGTCTAACCCTAACCCTAACACCCCCTAAGTTAAATATAATTTAAATAAAACAAACTAAAATTACTATAATTAAATAAATTATTCCTATTTAAAAATAAATACTTACCTATAAAATAAACCCTAATATAGCTACAATATAACTAATAGTTACATTGTATCTATTTTAGGATTTATATTAATTTTACAGGCAACTTTGTATTTATTTTAACTAGGTACAGTAGCTATTAAATAGTTAATAACTATTTAATAGCTACCTACCTAAATAGTTAATAACTATTTAATAGCTACCTACTTAAAATAATTACAAAATTACCTGTAAAATAAATCCTAACCTAAGTTACAAATACACCTAACGCTACACTATCAATAAATTAATTAAATAAATTATCTACAATTATCTAAACTAAAATACAATTAAATAAACTAAACTATAGTATAAAAAAAACAAACACTAAATTACAAAAAAAAAAAAAAAATTACAAGAATTTTAATCTAATTACACCTCATCTAAGTCCCCTAATAAAATAAAAAGCCCCCCAAAATAAGAAAATTCCCTACCTATACTAAATTACAAAAGTAATCAGCTCTTTTACCAGCCCTAAAAAGGGCATTGCCCCAAAGTAATCAGCTCTTTTACCTGTAAAAAAAAATACATGACCCCCCCCAACATTAAAACCCACCACCCACACACCCCTACTCTAAAACCCACACGATCCCCCCTTAAAAAACCTAACACTACCCTATTGAAGATCACCCTACCTTGAGCCGTCTTCAGCCAGCCGGGCACCGATGGGACAGAAGAGGACATCCGGACAGGCACAAGTCTTCATCCGATCGGGGCAGAAGAGGTCCTCCATCCAGCAGAAGTCTTCATCCAGGCGGCATCTTCTATCTTCATCCATCCGGCGTGGAACGGGTCCATCTTCAAGACATCTGACATGGAGCATCCTCTTCTGACGACGGCTAACACTGAATGAAGGTTCCTTTAAATGACATCATCCAAGATGGCGTCCCTCGAATTCCGATTGGCTGATAGGATTCTATCAGTCAATCGGAATTAAGGTAGGAAAAATCTGATTGGTTGATTTAATCAGCCAGTCGGATTGAAGTTCAATCCGATTGGCTGATTGGTTCAATCCGATTGTCTGATAGAATCCTATCAGCTAATCGGAAATCGAGGGACGCCATCTTGGATGACGTCATTTAAAGGACCAGGCATTCGGTGTTAGGACGTCGTTGGAAGAAGATGGCTCCGCGTCGGCTGGGTGGAAGATGGCTCCGCTCCGCACCGGATGATTGAAGATAGAAGACGCCGCATTGATGAAGACTTTGGCCGGATGGAGGACCTCTTCTGCCCCGCTTGGATGAAGAATTCGGCCCGGCTGGGTGAAGACGGCTCAAGGTAGGGTGATCTTCAGGGGTTTAGTGTTAGGTTTTTTTAAGGGGGGGTTTGGGTGGGTTTTAGAGTAGGGGTGTGTGGGTTTTAATGTTGGGGGGTGTATTTCTTTTTTTTTTACAGGTAAAAGAGCTGATTACTTTGGGGCAATGACCCGCAAAAAGCCCTTTTAAGGTCTGGTAAAAGAGCTGATTACTTTGTAATTTAGTATAGGGTAGGGAATTTTCTTATTTTGGGGGGCTTTTTTATTTTATTAGGGGGCTTAGATTAGGTGTAATTAGTTTAAACTTCTTGTAATTTTTTTTTAGTTTCTGTAATTTCGTGTGTTTTTTTTTGTAATATAATTTAGTTTATTTAATTGTATTTTATTGTAGATCATTGTAGGTAATTTATTTAATTAATTTATTGATAGTGTAGTGTTAGGTGTATTTGTAACTTAGGTTAGGATTTATTTTACAGGTAATTTTGTAATTATTTTAACTAGGTAGCTATTAAATAGTTATTAACTATTTAATAGCTATTGTACCTAGTTAAAATAAATACAAAGTTGCCTGTAAAATAAATATAAATCCTAAAATAGCTACAATATAACTATTAGTTATATTGTAGCTATATTAGGGTTTATTTTATAGGTAAGAATTTAGTTTTAAATAGGAATAATTTATTTAATTATAGTAAATGTATTTAGTTTTATTTAAATTATATTTAACTTAGGGGGGTGTTAGGGTTAGACTTAGGTTTAGGGGTTAATAACTTTATTATAGTAGCAGCGACGTTGGGGGCGGGAGATTAGGGGTTAATAATTGTAGGTAGGTGACGGCGATGTTAGGGAGGGCAGATTAGGGGTTAATAAAATATATTATAGTGTTTGCGAGGCGGGAGTGCGGCGGTTTAGGGGTTAATACATTTATTATAGTGGCGGCGATGTCCGGTCAGCAGATTAGGGGCTAATAGTATAATGCATGTGGCGACGATGTTGGGGGCAGCAGATTAGAGGTTAATAAGTGTAAGGTTAGGGATGTTTAGACTCGGGGTTCATGTTAGGGTGTTAGGTGTAGACTTAGAAAGTGTTTCCCCATAGGAATCAATGGGGCTGCGTTAGGAGATGGACGCTGCTTTTTTGCAGGTGTTAGTTTTTTTTTCAGCCAGCTCAGCCCCATTGTATCCTATGGGGAAATCGTGCACGAGCACGTTTTTCCAGCTTACTGCCACCGTAAGCAACGCTGGTATTGAGGGTAGAAGTGGAGCTAAATTTGGCTCAACGCTCACTTTTCTGAGGCTAACGCAGCCATTCAGAAAACTCATAATACCAGTGTTGGCTTAAGGGTGCGCTGGAAAAAAAAGGTGAAAGTTACTGCAGCATGTCACACTAGTGTCCTAATACACAGATAATACAGCATGTCACACTACTATCCCCAGTGTCCTTATACACAGATAATACAGCATGTCACACTAGTGTCCTAATACACAAATACTACAGCATGTCACACTACTATCCCCAGTGTCCTTATACACAGATAATACAGCATGTCACACTACTACCCAAGTGTCCTTATACTGAGATACAGCAGCATGTCACACTGCTTTCACCAGTGTCCTTATACACAGATACTGCAGCATGTCACACTACTATCCCCAATGTCCTTATAGACAGATAATACAGCATGTCACACTACTACCCAAGTGTCCTTATACTCAGATACAGCAGCATGTCACATTGCTTTCCCCAGTGTCCTTATACACAGATACTGCAGCATGTCACACTGCTTTCACCAGTGTCCTTATACACAGATACTGCAGCATGTCACACTGCTTTCACCAGTGTCCTTATACACAGATACTGCAGCATGTCACACTGCTTTCACCAGTGTCCTTATACACAGATACTGCAGCATGTCACATTGCTTTCCCCAGTGTCCTTATACACAGATACTGCAGCATGTCACATTGCTTTCCCCAGTGTCCTTATACACAGATAATACAGCATGTCACACTAGTGTCCTAATACACAGATACTACAGCATGTCACACTACTACCCCAGTGTTCTTATACTCAGATACAGCAGCATGTCACACTGCTTTCCCCAGTGTCCTTATACTCAGATACGGCAGCATGTCACTTTGCTTTCCCCAGTGTCCTTATACACAGATACGGCAGCATGTCACACTGCTCTCCCTAGTGTTCTTATACTCATATAATGTATCTGACAAGGGGGGACCCTCACTCTCTTCCAGTGTCTGACAAGGGGGAACTGCTCTCATTCCCATTTGCTAACAAGGAGAGAATCCCGTTTTATCCTTGCAGCTAAAAGGGTGTGTGGGGTGGGGGGGGGAGGCAGCAACTGACAAGTGAGTGCCACTGCTACCTACCTCTTTATATAAATGCTATAAGTGCAGTTACTTGGCAGTAAAGGGTTTAAGTGGACACAGTTTCAGTGAAGGGGTTAATCATAATGGGTGTTTATTTTTTAATTGAGCTATCTGTATTTACTAGGTCTGAGTTGGTGAAACTTATATTTCTGACCCTGCATGCTTTGCTTCCCCCTAGTGGCTGATGTATATATGGCAGCTGAACATGCCAGGCACATAGGGCGAGATTACATATGCTGTGCAAGCTTCAGCGCAACTGCTGAAACCCGCGCCGCCCGTAATTTCACCTTGCACATCGGGGTATCACATTAACCCTGCCGGCAGTTCATAAAGTGCCATAAATCGGATAAACTAGCAATGTCCAGAAATGTGCGTAAATACAAATTTCTGGAGTCGCAAGTGACTTACGCCATTTTAGAAACTGCCGACGCCTAAGAAAATAAAAAAAATGTCAAATCTCCCGTAAAAGTCTAACGTAAAAACCCTGTTAGAGGGGAGACAGTATTTTTTAAGGTAAAAGAGCCGTTTAACTTAGGGCAATGCCCTACAAAAGGCCCTTTTAAGGGCTATTGGTATCTTAGATTTAGATTAGGCAGTGTTTTTATTTTGGGATTTTTTTCATAGGGATTAGGTTAAAAAAATATATATTTTTGATAATTTGGTTTATTATTTTATGTAATGGAAGAATTTTTTATAATCTTAGATTAATTTAATCTTAATTTTTTTTTTTTTTAAAGTAATGTTAGCTTTTTTATTTTAATTGTTTGTAACAGTGTTTTTTAATTTTGGTAATTGGGTTAATTTAGGGGTTGTTAAGTTAGGGGTTTTAGTAATTTAATTAGTTATTTTCGTTGTGGGTGTTTGGCGGATTAGGGGTTAATAAATTTATTAGGTTTGTTGAGATGTAGGTTAATGGCGGATTAGGAGTCAATAGGTTAATTAAGTTTATTGAGTTAGTGGGGGTTGGCGGTTTTGCGCTATAGAGGGTGCGAAATGAACGCATTGTTGCGTTATTTCACCCTCCATATCGCTACCATTATAAGTTTCTAAAAAGCCGCCTTGTGCGTGCGATATGGTGGCGATGAGCTCCATACCGCACAAAATCCAAGGGTTGCTTTGACGTGCTTGTGCACGCTTTCCCCGTAGTCATCGCCGACACCTAAATAAAGTTATTAACCCCTAATCTGCCGCTCCCGACATCGCTGCCACTATAATAAAGTTATTGACCCCTATTGCCCGCACCCCAACATCGCCAACACTATAATAAAGCTATTAACCCCTATTCCGCAGCTCTCCGACACCGCCACCACTAAATAAAATTATTAACCCCTACACCTCTAGCCTCCCACATCACCGCCACTAACTAAACCTATTAACCCCTAAACCACCAGCCCCTAACATCATAACAACCTAAATAAAACTAGCAACCCCTAAACCTATCACCACCTAACTTTATATTAAAATTACGATATCCCTATCTTAAAATAAATAAAAACTTACCGGTGAAATTAAAAAAACTAAGTTTAAACTAACAATTAACTTAAAATAACTATTATACTAAAATTAAAATAACTACCAATCAAAAAAAGCTAAATTACACATTAAAAAAAAACTAACACTACTAAAAAAAAAATAATCTAAAATTACAAAAAAAAATAATACTAAATTACAAAAAATAAAAAACACTAAATTACAAAAAATAACAAACATTAAATTACTAAAAATAACAAACGAAATTATCTAAAATAAAAACAATTACACCTAATCTAATAGCCCTATAAAAATAAAAAGCCCCCCTAAAATAAAAAAAAACCCTAGCCTACAATAAACTAATAGCCCTTAAAAGGGCTTTTTGTAGGGCATTGCCCTAAAGAAATCAGCTCTTTTACATGAAAAAAAAATACAAAGACTCCCCAACAGCAAAACCCACCACCCAACCAACCCCCCAAAACAAAAACCTAAGCTACCCATTGCCCTGAAAAGAGCATTTGTATGGGCATTGCCCTTGAAAGGGCATTTAACACTTTTGCATTGCCCTTAAAAGGGCATTTAGCTCTTTTAAAAAAAGCCCAAACCTTAATCTAAAAAAAAAATAATTACAGTTTCTGAAGTCCGGACATCCAGGCAGCGAGAAGTCTTCATCCAGGCGGTGAGGTCTTTATCCATCCAGGCGGCGTCTTCTATCTTCATCCAGGCGGCATCTTCTATCTTCATCCTGGTAGCGCGGAGTGGGTCCATCCTTCAAGACACCCGGAGCGAAGCGTCCTCTTCATACGGTCGCCGCCGTACACTGAATCTTCAATGCAAGGTAGCCTTTTCAAAATGGCGTCCTTTGCATTCCTATTGGCTGATTTGATTTTTGAAATTCAAATCTGCCAATAGGATGAAAGCTACTGAAATCCTATTGGCTGTTCAAATCAGCCAATAGGATGAGAGCCACTGAAATCCTATTGGTGACCATATGAAGAGGATGCTCCGCGCCGGATGCTTTGAAGGATGGACGCGCTCCCCGCCTCCAGGATGAAGATAGAAGATGCCGCCTGGATGAAGATAGAAGACACCGCCTGGATGGATGAAGACTTCGCTGCCTGGATAAAGACCTCTCGCCGCCTGAATGTCCGGACTTCAGAAACTGTAAGTTTGATTTTTTTTAGATTAAGGTTTGGGCTTTTTTTAGTTTTTTTGGGTGTTTTTTTTTTTTTAGATTAGGGTTTGGGCTTTTTTAAAAGAGCTAAATGCCCTTTTAAGGGCAATGCAAAAGAGCTAAATGCCCTTTTAAGGGCAATGCCCACACAAATGCCCTTTTCAGGGCAAAGGGTAGTTTAGGTTTTTTATTTTGGGGGGTTGGTTGGTGGTAGGTTTTACATTTGGGGGGGTCTTTGGATTTTTTTAAGGTAAAAAAGCTGATTTCTTTAACGCAATGCCCTACAAAAGGTCATTTTAAGGGCTATTTGTAGTTTATTGTAGGCTAGGGTTTTTTTTTATTTTGGGGGGCTTTTTTATTTTTATAGGGCTATTAGATTAGGTGTAATTGCTTTTATTTTGGATAATTTCGTTTATTATTTTTTGTAATTTAGTATTTGCTATTTTTTGTAATTTAGTATTTTTTATTTTTTGTAATTTTAGATTTAAATTGTTTTATTAGTGTTTTTTTTTAATGTGAAATTTAGTTTTTTTAATTGGTAGTTATTTTAATTTTAGTATATTAGTTGTAAGGTTAATTGTTAGTTTAAATTTCACAGGTACGTTTTTATTTATTTTAAGATAGAGATATTGAAATTTTAATTAAAAGGTAGGCGGTTGTTAGGTTTAGGGGTTAATAGTTTAATTTATTTTTTTGCGATGTGGGGGGCTGGCGGCTTAGGGGTTAATAGGTTTATTTAGTTGCGGTGATGTGGGAGGCCAGAGGTTTAGGGGTTAATAACTTTATTTAATGGTGGCGATGTCGGGGAGCGGTGGAATAGGAGTTAATAACTTTTATTAGTGGCGGCGATGTCAGGAGCGGCAGATTATGAGTTAAAAACTTTAATATAGTGTTTGCGATGCGGGAGGGCCTCAGTTTAGGGGTTAATATGTAGTTTATTGGTGTTAGTGTACTTTGTTACATTTTAGTTATGAGTTTGGTGTAACAGTTTTGTTGCGCAAAACTCATAACTACTGCTCTCAGATAGTGGAATGGATTGTGTCGGTATAGGCTCTAACGCAAGCATTTTAGCCTCACCGCACAACTGGTAATACCAGCGTTACGGAAATCCCACGCAAAAATGTAATTTTTTTGAGTGCGGGATTGACGTTGCGTTACAGGCTAAAATGCTTGCAGTATAGCTATACCGACACGACTCATAATGGCTGAGTTACAGTTTTTATGCTGAAATAGCAATTTTTTCAGCATTAAAACCGTAACGCAAAACTCGTAATCTAGGTGTTTATTAGGTATATAGCGGTGTGGGGGGTTGGCAGATTAGGGGTTAATATAGTTTATTAGTTATTACGGTGGGGTTGGTGGTTGACAGGTAGATAGATATTGCGCATGCATTAAGTGTTAGTTATTTTTAGGCGGTAGATAGATATTGCACATGCGTTAGGTGTTAGTTATTATTTTCAGGGGGTTATGGTGCTCACATACTCAGCGCAAGTCTTGCTGCGCCTGCCTATGTGTGGCGAGGTGAAAATGGAGTAAAATTTCTCAATTTTCGGGCGTTAGTCCTTGCCTTGAATATGTGATATCGATTTGAGATGCGGTTCTATGTTAGCTTATGGGAGTAAAAATTACGGACAACGGGTGAAATATACGCGTCACATTTATATGCGGCGCTTTATATGTGATACCAAAACCGCGTAAAAACCGGTGTCGCTGGCTTTTGCGGGCGATGCTGCATATGTAATCTTGCCCATAGTGGTGTGTAATTTTCGGCACTGCATAGTCTGCTTCACTCATTAACAGGGAATATTTAAATTACTCCTGTTTTTTTTATAGGTTACAAATTCATAGCCTCAACCTTCACTGGGTGAAATTAATGAGAACGGTTTCTCCTCACCAGATTCTGTGGTATTTATATAGAGGTAAATGACCTTTAGCTAATCAGCAGCATAGAAATAACAGGTACTGGGGAAACTGGCAAGGACACTGAGAGTGAGAGAGACCTTTTAATTAAAGGGACATTGTAGTGTGATTTCCGCTATTGATTGGCTCAGTGGCTGTTTCCACTAAGGACCAGCATTTCTCTGATGCTTCAGAGTGTTATGAGAACGAGGCGCCCATTGGAGCCTTTGGAAGCGTGCTCTCGTGAGCACAATGCTTCACAGCTATGAGATTGCGAGCTTGCATTTGAATTGCGCTCAACTTGTAATACCCGTGCACATTCTTGCAAAAACGATGTTTATTGCTCCACTTGTAATCTGGCCCATTATCTGCGACATCTAAGATTTACACTTATTTACGTGTTAGATATCCTCTGCTCTATACAAAGTGTCTTACCCAACTCAAACACATATGAATTACCTCATAACTGCCCTTATCTAACTCTGTATTAACATCATTCTCACCTCTTTAGTCCCAACCTCCTGTTTCTCACCCTCCTACCCTTCTAGATGGTAAATTACGACGGGAATAGGGTCAAATTCTGTTTGTTTCTTACAAGTTTTGTATCATTGTTTTACTTTTATCAATTGCACCCATGGACAGCGCTGCAGAATATGTTGGTGCTTTATAAATAAAGTATTATAATAGATCTTTTATATATATATATATATATAGAGAGAGAGAGAGAGAGAGAGAGAGAGAAAGAGAGAGAGAGAGAGAGAAGACACAAAGAGAGAGAGAGAGAGATTGAAATTAAACACCCATTGGTCTTCGGACATCTGTGACAAGAAAAACTTTATTCGTGACGTTTCGGGACCAAACACAGTCCCTTCCTCTGACTGTGTTTGGTCCCGAAACGTCACAAATAAAGTTTTTCTTGCCTCAGATGTCCGAAGACCAATGAGTGTTTAATTTCAAACTATATTCAAGGACTATTATAGCACCCTGGCGGTTGCAGTTAATGGTGAGAGTGCATACACTAAATCAGCTTTTATATATATTAGTAGATAGTAGAGGATCCGCACTTGCTGGACTTATGTACAAAGAAAACTTTCAAAGACACGTGCACTCTCAGATTACCTCCATTTTCATCATAGAAGACCCAAGACCGGATGATCTCAACTTCACCAGATCAGATATGGCTTTTCACACCGACCCTCGCAAAGGCTGCCCTGGTGGAATTGTATTAATAAAGGGCCAGTCCCTGCGAGTGGCGAGACGTCTCCTATAGAAAATAACGGAGCCCGCTGCAAAGTTAAACTTCACTGAGTAGAGCGATTAGCAGTCAGCAGGGGGCGCACTTTAACAATGAAATCCTGCATTAAAAGCAAATCAAATTATGTTGTTTTCTGTGTATAGCATCTCACAACCGCCCCTATTTTCTTATGCATGTGTTTCTCTATTAGAGTATTAAGTATTTTGCATATTTTGTCACAACCTCCCCACCTTTTAATTTGTGAGAAAAAACAGAGAGAGAGCTGTAGGGTGGAAATGTTTAGATAGTTATGCTGGGATTTGTCACAATTTCTTAAAAGCCCATGGAACACCGTGTTCAGCCCATTTTACAATAAAAAAACCATTACGCTTTGTATTTTATACTTATAAGTACGAATCTATGTGTTTTTTGCACATCAAGTGTACTTAAATTATGATTTTCACTGTACATATTTAATACAATTTATTCCTGAGTAATTTACATACAGGTAGATTACAAGTTATGGGTGCAACGGGGTGCGAAACGAACTAGGGCTGCAACTAATGATTATTTTCATAATCGATTAATTGGACGATTTATTTTTTCAATGAATCGACTAATTAGATAAAAAATAAATAAATAATGTTTTGCTATATTTAAAATAAAATCCACATACTGAGTGTTATATAAAATATAAACTTCAGACTAAACTTTACATTAAAACAACTGTGTTTTTTAAGCAGCAGCATTTGTTTTATAATTAAACAAAACCACAAACTGTTTGAAAAGAGGTAGAACTAGTAATAGGTAGATGACCACTGTTTAAAACATTCTGTTATGCACTCTTTCAGAACATTTGCATTGAATTGAAAAACTGTCAACATGTTCAAATGCTCCTGGCTGAGACTGTGGGATAAATTTATCATGGTGCGGACAGACATGATCCTCTATAGCGAATCATGTCTGCCGCACATCGATAAATGCAGACAGCATACACTGAACTGCTGGTGCAATACCGTCCCCTGCAGATTTGCGGCCAATCGGACGATTGCAAGGGTGTCAATCAACCGATCGTATTTTATCGGGCTGATTGCTATCCACCACCCCAGAGGGTGGTCTATTTATCTTTACCAAGATGGGCTATTTATCTTTGTTAGCTTTCCACCAATGCAAGGGGCCTCTTAAAAAAAGTAACCCTTGACTTCATTCTAACATAAAAATATCTTGAATATCTATATGCAATGGTAAATAACCAGCTATAAGGTTAGGGGGAAAAAATATCTAGTCCACTCCTAAAATAACAGAAATATACTTACAGAGGATGAATTTGGTACATATTCCAAATAATTAAAAATATTTAAAAAAAAAACACAAAAAAAGGCAAAAGGGAGAGTGGGTTAGAAATAAAATCTAACACCTGCGATCGCTGAATTAAAAAACCCAGTAACGCAGTACCATTGATGCCTATGGGGAAAAAAAAGTTACGTTTAAACCTAACACTCTAACATAAACCCCACGTCTAAACACCCTTAATTTGCTGCCCCCGACATCGCCAATGCCTACATAAAGTTATAAACCCCTAAACCTCTGTTCTACTACATCACTACCACTAAATAAACCTATTAACCCCTAAACTGCCAGCCCCCCACATCGCAACAACCTAAATTAAACTATATTAACCCCAAAACCTAACCCTATTTTATTTTGGGTGGGCTTTTTTATTTTTACAGGGCTATTAGATTAGGTGTAATTCTTTTTTTTGTTGATAATTTCGTTTGTTATTTTCGTAATTTAGTGTTTGTTATTTTTTGTAATTAGATACTTTGTAATTTTAATAGTAGTGTTAGGATTTTTTTTAATGTGTTTTCTTTAATAAGTAGTTAGTTTAATTTTAGTTTAATAGTTATATTAGTTTAATTGCTAGTTTAAACTTAGTTTTTTTAATTTGACAGGTAGGGAAATTGTAATTGTAATTTTAATATAAAGTTAGGGGGGCGTTAGGTTTAGGTGTTACTAGTTTAAATTAGTTCATTACAAAGTGGGGGGCTTTCGGGTTTAAGGGTTAATAGTTTAATTTAGTATATTTAGTTGTGGGGTTTTGCGGTTTAGGGGTTAATAGGTTTATTATAGTGACAGCGGTGTCGGGGAGCAGCGGAATAGGGGTTTATAACTTTAGTATAGTTGGGGCGATGTGGGCAGACGGCAGATTAGGGGTTAATAATATTTAAATAGTGTTTGTGATGCGGGAGGGCTGAGGCTTAGGGGTTAATAACTTTACTGTAGTGGTGACAATGTCGGGGAGCGGCAGAATAGGGGTTAATAAATGTTATTAGTGGTGGCGATGTCGGGAGCGGCAAATTAGGGGTTAATAACTTTAATATAGTATTCGTGATGTGGGAGAACCTCAGTTTAGGGGTTAATAGGTAGTTTATGGGTGTTTAGTGTACTTTGTAAAAGTTTAGTTATGTAACAATTTTGTTGCGTAAAACTCATAACTACTGCTCTCAGATGGTGGTACGGATCTTGTCGTTATAGGGTGTAACGCTAGCTTCTTAGCCTCACCGTAAAACTTGTAATGGCAGCGCTATGGGAATCCCATGACAAAAAGTAATTTGTGCGAGACTGACGTTGCGTTACAGGTTAGAAGGCTTGCGGTAGAGCTATACCGACAAGACACGTAATGGCTACATTGCTGTTTTAACGCTGAAATGGTCATTTTTTCATTGTTAAAAGAGGAACGCAAAACTCGTAATCTAGGTGATACAAATTTTAAATTTTTAATAAAATACACATTTTCCCCGGTATATTTTTGTCTGAATGGTTCAATTATTTGTTTGATTTTTAATGTACGATTTTCATTGTGCACTTTTGTAATGTATGCATCTCCTGCCCATACGAAAATGCTGTATATGCCCCTTAGCGACACACCCTGGTTTCAGGGTAAAACTTTCCACCAGGGAAACAGAAGTACTAGCAGCATTCCTATAGACTCTCACCAGGGAAATAGTAGTACTAGCAGCATTCCTATAGACTCTCACCAGGGAAATAGTAGTACTAGCAGCATTCCTATAGACTCTCACCAGGGAAATAGTAGTACTAGCAGCATTCCTATAGACTCTCACCAGGGAAATAGTAGTACTAGCAGCATTCCTATAGACTCTCACCAGGGAAATAGTAGTACTAGCAGCATTCCTATAGACTCTCACCAGGGAAATAGTAGTACTAGCAGCATTCTTATAGACTCTCACCAGGGAAATAGTAGTACTAGCAGCATTCCTATAGACTCTCACCAGGGAAATAGTAGTACTAGCAGCATTCTTATAGACTCTCACCAGGGAAATAGTAGTACTAGCAGCATTCTTATAGACTCTCACCAGTCTCACCAGGGAAATAGTAGTACTAGCAGCATTCTTATAGACTCTCACCAGGGAAATAGTAGTACTAGCAGCATTCTTATAGACTCTCACCAGGGAAATAGTAGTACTAGCAGCATTCTTACAGACTCTCACCAGGGAAATAGTAGTACTAGCAGCATTCTTATAGACTCTCACCAGGGAAATAGTATTACTAGCAGCATTCTTATAGACTCTCACCAGGGAAATAGTAGTACTAGCAGCATTCTTATAGACTCTCACCAGGGAAATAGTAGTACTAGCAGCATTCTTATAGACTCTCACCAGGGAAATAGTAGTACTAGCAGCATTCCTATAGACTCTCACCAGGGAAATAGTAGTACTAGCAGCATTCTTATAGACTCTCACCAGTCTCACCAGGGAAATAGTAGTACTAGCAGCATTCTTATAGACTCTCACCAGGGAAATAGTAGTACTAGCAGCATTCCTATAGACTCTCACCAGGGAAATAGTAGTACTAGCAGCATTCCTATAGACTCTCACCAGGGAAATAGTAGTACTAGCAGCATTCTTATAGACTCTCACCAGGGAAATAGTAGTACTAGTAGCATTCTTATAGACTCTCACCAGGGAAATAGTAGTACTAGCAGCATTCTTATAGACTCTCACCAGGGAAATAGTAGTACTAGCAGCATTCTTATAGACTCTCCCTAGGGAAATAGTAATACTAGCAGCATTCTTATAGACTCTCACCAGGGAAATAGTAGTACTAGCAGCATTCTTATAGACTCTCACCAGGGAAATAGTAGTACTAGCAGCATTCTTATAGACTCTCACCAGGGAAATAGTAGTACTAGCAGCATTCTTATAGACTCTCACCAGGGAAATAGTAGTACTTTCAGCATTCTTATAGAGTCTCCCTAGGGAAATAGTAGTACTAGCAGCATTCTTATAGACTCTCCCTAGGGAAATAGTAATACTAGCAGCATTCTGATAGACTCTCACCAGGGAAATAGTAGTACTAGCAGCATTCTTATAGACTCTAACCAGGGAAATAGTAGTACTAGCAGCATTCTTATAGACTCTCACCAGGGAAAAAGTAGTACTAGCAGCATTCTTATAGACTCTCACCAGGGAAATAGTAGTACTAGCAGCATTCTTATAAACTCTCACCAGGGAAATAGTAGTACTAGCAGTATTCTTATAGACTCTCCCTAGGGAAATAGTAATACTAGCAGCATTCTTATAGACTCTCACCAGGGAAATAGTAATACTAGCAACATTCTTATAGACTCTCACTAGTGAAATAGTAATACTAGCAGCATTCTTATATAGACTCTCACCAGGGAAATAGTAGTACTAGCAGCATTCTTATAGACTCTCACCAGGGAAATAGTAGTACTAGCAGCATTCTTATAGACTCTCACCAGGGAAATAGTAGTACTAGCAGCATTCTTACAGACTCTCACCAGGGAAATAGTAATACTAGCAACATTCTTATAGACTCTCACTAGTGAAATAGTAATACTAGCAGCATTCTTACAGACTCTCACCAGGGAAATAGTAATACTAGCAACATTCTTATAGACTCTCACTAGTGAAATAGTAGTACTAGCAGCATTCTTATAGACTCTCACCAGGGAAATAGTAGTACTAGCAGCATTCCTATAGACTCTCACCAGGGAAATAGTAGTACTAGCAGCATTCCAATAGACTCTCACCAGGGAAATAGTAGTACTAGCAGCATTCTTATAGACTCTCACCAGGTAAATAGTAGTACTAGTAGCATTCTTATAGACTCTCACCAGGGAAATAGTAGTACTAGCAGCATTCTTATAGACTCTCACCAGGGAAATAGTAGTACTAGCAGCATTCTTATAGACTCTCCCTAGGGAAATAGTAATACTAGCAGCATTCTTATAGACTCTCACCAGGGAAATAGTAGTACTAGCAGCATTCTTATAGACTCTCACCAGGGAAATAGTAGTACTAGCAGCATTCTTATAGACTCTCACCAGGGAAATAGTAGTACTAGCAGCATTCTTATAGACTCTCACCAGGGAAATAGTAGTACTTTCAGCATTCTTATAGAGTCTCCCTAGGGAAATAGTAGTACTAGCAGCATTCTTATAGACTCTCCCTAGGGAAATGGTAATACTAGCAGCATTCTGATAGACTCTCACCAGGGAAATAGTAGTACTAGCAGCATTCTTATAGACTCTAACCAGGGAAATAGTAGTACTAGCAGCATTCTGATAGACTCTCAACAGGGAAAAAGTAGTACTAGCAGCATTCTTATAGACTCTCACCAGGGAAATAGTAGTACTAGCAGCATTCTTATAAACCCTCACCAGGGAAATAGTAGTACTAGCAGTATTCTTATAGACTCTCCCTAGGGTAATAGTAATACTAGCAGCATTCTTATAGACTCTCACCAGGGAAATAGTAATACTAGCAACATTCTTATAGACTCTCACTAGTGAAATAGTAATACTAGCAGCATTCTTATATAGACTATCACCAGGGAAATAGTAGTACTAGCAGCATTCTTATAGACTCTCACCAGGGAAATAGTAGTACTAGCAGCATTCTTATAGACTCTCACCAGGGAAATAGTAGTACTAGCAGCATTCTTACAGACTCTCACCAGGGAAATAGTAATACTAGCAACATTCTTATAGACTCTCACTAGTGAAATAGTAATACTAGCAGCATTCTTATAGACTCTCACCAGGGAAATAGTAGTACTAGCAGCATTCTTATAGACTCTCACCAGGGAAATAACTGTACTAGCAACATTCTTATAGACTCTCACCAGAGAAATAGTGTTACCAGCAGCATTCTTATAGACTCTCACCAGGGAAATAGTAGTACTAGCAGCATTCTTAAAGACTCTCACCAGAGAAATTGTAGTACTAGCAGCATTCTTATAGACTCTCACCAGGTAAATAGTATTACTAGCAGCATTCTTATAGACTCTCACCAGGGAAATAGTAGTACTAGCAGCATTCTTATAGACTCTCACCAGGGAAATAATAGTACTAGCAGCATTCTTATAGACTCTCACCAGGGAAAATGTAGTACTAGCAGCATTCTTATAGACTCTCACCAGGGAAATAGTATTACTAGCAGCATTCTTATAGACTCTCACCAGGGAAATAGTAGTACTAGCAGCATTCTTATAGACTCTCATCAGGGAAATAGTACTACTAGCAACATTCTTATAGACTCTCACCAGGGAAATAGTAGTACTAGCAGCATTCTTATAGACACTCAGCAGGGAAATAGAAGTACTAGCAGAATTATTATAGACTCTCACCAGGGAAATAGTAGTACTAGCAGCATTCTTATAGACTCTCACCAGGGAAATAGTAGTACTAGCAGCATTCTTATAGACTCTCACCAGGGAAATAGTAGTACTAGCAGCATTAGTATTTATGGTAATATGTTAGAGCATTTCATATCACATTACTTTTATATCTGATATTTATGGTAATATGTTAGAGCATTTCATATCACATTACTTTTATATCTGATATTTATGGTAATATGTTAGAGCATTTCATATCACATTACTTTTATATCTGATATTTATGGTAATATGTTAGAGCGTTTCATATCACATTAATTTTATATCTGATATTTATGGTAATATGTTAGAGCATTTCATATCACATTACTTTTATATCTGCTATTTATGGTAATATGTTAGAGCATTTCATATCACATTACTGTTATATCTGATATTTATGGTAATATGTTAGAGCATTTCATATCACATTACTTTTATATCTGATATTTATGGTACTATGTTAGAGAATTTCATATCACATTACTTTTATATCTGATATTTGTGGTAATATGTTAGAGCATTTCATATCACATTACGTTTATATCTGATATTTATGGTAATATGTTAGAGCATTTCATATCACATTACTTTTATATCTGATATTTATGGTAATATGTTAGAGCATTTCATATCACATTACTTTTATATCTGATATTTATGGTAATATGTTAGAGCATTTCATATCACATTACTTTTATATCTGATATTTATGGTAATATGTTAGAGCATTTCATATCAAATTACTTTTATATCTGATATTTATGGTAATATGTTAGAGCATTTCATATCACATTACTTTTATATCTGATATTTATGGTAATATGTTAGAGCATTTCATATCACATTACTATTATATCTGATATTTGTGGTAATATGTTAGAGCATTTCATATTACATTACTTTTATATCTGATATTTATGGTAATATGTTAGAGCATTTCATATCACGTTACTTTTATATCTGATATTTATGGTAATATGTTAGAGCATTTCATATCACATTAATGTTATATCTGATATTTATGCTAATATGTTAGAGCATTTCATATCACATTACTGTTTGATGCTCTGCACAGAACATGTTGCAGCCGGGCGGCTTTATGAAGTGGCCTGGTGGGGGCAGTGTAATACTTTTTTATATAAAAACATTTTTTTCTATGTAAAGCACAAATAACTACATGATTTAATATACATGTATTTAATTATAATGTGTGCAATAAACATTTAAAAACCTTATTATTAGATCATTTTACCTGAATACTGACTTAGATAGTAGCTGGGTTGTCAATAAAATCACCTGTGTCGTGCAACCATTAAAAAGGTCCTGAGGTGAAAAATGCATAGTTAAAATCAGCTCCAGAAAAGCAATATACTACTGGGAGCTAGATCAGCACATCTGGTGAGCCAATGACTAGAGACTTGTATGTATGCTGCCACCAATTGCCAACTTGCTCCCAGTAGTGCATTGCTGCTTCTGAGGATATGTGCATGTGCTGTTCAGCAAACAATAACAAGAGAACAAAGTATATTTGATGGTAGAAGTGAATTTAAGTGTCATAAAATTATCTGAATCATGAAAGTTTAATTTTGACCATTATATCCCTTTAATTGTACTATAACTAAGCATAGAGCATGATATATCAGATAGCCATGTACCCTGCTTCAAACAGGACTCCCTCATCCCATCCAGCTAATGCAGATTATTTGGAAATATCATTTATTTACTCTGAGTCACATCCTCCCTGAGGATTTCTGCTTTTGAAATATCTATTCACACTCCTTCCTCTTTATCAGGACAATCAGTTTTTTTAAAGGAAGTAGATATGAGCAGGACCGTCTGTTCCAAGAGGTGTTTGGGGAATTACTCTCAGAGACAAGGAGATCCCAGCGTTTCCTTGTATGATGTAACAAGATAGAATTATTTGCTTCTTTCACATGAGAAGAATTTCCGCACCTTACAACACACATTGCAGTGGGTTTTTTAGTAATGCCCTCAGTGTTCATCCCTCTAGTACCTTATTGGCAGCTACATGCTAAGCCAGGATTCCTTTACTGAAAATCAGCTGGAGCAGAGCTTCCTAAACTGTGCTCTTGGGACATGGGTGGTCTGCTCTGTGTGATGAAGGGTCACAAGACAATTACCCACAGCGGAGCAAGAAGGGGGCGGCTATAGTTACTCATTTATGGAAACAGCTTTTGGGTTCTAGGGAGAGGTCTTTTGGTTCTGGTGAGGCAGTGTTTTTTTTTTTACTATTTTGGGGGGTGTTCTATAGTTCCAGTGAAGGCTTAGGTCATACTTGGGAACTATTTATGGTTCTGTGATTCCCTCAACACATTCTTGGTCTAAGTTGTCAAAATCGCTGAATTTATTTTGTTAGCATCATGATGATGTCAGACCTAACAATTAATCAAAAATTATAGTTTATTAATTATCAGCTGTCGATGTTGAGGCGCTCATTATCAGCCAAATTCTTTGTTTATCGGAAGCACTTTTTACATTAACGCCTCAGTAAAAGGCTGTCTTATACTTTACATGTGCCAATCCTGTTTTACTGTTTCGCAATCCAAATTTCGATACTTAACTAGACATTTACTAGATTGTCTTGATATTTAGCAGATTTATGGAGCCATTTTAAACCCAGACAACACTTTCCATTTATTACCCACTACCTAAAACATTTTTTAATGGTACATTGGTTACTGTACATGGGCCAAAAAGTGTGCCAAGTAAAGCAAAGTGTGCTAAGTAAAGTGTGCCATAAGAAAGGGCAGCAAGTGTGCCACGTAAAGCATGCTCTAGGTAAGTGTGTCAAGTAAAGCGTGACCTATGGATGTGAGCCAAGTAAAGTGTGCCCTATGGAAGTGTGCCAAGTAAAGTGTGCCTTATGGATGTGTGCCAAGTAAAGTGTGCCCTATGGAAGTGTGCCAAGTAAAGTGTGCCTTATGGATGTGTGCCAAGTAAAGTGTGCCCTATGGAAGTGTGCCAAGTAAAGTGTGCCTTATGGATGTGTGCCAAGTAAAGTGTGCCCTATGGAAGTGTGCCAAGTAAAGTGTGCCTTATGGATGTGTGCCAAGTAAAGTGTGCCCTATGGAAGTGTGCCAAGTAAAGCGTGCCCTATGGATGTGTGCCAAGTAAAGTGTGCCCTATGGAAGTGTGCCAAGTAAAGCGTGCCCTATGGATGTGTGCCCAGTAAAGTGTGCCCTATGGAAGTGTGCCAAGTAAAGTGTGCCTTATGGATGTGTGCCAAGTAAACCGTGCCTTATGGATGTGTGCCAAGTAAAGCGTGCCCTATGGAAGTGTGCCAAGTAAAGTGTGCCTTACAGATGTGTGCCAAGTAAAGTGTGCCTATGGAAGTGTGCCAAGTAAAGCGTGCCCTATGGATGTGTGCCAAGTAAAGTGTGCCCTATGGAAGTGTCCTAAGTAAAGTGTGCCATATGGAAGTGTCCTAAGTAAAGTGTGCCCTATGGAAGTGTCTTAAGTAAAGTGTGCCATAGGGAGATAAACCAGATATACTGTGTATGGACCAAGGAACAACCAACAGATACAAACAGGTGATATCATAAATAAGGCTTAACTCACTGTGTGCAGCGGCTTTATGCAAAGAGGGAGAAGAATAACTGTGAATTTTCTGGTTGTAACATTTCTAAAGTTTGCTGGATCTGAAATCAGGAATAGTAAATACTAATATAAATCCCTGATTTTAGAAAAAATAAAAGTGATTTCCACATGTTTGCCCTGGTTCATATGCCCAAAGCAAATTTGTGAAAATCTCATGTGTACAAGTTTCTCTTGGGTCAGAAGGGTGTTGGCAAATCCATAACATTTATATGGTTTTGTTAGCCGGACACCCTGATGTAACTAACTAAATAATGCTAAAAAAAATCACATTCATTTTAAACAAACTGAAACATGTGAAAAGCTGGTGAAACATTACTATAACACAGATTATTTAACCAGGAACCAGGTCTGCTATTTAGCTTACACAAAAGGTTGTCAGATATTATATATATAAAGCATCCAGCAATACATGATCTGCGGTCTGATGATTAAGGTCCGGTGTGGGTAGGGCTGACAGGTGATGCAGTGCTTACAGGTTACATCTGAGGTCTGATGATTAAGGTCCGGCGTGGGTAGGGCTGACAGGTGATGCAGTGCCTACAGGTTACATCTGAGGTCTGATGATTAAGGTCCCGTGTGGGTATAGGACTGAAAGGTGATACCGTGCTTACAGGTTACATCTGAAGTCTAATAATTAAGGTTCGGCGTGGGTATAGGGCTGACAGGTGATGTGGTACCTACAGGTTACATCTGAAGTCTAATAATTAAGGTTTGGCATGGGTATAGGGCTGACAGGTGATGTGGTGCCTACAGGTTACATCTGAAGTCTAATAATTAAGGTTTGGCGTGGGTATAGGGCTGACAGGTGATACAGTGCCTACAGGTTACATCTAAAGTCTGATAATTAAGGTTCGGCGTGGGTATAGGGCTGACACGTAATACGGTGCCAACAGGTTAGATATGAGGAATGATGATTAAGGTCAAGCGTGGGTATAGGGCTGACACATAATACGGTGTCTACCGGTTAGATCTGAGGAATGATGATTAAGGTCAAGCGTGGGTATAGGGCTGACAGGTGATACGGTGTCTACAGGTTAGATCTGAGGAATGATGATTAAGGTCAAGCATGGGTATAGGGCTGATACATAATACGGTGTCTACCGGTTAGATCTGAGGACTGATTATTAAGGTCTGGTGTGGGTATAGGGCTGACAGGTAATGCAGTGCCTACAGGTTAGATCTGAGGACTGATGATTAAGGTCTGGTGTGGGTATAGGGCTGACACCTAATACGGTGTCTACTGGTTAGATCTGAGGAATGATGATTAAGGTCTGGTGTGGGTATAGGGCTGACAGGTGATACGGTGCCCACAGGTTAGATCTGAGGACTGATTATTAAGGTCTGGTGTGGGTATAGGGCTGACAGGTAATGCAGTCTCTACAGGTTAGATCTGAGGACTAATGATTAAGGTCTGGTGTGGGTATAGGGCTTCAAAAGTTTGGAAAACAGCACACCAATCCTTGTGGGGCACGGAATAAAAGAACCTGCCAAGTCCCAATAGACAATCCAAAAGCAAAGAATATTCCAGCCTCCAAAATTCTTTAAAAGAACCTTTATTTTCACATGGGGTCCTCATTGTTCCTGAGGACCCCATGTGAAAATAAAGGTTCTTTTAAAGAATTTTGGAGGCTGGAATATTCTTTGCTTTTGGAGTGGGTATATGGCTTACAGGTGATACGGTGCCTACAGGTTACATCTGAGATCTGATGACTAAGGTCAAGCGTTGGTATAGGGCTGACAGGTGATGCGGTGCCTACAGGTTACATCTGAGGTCTGATGATTAAGGTCCCGCGTGGGTATAGGGCTGACAGGTGATACGGTGTCTACAGGTTACATCTGAGGTCTGATGATTAAGGTCCGGTGTGGGTATAGGGCTGACAGGTGATACGGTGTCTACAGGTTACATCTGAGGTCTGATGATTAAGGCCCCGCGTGGGTATAGGGCTGACAGGTGATGCGGTGCCAGCAGGTTACATCTGAGGTCTGATGATTAAGGTCCGGTGTGGGTATAGGGCAGAAAGGTGATGCAGTGCCTACAGAGGTATGATGATTAAGGTCCGGCGTGGGTATAGGACTGACAGGTGATACGGTGTCTACAGGTTACATCTGAGGTCTGATGATTAAAGTCCGGCGTGGGTATAGGGCTGACAGGTGATGCGGTGCCTACAGGTTACATCTGAGGTCTGATAATTAAGGCCCGGCGTGGGTATAGGGCTGACAGGTGATACGGTGCCTACAGGTTACATCTGATGATTAAGGTCCGGCGTGGGTATAGGGCTGACAGGTGATACGGTGCCTACAGGTTACATCTGAGGTCTGAGGATTAAGGTCCCGCGTTGGTATAGGACTGACAGGTGATACAGTGTCTACAGGTTACATCTGAGGTCTGATGATTAAGGTCCCGCGTTGGTATAGGACTGACAGGTGATACGGTGTCTACAGGTTACATCTGAGGTCTGATGATTAAGGTCCGGCGTGGGTATAGGGCTGACAGGTGATGCGGTGCCTACAGGTTACATCTGAGGTCTGATGATTAAGGTCCGGCATGGGTATAGGGCTGACAGGTGATACAGTGCCTACAGGTTACATCTGAGGTCTGATGATTAAGGTCCCGCGTGGGTATAGGGCTGACAGGTGATGCGGTGCCAGCAGGTTACATCTGAGGTCTGATGATTAAGGTCCGGTGAGGACCCCATGTGAAAATAAAGGTTCTTTTAAAGAATTTTGGAGGCTGGAATATTCTTTGCTTTTGGAGTGGGTATAGGGCTTACAGGTGATACGGTGCCTACAGGTTACATCTGAGATCTGATGACTAAGGTCAAGCGTTGGTATAGGGCTGACAGGTGATGCTGTGCCTACAGGTTACATCTGAGGTCTGATGATTAAGGTCCCGCGTGGGTATAGGGCTGACAGGTGATACAGTGTCTACAGGTTACATCTGAGGTCTGATGATTAAGGTCCGGTGTGGGTATAGGGCTGACAGGTGATACGGTTTCTACAGGTTACATCTGAGGTCTGATGATTAAGGTCCCGCGTGGGTATAGGACTGACAGGTGATACGGTGTCTACAGGTTACATCTGAGGTCTGATGATTAAGGTCCGGTGTGGGTATAGGGCTGACAGGCAATGCAGTGCCTACAGGTTAGATCTGAGGACTGATGATTAAGGTCTGGTGTGGGTATAGGGCTGACACCTAATACAGTGTCTACTGGTTAGATCTGAGGAATGATGATTAAGGTCTGGTGTGGGTATAGTGCTGACAGGTGATACGGTGCCCACAGGTTAGATCTGAGGACTGATTATTAAGGTCTGGTGTGGGTATAGGGCTGACAGGTAATGCGGTGTCTACAGGTTAGATCTGAGGACTGATGATTAAGGTCTGGTGTGGGTATAGGGCTTCAAAAGTTTGGAAAACAGCACACCAATCCTTGTGGGGCACGGAATAAAAGAACCTGCCAAGTCCCAATAGACAATCCAAAAGCAAAGAATATTCCAGCCTCCAAAATTCTTTAAAAGAACCTTTATTTTCACATGGGGTCCTCATTGTTCCTGAGGACCCCATGTGAAAATAAAGGTTCTTTTAAAGAATTTTGGAGGCTGGAATATTCTTTGCTTTGGGAGTGGGTATAGGGCTTACAGGTGATACAGTGCCTACAGGTTACATCTGAGGTCTGATGATTAAGGTCCCGCGTGGGTATAGGGCTGACAGGTGATACGGTGTCTACAGGTTAAATCTGAGGTCTGATGATTAAGGTCCGGTGTGGGTATAGGGCTGACAGGTGATACGGTGTCTACAGGTTACATCTGAGGTCTGATGATTAAGGTCCTGCGTGGGTATAGGGCTGACAGGTGATGCGGTGCCAGCAGGTTACATCTGAGGTCTGATGATTAAAGGGACAGTATACACTCATTTTCATATAACTGCATGTAATAGACACTACTATAAAGAATAATATGCACAGATACTGATATAAAAATCCAGTATAAAACTGTTTAAAAACTTACTTAGAAGCTGTCAGTTTGGCTCTGTTGAAAAGGTAGCTGGAAAGCCCACTGCAAGTGGCAAATAAGACACTCCCCCCCTCCCCCTTCTTTTGCATATGAAAAGACCCTTTACACAAACAGGAGCAAGCTGGAGTAGGTAGTCGAGCGTATTCACATAAAACTTTGGGGCTTGGTTAGGAGTCTGAAAATCAGAGCAATGTTATTTAAAAATAAGCAAAACTATACATTAATTTAAAAAAAAAACTTTATGGGCTATATAAATAGATTATCTACAAAACATTTATGCAAAGAAAAAATGAGTGTATAATGTCCCTTTAAGGTCCGGTGTGGGTATAGGGCAGAAAGGTGATGCAGTGCCTACAGAGGTATGATGATTAAGGTCCGGCGTGGGTATAGGACTGACAGGTGATACAGTGTCTACAGGTTACATCTGAGGTCTGATGATTAAGGTCCGGCGTGGGTATAGGGCTGACAGGTGATACAGTGTCTACAGGTTACATCTGAGGTCTGATGATTAAGGTCCGGCGTGGGTATAGGGCTGACAGGTGATGCGGTGCCTACAGGTTACATCTGAGGTCTGATGATTAAGGTCCGGCGTGGGTATAGGGCTGACAGGTGATACGGTACCTACAGGTTACATCTGATGATTAAGGTCCGGCGTGGGTATAAGGCTGACAGGTGATACGGTGCCTACAGGTTACATCTGAGGTCTGATGATTAAGGTCCCGCGTTGGTATAGGACTGACAGGTGATTCAGTGTCTACAGGTTACATCTGAGGTCTGATGATTAAGGTCCCGCGTTGGTATAGGACAGACAGGTGATACGGTGTCTACAGGTTACATCTGAGGTCTGATGATTAAGGTCCGGCATGGGTATAGGGCTGACAGGTGATACAGTGCCTACAGGTTACATCTGAGGTCTGATGAATAAGGTCCCGCGTGGGTATAGGGCTGACAGGTGATGCGGTGCCAGCAGGTTACATCTGAGGTCTGATGATTAAGGTCCGGTGAGGACCCCATGTGAAAATAAAGGTTCTTTTAAAGAATTTTGGAGGCTGGAATATTCTTTGCTTTTGGAGTGGGTATAGGGCTTACAGGTGATATGGTGCCTACAGGTTACATCTGAGATCTGATGACTAAGGTCAAGCGTTGGTATAGGGCTGACAAGTGATGCTGTGCCTACAGGTTACATCTGAGGTCTGATGATTAAGGTCCCGCGTGGGTATAGGGCTGACAGGTGATACAGTGTCTACAGGTTACATCTGAGGTCTGATGATTAAGGTCCGGTGTGGGTATAGGGCTGACAGGTGATGCGGTGCCTACAGGTTACATCTGAAGTCTGATGATTAAGGTCCCGCGTGGGTATAGGGCTGACAGGTGATGCGGTGCCTACAGGTTACATCTGAGGTCTGATGATTAAGGTCCCGCGTGGGTATAGGGCTGACAGGTGATACAGTGTCTACAGGTTACATCTGAGGTCTGATGATTAAGGTCCGGCGTGAGTATAGAAAGGAGCGCCAAATCTTGGCGAGGTCTGGTGCGGTATAGGTGTGAAAATATGGTATTCTGTCTGAGAAATTGTATAGCGCTATAGCTCAGCTACAATTATGGTAGTTGTGCTGTATAGATGTGTAGGTTTTGATATCTAGATATAAGATCTAAGAGTGGCACAGTTGATACATAAAAGCATTTAATACATATTAAACATATAAAACAAGGGTGTCGTTTAAAATATATTTTAACAGAACGGCAAGAAATAATGTGTAAAAACACATAAACACATAAATATCTATAAAAACACGCGTGTTTTGCTTTTTAGCTGTATGTATAATGTCTCATAAAATTCGTCTCATATATAGTTGTGTTGGCATAAATCTGAAAATAATAAACAATAAAAAATAATAAAAAAAACAATGAAAAGTAAATAATGTCCAATAATCCCTTCTCAAAGTTAAGAGATATATAAAAAAAGGTTAAGTAGTGTCCAAAAATCCCTTCTCAAAGTTAAGAGATATAAATAGATTTTCACATGTGTATCCAAAAAATAAACTGTCCAAATTTAAGTGTTGTCCAAAAACGTGGTATAAATGAATAGTGCAAATCCAGCAGATTCAAAAGTTCTATTAAAAAAGCTTTGCAAAAAACATTTCAAATTGCATTGAAATTGCGCCACATTTTTGGCGCGAAATTTTGGCGCGAAATTTTGGCGCAAAAATTTGGCGCAATTTCAATGCAATTTGATTGGTTAGAGAAAGGTATAAAGTCCTCAGCTCACCCACACCATACTATAGTCTTGATAAAGGCCTCTCTTGAGGGCCGAAACGCGTTGACAGAGCTATGGTGAGCTATTTATTCCTTGATTGTTGAATTATAATACAGTATTACACTATTGTTATTATCTTTTATTTTCAGGGTTTGAAGATTCCCTAGGATTATTTTTATTTATATTTTTGTATTTTTGCTTATTTTTATTTTCTATTTTTTATTTTTATACAGCAAATAATTTTTCTACATGGAAACATAACCCCTCCACATAAGCCCCCTTTTTGGGATCACTCTCACTAGTTTGTGCACATACTAATCATTTATTTTTTGTTTTTTATCTTTTGGATATTTTACATCTTTTTTGGACTTATTTTTATCACTATTTTGGATTGACTTCACGGATTATTCTTTGTCACCATATTTTGATAGACTTTTTTTCTACCTTCATTTTGATGTTTTTTAAATGTCTCTTTGAAATGTTTTTTGCAAAGCTTTTTTAATAGAACTTTTGAATCTGCTGGATTTGCACTATTCATTTATACCACGTTTTTGGACAACACTTAAATTTGGACAGTTTATTTTTTGGATACACATGTGAAAATCTATTTATATCTCTTAACTTTGAGAAGGGATTTTTGGACACTACTTAACCTTTTTTTATATATCTCTTAACTTTGAGAAGGGATTATTGGACATTATTTACTTTTCATTGTTTTTTTATTATTTTTTATTGTTTATTATTTTCAGATTTATGCCAACACAACTATATATGAGACGAATTTTATGAGACATTATACATACAGCTAAAAAGCAAAACACGCGTGTTTTTATAGATATTTATGTGTTTATGTGTTTTTACACATTATTTCTTGCCGTTCTGTTAAAATATATTTTAAACGACACCCTTGTTTTATATGTTTAATATGTATTAAATGCTTTTATGTATCAACTGTGCCACTCTTAGATCTTATATCTAGATATCAAAACCTACACATCTATACAGCACAACTACCATAATTGTAGCTGAGCTATAGCGCTATACAATTTCTCAGACAGAATACCATATTTTCACACCTATACCGCACCAGACCTCGCCAAGATTTGGCGCTCCTTTCTAAACCACGTTTTGACACATATTTTCTAAAAGTGGGCACCTGGGGACCCACTATAGACAGGAGCTATAGGTCCACACTTTCAGCGCTGTAAGAAAACATTGAATCTACCGGCGTGAGTATAGGACAGACAGGTGATGCGGTGCCTACAGGTTACATCTGAGGTCTGATGATTAAGGTCCCGCGTGGGTATAGGGCTGACAGGTGATGCGGTGCCTACAGGTTACATCTGAGGTCTGATGATTAAGGTCCGGCGTGGGTATAGGGCTGACAGGTGATGCGGTGCCTACATGTTACATCTGAGGTCTGATGATTAAGGTCCGGCGTGGGTATAGGGCTGACAGGTGATGCTGTGCCTACAGGTTACATCTGAGGTCTGATGATTAAGGTCCGGCGTGAGTATAGGGCTGACAGGTGATGCAGTGCCTACAGGTTACATCTGAGGTCTGATTATTAAGGTCCGGCGTGAGTATAGGACAGACAGGTGATGCGGTGCCTACAGGTTACATCTGAGGTCTGATGATTAAGGTCCGGCGTGGGCATAGGGCTGACAGGTGATGCGGTGCCTACAGGTTACATCTGAGGTCTGATGATTAAGGTCCGGTGTGAGTATAGGACAGACAGGTGATGCGGTGCCTACAGGTTACATCTGAGGTCTGATAATTAAGGTCCGGCGTGGGTATAGGGCTGACAGGTGATGCGGTGCCTACAGGTTACATCTGAGGTCTGATGATTAAGGTCCGTGTGAGTATAGGACAGACAGGTGATGCGGTGCCTACAGGTTACATCTGAGGTCTGATTATTAAGGTCCGGCGTGGGTATAGGGCTGACAGGTGATGCGGTGCCTACAGGTTACATCTGAGGTCTGATCATGGTTAAGCCTACTGCTCTCATGTACCATCTGTATTTTTACAAAGGGCAACTGTTATCCCTAAGCACATGATTCTGTATTCCGACTAAAGATCCAACCAATTCAATAACTTACCAGCCTTGAGTGGATCTACACCATAACTTATGGGGGTGCAAGTGGGGTCCTCATATTCTACTACCTATTTCTTCATTTATTTTTATTCACTCACATCTCCCCCTGTACTCCTCTCCTTGTGCACATTACTGAGAAATAGTCAATGCTTGTAAACTCAGGGCAGCTGGGACCTTTGACCTTTAGGAGTGCTGCTGTATTTAATGGGGTTGATTGACACCCCCCTGCTGGCGTCTGATTGGCTGCAAGTTTGCAGGGGGCAGCGTTGCACCAGCAGCTCTTGTGAGCTGCTGGTGCAATGCTGAATACGGAGAGCGTATTGCGAGAGCGATCAGGTCCGCAAGACATTTGATAAATAGGGGCTATATTGTCAAAAAGATCCCAAATAATTATCACTTTCCTGGTAATTGCCTCCAGCATCATTTTAAATAGTTCTTAGCTTTGAAACCTAAACAAATAATTTTCTCTAAAAAAAAGGAACTAGGTTTCCACTGAACCACTTCTCCTGGGAGTATGTTCCCTGTAACTACCACTGAGAAAACAAGATACATCCTTCCTTTCTCTTACAGAAACTATTAACCTAGTGTTTGATGTTGGAATTATGATTCTTTTTTACAATTATCATCAGTACAAGTCTGGCTGATGCGTTTCCTGTAAATATCTCTGGCTTGTACAGTATGTTCCACACGAGGCCAGGAAGCGAGCGGAGCAGAAACAGCGAGTGCCGCAATCAGTCTGAAAGCAAAACAGTGCGAAGAGCAGGACAGGCAGCTAATGGCTCTGAAGTACACTGTAAAAGGGACACTTATTTCAGCTGTCTCACACGTTTATTTCCCTGGTCTCATTTCACACAGTGTCTCCTCAGGTAAAACAGCTTCATCCCCTGTAAGCGCCACAGGTTAAAGGGACAAAAATCACCTGTCATACACATGAAATGCCAGCAGTTAGAGTGACACTGTAATGGGAAATGACACAATCCAATTGGTCAGCACTCTAATTTATTAGCACTCTAATTCATTAGCTTTCTAATTTGTTAATAATCTAATTTGTTAGCACTCTAATTTGTTAGCACTCTAATTTGTTAGCACTCTAATTCATTAGCTTTCTAATTTGTTAATAATCTAATTTTTAGTACTCTAGCTAGGTCTGTAATGTCTTAGTGTTCTAATTTGTTAGCACTCTAATTTGTTAGCACTCTAATTTGTTAGCACTCTAATTTGTTAGCATTCAAATTCGTTAGAGCTCTAATCCATTAGCACTCTATGGGGCCTATCGGAGCTTGATGCAGACTCGCCAGAAACAGCAGTTATGAAGCAGCGGTCACAAAGACCGCTGCTCCATAACCTGTCCGCCTGCTCTGAGCAAGCAGACAGACATCTCCGGAAATCAACCCGATCGAGTACGATCGGGTTTATTGACACCCCCCTGCTGGCGGCCCATTGTCCGCGAGTCTGCAGGGGGTGGCGTTGCACCAGCAGCTCTTGTGAGCTGCTGGTGCAATGCTGAATACGGAGAGCGTATTAATCTCCGTATTCAGCAAAGTCTGGCGGACCTGATCCGCACTGTCAGATCACGTCCGCCAGACTTTGGTAAATAGAGGCCTATAATTTGTTAGCGCTCTAATTTTTTAGCCCTCTAATTTGTTAGAACATAATTTTTTCGCTACTCACAGTAGAACTGTATGTGTTTAACACAAAGGTATAGAGGCCCATTTATCAAGCTTCGTATGGAGCTTGAAGGGCCGTGTTTCTGGCGAGTCTTCAGAAACAGCACTCGCCAGAAACAGCACTTATGAAGCAGCGGTCTAAAGACCGCTGCTCCATAACCCTGTCCGCCTGCTCTGAGGAGGTGGACAGGAATCGCCGAAATTCAACCCGATCAAATACGAACAGGTTGATTGACACTTCCCTGCTGGCGGCCGATTGGCCGCGAGTCAGTAGGGGGCGGCGTTGCACCAGCAGCTCTTGTGAGCTACTGGTGCAATGCTGAATACGGAGAGCGTATTGCTCTCCAATTTCAGCGATGTCAGTCGGACCTGATCCGCACTGTCGGATCAGGTCCGACAGACATATGATAAATAGGCCTCAAAGTCTGACATGGAAGTCACAAGCACTGCGGTTCCCGTGCTTAAAACAGGCTGTGATTGGTGGGGTTGTTTTACTGTCTGTGGAAGTTAAACACATAGAGGGATATTTATCAAAGCCTCAACTATGCTGCATTCGCCGGCACCAATACGCTCGCCTAACATTGCCTAATATCGTGGCCACAGACCTGAATACGATCTCCATATTTATAAAAAAAGCCGGCAAAAAGCCATGCACCAAGTACGGGGTGATGAGCATCAGACTGTTGCTAACTAACAGTCATCGATCTCGCTGCTATTCGACTTTTAACCAACTTTATTTATACCCTGTCACTAAAAGCTGCCACTATATTAAAATGTTTAACCCCCATCCTGTCGCTCCCAGACCCCGCAGCAACTTTAATAAAGTTATTAACCCCTATCCCGCTGTTCCCCAACACCGCCGCAACCTAAATAAAATTTATTAACCCCTATCTCGCCGCTCCCAGACCCCACTGCAACCTAAATAAAGTTATTAACCCCTATCCTGCCGCCACTAAATAAACGTATTAACCCCTAAACCTCTGGCCTCCCACATCACTACCATTAACTAAACCTATTAACCCATAAACTGCCAGCTTCTCACATCGCCATAAACTAAATTAAGCTATTAACCCCTAAACCAAACAACCCGCTAACTTTACATCAAAATTACAACATCCCTATCTTAAAATAAATTTAAACTGACCTGTAGAATTAAAAGAAACTAATTCTAAACTATTAATTAACCTACTCTAACTATTATACTACAATTACATTAAACTAGCAATTAAATTAACTATATTACATTATTAAAAAACCCTAACCCTACTCAAATTATTTAAATCTACTATTAAAAATTACTAAATTACAGAAAAAAAACTCTGTTACAAAAAATAAAAAACACTAAATTACGAAAAAAACAAACCACAGTATCAAAAATAAAAACAGATTACACCTAATCTAATAACCCTATCAAAATAAAAAAGCCCCCTCCAAATAAAAAATCCATAGCCTACAATAAACTACCAATGGCCCTTAAAAGGGCCTTTTGCGGGGCATTGCCCCAAAGAAATCAACTCTTTCACCTGTAAAAAAAATTCAAACACCCCCAACAATAAAACCCACCATCCACCCAACCCCCCCCCCCCAAATAAAAAGCCTATCTAAAATAACCTAAACTCCCCATTGCCCTGAAAAGGGCATTTGTATGGGCATTGCCCTTAAAAGAGCTTTTAGCTCTTTTACCTGCCCAGACCCTACTCTAAAAATAAAACCCACCCAAAAAAAACGTAAATAAACCTAATACTAACCCCCGACGATCCACTTAGATTTTTTGAAGTTCCGCTTGAAGGATCCATCCAGCCGGCAAGAAGTCTTCATCCGGGCGGCCTCTTCCATCTTCATCCATCCAGCGAAGTCTTCATCCATGCGGCCTCTTAAAAAGAAAAAGAGAAGAGGTGCCAAATAGTGTGTACCGTTATGCTACAAGAGGCCAAAACCCCATATGAGTCTTACTTACAAGATTTTCAGCACTTGAGAAGTGCCACATATGCCTTCTGAACAATTGGCAGCCATCCAGCTAGCTGTATTAGCCTATATATCTCCAGTTGCGAGCTGTATAAAAAAAGAACACAGAAGCGCCACAATAGTGTGTATCAGTGAGAACAATAACTGGTGCGCAAAGTGTACTCACGAGATGTAAAGCACTTGAGAAGTGCCACAAAGACCTCCTGGACACTTTCCAGCTGTCCAGATCACTGTGTTCACAAGCAATCCTCTGGGCATTCAGAACCGAATGTTCAAGATATCTCCAAAATAGCCACAGGACTATTTTTGCAAACATTTTCATGGGGATATTTGAAGAAAAATATATTTATAATTCCCCACTGGGGGCGAACCTGGTATTCTATGGCCGTTTCATTGATGATCTGCTAATAATTTGGAATGGTTCAGAGGAAACCATCCAAGAAATTATTTTATCTCTGAACAATAATAATATGGGTTTGAATTTTACATCCAATATTAATAGGAACAGTATAGAATTTTTGGATTTAGTTTTAAGCTGGGATAATAGTGGACATGAGATTACCAAAACTTTTTTTAAGTCAGTGGATACAAATAGCTATTTAAACTTTAAAAGTAACCATTACAAAGCTTGGGTGAAAAATATACCCTACAACCAATTTTCTAGGGTACGTAGGAACTGTACTTCCTTAAATACATTTGATGACCAGGCAGATATCCTAAGGTCTATATTTCTAGAAAAAGGTTATCCTAGTGATTTGGTGGAAGAAGGGTATAGAAAAGCCAGAATTAAAGACAGGGCAGAGTTCTAAGAATAATGTGGTTGTGGATAATCATAATGCACCTTCTAAATCAAATAACTTGAGATTTATAACCAAATTTACTAGTAATCATAATAAGATCAAGTATATTTTACGCAATGATTGCATTCTAAAAAATATTTTAGACGATGTTCCTATATGTACTTTCAAGAGAGCTCCGACTTTAAAAAATAAATTAGCCCCGAGCAAGGTGGTAATGAATAAATACATCCAAGGTAAAAGTATGAAGGTAAATAGGGAAAATTGGCCTATAGGTAAAAGGGGCTTCTTTAGATGTAATCGACCCAATTGTGGCCTTTGTAGTCACACTTCAGGAAGCAAGTTGAAATTCCATTCTTTTTCCACGAAGGAAGAATTTGAGATAAATTCTAGATTTACTTGCGATTCCTGTTATGTGGTTTATCTTCTTGAATGTCAATGTGGGGTTTAATATGTAGGGAGGTCCTCACGACCCCTAAAGAAAAGATGGGGAGAGCATAATAGAAACATAAAGAAAGGGATTATGAATCATAGTGTTCCACGACATAGTATCCATTGTCATGATGGACAAACTGATATTTTTAGTATTTTTCCTCTTGAGTACATTGCTCCCAAATGGGGTAGAAATAGGCTAGTTCACCTTAGACAGAGAGAGACGTTTTGGATCTGGAAGCTTAAGACCCTTGTACCACATGGCCTTAATGAAAATATAGACATGGCTGCCTTCAATTGATATCTATATTTGGGATAAGTTATGACAGAGCCACTACTATTGGCAACCCAAATTTGTCTATCTTAAAAATAGGTTGGTCATCATTAGGATCATATATGTCTTCTAGTCATCAATAGGATACATGCACAACATAATATGAGCAGGATTATGTTTTAAGTGATTTGATAATAATATGCAGGACGTTTATCTACATTACATAATTTAATGTTATTAATTATAAAATATTTTATGGCATCAATGGTATTTTTTATATAGAAGTTATTTTATATTGTATTATATTTGTTTATGTATTCGTTTATGTATATC
This sequence comes from Bombina bombina, assembly GCF_027579735.1. NCBI lineage: Eukaryota > Metazoa > Chordata > Amphibia > Anura > Bombinatoridae > Bombina > Bombina bombina. The sequence continues at coordinate 20,644,019 of NC_069507.1, read as the reverse complement.
AAATTATTTGATTTATGTTTTCGTTGTTTTCAATAATGTAAATGTTTGAACAACAAACCGTTATTTAACCATTGGCAACATCGACAGGCCCATTGCAACTGGTATTTTTGATATATAACCCTGTGGGCATTAAATCATATTTAAATCAAAATTTGTTAATGGTATATTGATGTAGCAATACTTTACGATTTTCAGTTTTGGGCGTTATCTTTAGTTCTAAAATCAAAGTCAATCTGGTATACAATATTACCAGTACTTTGGCCCATTGGATAACAAGTAAGGCTGGGTTAACCAAGCCTCTTGTTTAGTAACCTATCAACATTAAGCCGGTTTTTCGATTGTTGCCGATTGGCTATACGGGTTTGAGGTTGTTCACGCATGCGCTCTTTGTCGAGTTAGACGCCGACATGGGCTTTATAAGCTGTGCTACTTTGTATCACAATTTACACCTGATGAAACGGTCTTAGAAACCGGGAAACGCGTTGTGAATAGATTTGTTTTTAATAAAAATTTTATATATAACCAGTAGCACGGCTTATCAGCTTTTATCCACTACTACCATTTGATGTTTTTGTGAGCGAGTCCTGTGGCTATTTCGGAGATATCTTGAACATTCGGTTCTGAATGCCCAGAGGATTGCTTGTGAACACAGTGATCTGGACAGCTGGAAAGTGTCCAGGAGGTCTTTGTGGCACTTCTCAAGTGCTTTACATCTCGTGAGTACATTTCACACTTTGCGCACCAGTTATTGTTCTCACTGATACACACTATTGTGGCGCTTCTGTGTTCTTTTTTTATACAGCTCGCAACTGGAGGTATATAGGCTAATACAGCTAGCTGGACGGCTGCCAATTGTTCAGAAGGCATATGTGGCACTTCTCAAGTGCTGAAAATCTTGTAAGTAAGACTCATATGGGGTTTTGGCCTCTTGCAGCATAACGGTACACACTATTTGGCGCCTCTTCTCCTTTTTAATAGAACTTGCGACTGCCAACATCGATTTGGAATGAGTTTGCTGCCTGGAGGATTGTGAAATATCTCCTTGAGTGTGGACTTTTTTGCATTTATATGCATAAGAGATGGTTCTATAATTTTTTTAATATCTTTCTCATTGAGACGGTTCTATTTTTAACTTGCAATTTATTAATATTGCTATGTATAATATCAAATTCTGAATTGTTTGGGTACTATCACACATTTGATTATAGGGGTTTAGTGCACATCACTATAACACCAAGTATATATTTTGTAGCATATTTTGAGGGCGCATCTGATTTTTATTTAATTATATCCATGCGGCCTCCTCTATCTTCATCCATTCGGCGCGGAGCTGATAAAATCCTATTGGCCGTTCCAATCAGCCAATAGGATGAGAGTTCAATACTATTGGCTGATTGGAACAGCCAATAGGATTGAGCTCTCTCTTAGGTGGAGGCGATGTCGGGGCAGCAGATTAGGGGTGTTAAGACTTGGGGGTTATGTTAGGGTGTTAGGTGTAAATGTAACTGGTTTTCTACCATAGAAATCAATAGGATATCTGGCAGCATGGAACATAAGCTTTCACTGCTTTCAGACTCCCATTGATTCCTATGGCATCAGCGACCTCCAGGGTTGCGGATTGAAAACTAGGTACACTGGGCCGGAATAGACGCGAGCGTACCTGTTAACTATTTGATAACTTTTAAAAAGTGTCAAATAGTGCCGAATGTGTATTCGGAACATCTGTAATGACGTAAGCATCGATCTGTGTCGGATTGAGACCGGCGGATCGTATGTTACGTCACAGATTTCGACTTTGGCCGGTCTGTAGGCTTTGATAACTAGGTTGAATCAAACTCGCCACAATTACGCTGCAGAATTCCAGCGTATTTGTGGTTGACAGCTTGATAAATATCTCCCATATAGTGCTTATGAATTAGAGACCTAATAAATTAGACTGCTTATGAATTAGAGACCTAATGAATAAGAGTGCTTATGAATTAGAGACCTAATGAATTAGAGTGCTTATGAATTAGAGACCTTATTAGAGTGCAACAGTTTTATAATTCATAACTGCATCACTTACAGAAGTGTATGAGTCCATCATGCAAACAGGTTAAATGAGTTCACAAGCAAACTCTCCATGCAAATGATCTTCACTGAACCTTGTTTGTCCCAAAACTGTAAATCTCTTTGTTGGTTCAGTTTGAGCATGACTATTAAAGGCAAACTAAAGTCAAAATGAAACTTTCATGATTCAGATAGAACACACAATTTGAGACAACTTTGCAATTCACTTCCATTATCTAAATGTTCACAATCTTTTATATGCACACTTTCTGAGGCGCTAGCTCCTTCTGAGCATGTGCAAGAGTCACAGGATATACGGATATGCATTTTGTGATTGGCTGGTGGCTGTCATATGATGAAGAGGAAAGGAAAATTAAACTAAATTTGAAATTTGTCTGAAAAAAAATAATAATTGAACCATTCACACACAAAGAAAATAAATGTATTCAGAGCGCCTCATATGGGCTAGGTGTTGCACAATGTGTAGAGTGTGTATTTAGAAATATTTTAATTGTAAATCTAGTACTTTACACAAGAATAAAACATGCCACGGCGGGTATAGTGGTAATAAATTACAATAAAAACAATAAGATGTGGATCCACTCTTGTACAAATTAAATATTGAATATATCTATATAAAAACACTGAATATAAAATGATACAGAGGCAATAATAATGGTAGCCCCAATAAAAATATGAGAAAGTTAAAATTCCAAACAATGTCTGAAAGAAATCAATCCAATGTGTGGATTAAAAAAATGCAGTAAATCAAATGAATGAATTGCTGATATCGACTAGGAGCAGGATACCGTAAGAGATATTATGTACCAGTGTTGGTGGTGATAATGTGTATAAAAAGGGAGTGAAAAATTATCCTTAGTGATTGCAAATATAAAGAAAACAGACAGTGTCAACTTGCTTATTCAAAAGTGAAAAAAATGATGTGAAAAAATTGAAAAAATTACAAAGGAAAAAATGAAAAAATGACAACCAGCTGGCAGTCTTGAGAAAGGCCTAGAGGAGGCCGAAACGCGTTGACCACAGCTGGTAAGCACTATTCTGATTTTATATAAGTTTTTAGTACTATCTACACTATTGTTGTTTTTATTTGCTTTTAGGTTTAATTTATGATTTAAAAAGAAAAACATTTTTTTTGGATTGGAGTTTCTCCCAACTACCAAAGGTTCTCACCATCAGGAACAGGAACACCAGCCCATTAATTGGGTTTGACCTAAAAGACCCTTGACTTTATTCTCACCATCAGGAACCTCAGACGGACTCTCACCACTAGGAAAATAAGGTTTCCTTTTCTACACATTATTAACTTTTGACTTTTATTTGGATCTTCACATTTAGCCTTTTTTAGGATTTTGTTTCTTGGATTACAATCACTGACTTTGTTCTCTTTTTTCCTTTTTTCTTTTTTTTCTTTGATCACTGACTTCCTTCTCTTTTTTCATTTTTTGAGCAGCATTTTTTCCTTTGTATTTTTTTCAATTTTTCACATCATTTTTCTCACTTTTGAATAAGCAAGTTGACACTGTCTGTTTTCTTTATATTTGCAATCACTAAGGATAATTTTTCACTCCCTTTTTATACACATTATCACCACCAACACTGGTACATAATATCTCTTACGGTATCCTGTTCCTAGTCGATATCAGCAATTCATTTATTTGATTTACTGCATTTTTTAATCCACACATTGGATTGATTTCTTTCAGACATTGTTTGGAATTTTAACTTTCTCATATTTTTATTGGGGCTACCATTATTATTGCCTCTGTATCATTTTATATTCAGTGTTTTTATATAGATATATTCAATATTTAATTTGTACAAGAGTGGATCCACATCTTATTGTTTTTATTGTCATTTATTACCACTGTACCCACCGTGGCATGTTTTATTCTTGTGTAAAGTACTAGATTTACAATTAAAATATTTCATACACACTCTACACATTGTACAACACCTAGCCCATTTGAAGCGCTCTGAACACATTTATTTTCTTAGTACATTTTCCAAGCTAGCTAGTTAGCCTACTGTTCAGAGCTATAGGTGCTCGTCTTTGGCGCTACACCCCATCAAAATCCATTCACACACAAATACTCAGAAAAAAATGTATTGTTAAAGTGCATCACAAATCATAAGACATCTGTTCACCAAAAATTGTATTTGATCAAAAATGTAAAATTAGTAGTTAAATTGCACTGAAATAAATTGTATTACATACACACAGCGTAAATCGTAATTTTAGTACACTGGATGTGCAAGTACTTATAAAAACAAAATACAACGTGTAATTGTTTTTTCCTAAAATGGGCTGAACATGGTCTTTTCATCATGGGCTTATATAAAATTGTCTCTCAAATCTCAGCGTAATTGTGCAAACATTTTTCCCCTACGGTTCTCACTGTTGAGCTTTTATCAAAAATACTCAAACACTGATTGCTCTAAAAAAAAACTATACATACGAAAATAACAGGGAATTTAAGGTACAGTGCACTGAAAACAGCGTATTTTGATTTCTATTAGGCGTAATGTTAAAGTTTAAACATACGCTGGTTTTTCCCTGTATACTTTGTCCTTCATTGCAAACTTTTTCATAGTAAAGAAGTCTTATTATTTCTAGAGAAGACATTGCGCCGCTCTCAGGGACAGCCCCTTTTTTTATAGAATTCCCTAAGGGCTGCCCCTGCGAGTGTAGGCGTGGAAAGTCACGTCTAGACTGGCAAACATTTTAGAATCGGTCCCTTACTGCTTCTACATTGTCTATTTATTATGCATTTATTGATTATGCTGTTCTATGTATTAAGTGGTCCTTTAATTTGTTTAAATAATTTACAACAACAAAAAAAAGAAGAAAAAAAAATCAATTTACAACTTAATTTATTTCTATACCTACAATTAGGGTGACCATATTGCCGCTTTTAAAAGGGGCACATGAAAAATACACGTCAGGGTTCTTATACAAAACATTTCTTTAAACAGCCCTGAAAACAGCCCTGACATATGTATTTTTCATGTGTTTGCCTTTTTAAAGCACAATATGGTCAGCCTACCTAAAATGTTCGCACTCCCTATTTCAACATAAAGTTTTTATTAGCAAGACAAAAATGCTCTATGCTCTGTCTAGTATAAATAAAGGCTGAGTTTTATAAGGTCAAAGACTCAGTACCCAAAATTATACATCAGGCACATATAACAAATAAATATTACATAGTTCTGCATGTGACCAAATTAGTGATCTGAAATAACTGACACATTTTATGTTAACCCAGAATGACCTAATATGTTATGGCTGATATAACCTCCCATCAGTGTAACTATGACTAGTGTGTCTATTGTGTGTATGTGCACTTGTGTGTGTATCTATGTGTGTGTGCACGTGTGTGTGTGAGCGAATGTGTGTGTGCACTTGTGTGTGTATCTATGTGTGTGTGCACGTGTGTGTGAGCGAATGTGTGTGTGCACTTGTGTGTGTATCGATGTGTGTGTGCACGTGTGTGTGTGAGCGAATGTGTGTGTGCATTTGTGTGTATGTGCACTTGTGTGCATCTATGTGTGTATGTGCACCTGTGTGTATGTATGTGTGTGAGCCAGTGTGTGTGTGTGTGCTTGTGGGTGAGCAAGACTGTGAGTGTGTGTATGAGCGAGTGTGTGTGTGCACTTATGTGTGAGTTTGACTGTGTGTGTGTACCTGTGTGTATGTATGCATGGGGGTGTGTGTGTGTATGAGAGAGTGTTTGTGCATGTGTGTGCACTTATGTGTTAGTGTGACTGTGTGTGTGCGTGTGTGTGTACCTGTGTGTATGTATGTACTTTTGTGTGTATGTGTATGCGTGTGTGTATGTGGATTTGTTTATCTGTGTGTATATGTGGATTTATTTATACATATGTGAGTAAGTATGTGTATGTGTGTTTGTGTTTGTATATGTGCATGTTTGTGTATGTGCTTGTGTATGTGTGTGTGAGTCTGTGCATTTGTGTGTGAGTATGTGTACCAGTGTGTGTCTGTGTGTGTGTGCATGTGTGCGCGCTTGTATGTGAGTGTGACTGTTTGTGTGCGCTTGTGTGTGTGTATGTATATATGTGTGAGAGTGTGTGTATGTGCATTTGTTTATGCATGTGTAAGTGTGTGTGGGTATATGTGCATTTGTGTATGTGTGTGTGCTTGAGTGTGCATATGTGTGTGTGTGAGTCTGTGTACCAGTGTGTGTGTGTGTGTGTGTGAGTGTGCACCTGTGTGTATGTGTGAGTAAGTATGTGTGTGTGTATGAGCGAGTGTGTGTGTGCGGACTTATGTGTGAATGTAACTGTGTGTATGTGTGTACCTGTATGTGTGTGTGTGTATGAGCGAGTGTGTGTGTGTGTATGAGCGAGTATGTGTGTGTGTGTATGAGCAAGTGTGTGTATGTGTGTGCTTATGTGTGAGTGTGACTGTGTTTACCTGTGTGTATGTGTGTGTGTGTGTATGTATGTGTGTATTTATGTGTGTGTGTGTGTGTGAGCGAGTGTGTGTGTATGAGTGAGTGTATAAGTGAATGTGTGTGTGTTTGTGTATGAGCGAGTGTGTGTATATGAGTGTGTATGAGTGTGTGTATAAGTGTGTGTGTGTGTGTGTATGAGTGAGTGTGTATGGGTATGATTGAGTGTGTGTGTGTATGAGTGAGTGTATGTGTGTGTATGAGTGAGTGTGTGTGTATAAGTGTGCGTATGAGCGAGTGTGTGTGTGATGGGTAAGTGTCTGAGTGTATGTATGTGTTTGTATGAGTTTAAGTGAGTGTGTGTGTATGAGTGTGTGTGTATGACTGTGTGTATGTATGTGGGTGTGTGTATGAGTGA
>NC_069507.1:20624622-20632122 GCF_027579735.1 Bombina bombina | reverse complement strand
TGTGTATATATTATTGTATATACTGTGCATGTGTATATATTGTATATACTGTGCATGTGTATATATTGTTGTATATACTGTGCATGTGTATATATTGTATATACTGTGCATGTGTATATATTGTTGTATATACTGTGCATGTGTATATGATGTTGTATATAATGTGCATGTGTATATATTGTTGTATATACTGTGCATGTGTATATATTATTGTATATACTGTGCATGTGTATATATTGTATATACTGTGCATGTGTATATATTGTTGTATATACTGTGCATGTGTATATATTGTTGTATATACTGTGCATGTGTATATATTGTTGTATATACTGTGCATGTGTATATATTGTATATACTGTGCATGTGTATATATTGTTGCATATACTGTGCATGTGTATATATTGTTGTATATACTGTGCATGTGTATATATTGTTGTATATACTGTGCATGTGTATATATTGTTGTATATACTGTGCATGTGTATATATTGTATATACTGTGCATGTGTATATATTGTTGTATATACTGTGCATGTGTATATATTGTTGTATATACTGTGCATGTGTATATATTATTGTATATACTGTGCATGTGTATATATTGTATATACTGTGCATGTGTATATATTGTATATACTGTGCATGTGTATATATTGTTGCATATACTGTGGATTTGTATATATTGTTGTATATACTGTGCATGTGTATATATTGCTGTATATACTGTGCATGTGTATATATTGTTGTATATACTGTGCATGTGTATATATTATTGTATATACTGTGCATGTGTATATATTGTATATATTGTGCATGTGTATATATTGTTGTATATACTGTGCATGTGTATATATTGTATATACTGTGCATGTGTATATATTGTTGCATATACTGTGGATTTGTATATATTGTTGTATATACTGTGCATGTGTATATATTGTTGTATATACTGTGCATGTGTATATATTGTTGTATATACTGTGCGTGTGTATATATTGTATATACTGTGCATGTGTATATATTGTTGTCTATACTGTGCATGTGTATATATTGTTGTATATACTGTGCATGTGTATATATTGTTGTTTATACTGTGCATGTGTATACATTGTATATACTGTGCATGTGTATATATTGTTGTATATACTGTGCATGTGTATATATTGTTGTATATACTGTGCATGTGTATATATTGTTGTATAAACTGTGCGTGTGTATATATTGTATATACTGTGCATGTGTATATATTGTTGTATATACTGTGCATGTGTATATATTGTTGTATATACTGTGCATGTGTATATATTGTTGTATATACTGTGCATGTGTATACATTGTATATACTATGCATGTGTATATATTGTTGTATATACTATGCATGTGTATATATTGTTGTATATACTGTGCATGTGTATATATTGTTGTATATACTGTGCATGTGTATATATTGTTGTTTATACTGTGCATGTGTATATATTGTATATACTGTGCATGTGTATATATTGTATATACTGTGCATGTGTATATATTGTTGTATATACTGTGCATGTGTATATATTGTTGCATATACTGTGCATGTGTATATATTGTTGTATATACTGTGCATGTGTATATATTGTTGTATATACTGTGCGTGTGTATATATTGTATATACTGTGCATGTGTATATATTGTTGTCTATACTGTGCATGTGTATATATTGTTGTATATACTGTGCATGTGTATATATTGTTGTTTATACTGTGCATGTGTATACATTGTATATACTGTGCATGTGTATATATTGTTGTATATACTGTGCATGTGTATATATTGTTGTATATACTGTGCATGTGTATATATTGTTGTATATACTGTGCATGTGTATATATTGTTGTATATACTGTGCATGTGTATATATTGTTGTATAAACTGTGCGTGTGTATATATTGTATATACTGTGCATGTGTATATATTGTTGTATATACTGTGCATGTGTATATATTGTATATACTGTGCATGTGTATATATTGTTGTATATACTGTGCATGTGTATATATTGTTGTATATACTGTGCATGTGTATATATTGTTGTATAAACTGTGCGTGTGTATATATTGTATATACTGTGCATGTGTATATATTGTTGTATATACTGTGCATGTGTATATATTGTTGTTTATGCTGTGCATGTGTATACATTGTATATACTGTGCATGTGTATATATTGTTGTATATACTGTGCATGTGTATATATTGTTGTATATACTGTGCATGTGTATATATTGTTGTATATACTGTGCATGTGTATATATTGTTGTATATACTGTGCATGTGTATATATTGTTGTATATACTGTGCATGTGTATATATTGTTGTATATACTGTGCATGTGTATATATTGTTGTATATACTGTGCATGTGTATATATTGTTGTATATACTGTGCATGTGTATATATTGTTGTATAAACTGTGCGTGTGTATATATTGTATATACTGTGCATGTGTATATATTGTTGTATATACTGTGCATGTGTATATATTGTTGTATATACTGTGCATGTGTATATATTGTTGTATATACTGTGCATGTGTATATATTGTTGTATATACTGTGCATGTGTATATATTGTTGTATATACTGTGCATGTGTATACATTATATATACTGTGCATGTGTATATATTGTTGTATATACTATGCATGTGTATATATTGTTGTATATACTGTGCATGTGTATATATTGTTGTATATACTGTGCATGTGTATATATTGTTGTATATACTGTGCGTATGTATATATTGTATATACTGTGCATGTGTATATATCGTTGTCTATACTGTGCATGTGTATATATTGTTGTATATACTGTGCATGTGTATAACATAATTTATGCTTACCTGATAAATTCCTTTCTCCTGTAGTGTGGTCAGTCCACGGGTCATCATTACTTCTGGGATATTAACTCCTCCCCAACAGGAAGTGCAAGAGGATCACCCAAGCAGAGCTGCTATATAGCTCCTCCCCTCTACGTCACACCCAGTCATTCGACCAAGAACCAAACGAGAAAGGAGAAACTATAGGGTGCAGTGGTGACTGGAGTATAATTAAAAAATTTAGACCTGCCATAAAAAACAGGGCGGGCCGTGGACTGACCACACTACAGGAGAAAGGAATTTATCAGGTAAGCATAAATTATGTTTTCTCCTGTTAAGTGTGGTCAGTCCACGGGTCATCATTACTTCTGGGATACCAATACCAAAGCTAAAGTACACGGATGACGGGAGGGACAGGCAGGATCTTTATACGGAAGGAACCACTGCCTGAAGTACCTTTCTCCCAAAAACAGCCTCCGAAGAAGCAAAAGTGTCAAATTTGTAAAATTTGGAAAAAGTATGAAGAGAAGACCAAGTTGCAGCCTTGCAAATCTGTTCAACAGAGGCCTCATTCTTAAAGGCCCAAGTGGAAGCCACAGCTCTAGTGGAATGAGCTGTAATTCTCTCAGGAGGCTGCTGTCCAGCAGTCTCATAGGCTAAACGTATTATGCTACGAAGCCAAAAGGAGAGAGAGGTAGCAGAAGCTTTTTGACCTCTCCTCTGTCCAGAATAAACGACAAACAGGGAAGAAGTTTGGCGAAAATCTTTAGTTGCCTGTAAATAAAATTTTAGGGCACGGACTACATCTAGATTGTGCAGAAGTCGTTCCTTCTTTGAAGAAGGATTCGGACACAATGATGGCACAACAATCTCTTGATTGATATTCTTGTTAGTGACAACCTTAGGTAAGAACCCAGGTTTAGTACGCAGAACAACCTTATCTGAATGAAAAATCAGATACGGAGAATCACAATGTAAGGCTGATAACTCAGAGACTCTACGAGCCGAGGAAATAGCCATTAAAAACAGAACTTTCCAAGATAACAGCTTGATATCAATGGAATGAAGGGGTTCAAACGGAACACCCTGTAAAACGTTAAGAACTAAATTTAAGCTCCATGGTGGAGTAACAGTTTTAAACATAAGCTTAATCCTGGCCAAAGCCTGGCAAAAAGCCTGAATGTCTGGAACGTCTGACAGACGTTTGTGTAAAAGAATGGACAGAGCTGAGATCTGTCGCTTTAAGGAACTAGCAGATAAACCCTTTTCTAAACCTTCTTGTAGAAAAGACAATATCCTAGGAATCCTAACTTTACTCCATGAGTAACTCTTGGATTCGCACCAATGTAAGTATTTACGCCATATTTTATGGTAAATCTTTCTGGTAACAGGCTTCCTAGCCTGTATTAAGGTATCAATAACTGACTCCGAAAAACCACGCTTTGATAAAATCAAGCGTTCAATTTCCAAGCAGTCAGCTTCAGAGAAATTAGATTTAGATGTTTGAAAGGACCCTGAATTAGAAGGTCCTGTCTCAGAGGCAGAGACCAAGGTGGACAGGATGACATGTCCACTAGATCTGCATACCAGGTCCTGCGTGGCCACGCAGGCGCTATTAGAATCACCGATGCTCTCTCCTGTTTGATCCTGGCAATCAATCGAGGAAGCATCGGGAAGGGTGGAAACACATAGGCCATCCCGAAGGTCCAAGGTGCTGTCAAAGCATCTACCCGGACCGCTCCCGGGTCCCTGGACCTGGACCCGTAACAAGGAAGCTTGGCGTTCTGGCGAGACGCCATGAGATCTATCTCTGGTTTGCCCCAAAGTCGAAGTATTTGGGCAAAGACCTCCGGATGAAGTTCCCACTCCCCCGGATGAAAAGTCTGACGACTTAGGAAATCCGCCTCCCAGTTCTCCACTCCAGGAATGTGGATCGCTGACAGGTGGCAAGAGTGAGACTCTGCCCAGCGAATTATCTTTGATACTTCCATCATCGCTAGGGAGCTTCTTGTCCCTCCTTGATGGTTGATGTAAGCTACAGTCGTGATGTTGTCCGACTGAAACCTGATGAACCTCCGAGTTGTTAACTGAGGCCAAGCCAGAAGGGCATTGAGAACAGCTCTCAATTCCAGAATGTTTATTGGAAGGAGACTCTCCTCCTGAGTCCATGATCCCTGAGCCTTCAGGGAATTCAAGACAGCGCCCCAACCTAGTAGGCTGGCGTCTGTTGTTACAATTGTCCAATCTGGTCTGCTGAATGGCATCCCCCTGGACAGATGTGGCCGAGAAAGCCACCATAGAAGAGAATTTCTGGTCTCTTGATCCAGATTCAGAGTAGGGGACAAATCTGAGTAATCCCCATTCCACTGACTTAGCATGCATAATTGCAGCGGTCTGAGATGTAGGCGTGCAAAGGGTACTATGTCCATTGCCGCTACCATTAAGCCGATTACCTCCATGCATTGAGCCACTGACGTGTGTTGAATGGAATGAAGGACACGGCAAGCATTTTGAAGCTTTGTTAACCTGTCTTCTGTCAGGTAAATCTTCATTTCTACAGAGTCTATAAGAGTCCCCAAGAAGGGAACCCTTGTGAGTGGTAAGAGAGAACTCTTCTCTACGTTCACCTTCCACCCATGCGACCTTAGAAATGCCAGTACTAACTCTGTATGAGACCTGGCAGTTTGAAAGCTTGACGCTTGTATCAGAATGTCGTCTAGGTATGGAGCCACCGAAATTCCTCGCGGCCTTAGCACCGCCAGAAGAGAGCCCAGAACCTTTGTGAAGATTCTTGGAGCCGTAGCCAACCCGAATGGAAGAGCTACAAACTGGTAATGCCTGTCTAGGAAGGCAAACCTTAGATACCGGTAATGATCTTTGTGAATCGGTATATGAAGGTAGGCATCCTTTAAATCCACTGTGGTCATGTACTGACCCTTTTGGATCATGGGTAAGATTGTCCGAATAGTTTCCATTTTGAACGATGGAACTCTTAGGAATCTGTTTAGGATCTTTAAATCCAAGATTGGTCTGAAGGTTCCTTCTTTCTTGGGAACCACAAACAGATTTGAGTAAAACCCTTGTCCGTGTTCCGACCGCGGAACCGGATGGATCACTCCCATTAGTAAAAGATCTTGTACACAGCGTAGAAACGCTTCTTTCTTTATCTGGTTTGTTGACAACCTTGAAAGATGAAATCTCCCTTTTGGGGGAGAGGCTTTGAAGTCCAGAAGATATCCCTGAGATATGATCTCTAACGCCCAGGGATCCTGGACATCTCTTGCCCAAGCCTGGGCGAAGAGAGAGAGTCTGCCCCCCACTAGATCCGTTCCCGGATCGGGGGCCCTCACTTCATGCTGTCTTAGGGGCAGCAGCAGGTTTTCTGGCCTGCTTGCCCTTGTTCCAGGACTGGTTAGGTTTCCAGCCTTGTCTGTATCGAGCAACAGCTCCTTCCTGTTTTGGTGCAGAGGAAGTTGATGCTGCTCCTGCCTTGAAGTTACGAAAGGCACGAAAATTAGACTGTCTAGCCCTAGGTTTGGCTCTGTCTTGAGGCAGGGCATGGCCTTTACCTCCTGTAATGTCAGCGATAATTTCCTTCAAACCGGGCCCGAATAAGGTCTGCCCTTTGAAAGGTATGTTAAGTAATTTAGATTTAGAAGTAACATCAGCTGACCAGGATTTTAGCCACATCGCTCTGCGTGCTTGAATGGCGAATCCGGAATTCTTAGCCGTAAGTTTAGTTAAGTGTACTACGGCATCAGAAATAAATGAATTAGCTAGCTTAAGGGTTTTAAGCTTGTGTGTAATCTCATCTAATGGAGCTGATTCAAGGGTCTCTTCCAGAGACTCAAACCAAAATGCTGCTGCAGCCGTGACAGGCGCAATGCATGCAAGGGGTTGCAATATAAAACCTTGTTGAACAAACATTTTCTTAAGGTAACCCTCTAATTTTTTATCCATTGGATCTGAAAAGGCGCAGCTATCCTCCACCGGGATAGTGGTACGCTTAGCTAAAGTAGAAACTGCTCCCTCCACCTTAGGGACCGTTTGCCATAAGTCCCGTGTGGTGGTGTCTATTGGAAACATCTTTCTGAATATAGGAGGGGGTGAGAAAGGCACACCGGGTCTATCCCACTCCTTAGTAACAATTTCAGTAAGTCTCTTAGGTATTGGAAAAACGTCAGTACTCGACGGTACCGCAAAATATTTATCCAACCTACACATTTTCTCTGGTATTGCAACTGTGTTACAATCATTCAGAGCCGCTAAGACCTCCCCTAGTAATACACGGAGGTTTTCCAGCTTAAACTTAAAATTTGAAATGTCTGAATCCAGTTTATTTGGATCAGATCCGTCACCTGCAGAATGAAGCTCTCCGTCCTCATGTTCTGCAAATTGTGACGCAGTATCTGACATGGCCCTAATATTATCAGCGCACTCTGTTCTCACCCCAGAGTGATCTCGCTTACCTCTAAGTTCTGGTAATTTAGACAAAACTTCAGTCATAACATTAGCCATGTCCTGTAGTGTGATTTGTAATGGCCGCCCTGAAGTACTCGGCGTTACAATATCACGCACCTCCCGAGCGGGAGATGCAGGTACTGACACGTGAGGCAAGTTAGTCGGCATAACTTCCCCCTCG
>NC_069507.1:20604622-20617122 GCF_027579735.1 Bombina bombina | reverse complement strand
TGGCCGGTCTTTCTGCAGACATACTACAGTTTCTGCTATGAGATCACACATTGCACACTGTTCTGCCTTGGGGATTTACACACACAAACATATATATATATATATATATATATATATATATATATATATATATATATATATATATATATATATCTATCTAAGTTGCTGTTTCTTGCCCTCGTAAGGTTAGCACAAGAGTGAAAACAGTTACTTTCAATACCATCGCTAACCCACACGCACAAAAAGGTTACTTCTAGCCCCAGAGGCAGAACTTTTTTTTTACTTTCTGCGATGAGATTTTTTTAGTGAAAATTTTTCTGCAGGTCATTTTTAAATAAAATTCAATTTTAAATTAGGCAGTTACAATAAAGAACCAGTTTGATTGTATTGTGTTAGTTAACTGGAGAATAAAGCAATATTTAAAGTTTTTTATAATATAGTGCAGTAGTTGAAAATTGCATTGCAAATTAGGTGCATTGCTCATACGAACGTCTTACATTCAGAAAAAAACAGCTTTGCAGATTGTGAAAGGCTAGGGGACGGGCTTGAAACAATCTCTGAGAGACAGTTAATTAATGCAATACTGCTTGGCAGAGCAGCTGAATATTTGACTGTTCACTTCAAACAGCACTTTGCTCTGTATGATATGTGGTAAGGAAAACTTACACAGTGCAGCCAGAGAACAGTCTAATGTGGAGCAGCGATGAAAAGTTAAATGAACAGTTCCTGCATGTGTCCTGTTCTTTCTGCAGACATGCTGCATTTTCTGCGATGACATCTCAGATCACAGCATGTTCTGCCTTGGGGCTTCTAGCACAGTTAACGCTCGAGCGGGAGCATTAAGTAGCGCTCCACTCAGAGGAGCCAATTTACTAAAGTGCGGACGAAAATGATACGATGTGATATACTTGTCTGCCGCATATCGATAAATGCAGACAGCATACGCTATCGGCATTTATCATTGCACAAGCAGTTCTGGTGAACTTCTTGTGCAATGACCCAACCCCCTGCAGGGGGTGTCAATCAGCCCAATCGTATAGGATCTGGCGGATTGATGTCCGCAGTCTCAGAGGCAGCGGACAGGTTATGGAGCAGTGGTCTTTAGACCACTGCTTCATAACTACTGTTTCCGGCGAGCCTAAAGGCTCGTGCGGAAACAGGGACATCGAGCTCCATTCGGAGCTTGATAATTTGGCCCCATAATCTGGTCCTTAATATAGCGATTTTACTTTTCTGTCAGTTACATACATAATAAAGAGACTGATGTCCCTTGTCACCAGTTTAATACACATAATAAAGAGACTGATGTCCCTTGTCACCAGTTTAATACACATAATAAAGAGACTGATGTCCCTTGTCACCAGTTTAATACACAGAACAGTTTTTTAACCCCCTTCCCACCACTTTAACCCACCGTTGTCTGGGGAGCTCATGATCTCTCATGAATCCCCAATAACCTGATGCAAACTTCGTTCCCTGGGCATATTTCTGTACAGGACTGGAATACATTATACTCCATGCCAGGGGAGCACATAGAGAGATCATATCCTCTAGATGCCAGGATGGTGTGCGTATTGCTTGGCACACAGTGCTATTTACTTCCCTTTACATAAAGCAAAAAGCTTACACAAGCTGCTGTTTATGTTAAACGCACATTGTGCTAATTACACCAGGTACAAAGGACCGGCGTGTGCTTCACCTTCGTGCACTGTAGCTTCATGTGGCTTCTCAACTTGCACATGAAGGGATATAAAGGGGAAGTGGGAAATATGATATTTAAAGCAGGAAATAAACAATAAAAACAAACACGTTACTGTCAACTGATGTCTGATCTAATCACCCTGCATTAGCACAAACACTTTACACAAAACTGTTACATCATCAAAAAAACAGCTGGTCAAATTTAAATGATATTAAAGCTGGTAACACCTTGCACCAAACAGATTAATATAACTAATACACAGTCTTTTGCATCATTATAGCTGTCTCATTATTGCTAGGATCCAACATAACACGGACAATTACCTGGATCCAGACGTTAGAGCCAGGACACGCAAACAAATGCATATATATATATATATAATATATACAGTATCTCACAAAAGTGAGTACACCCCTCACATTTTTGTAAATATTGTATTATATCTTTTCATGTGACAACACTGTAGAAATGACACTTTGCTACAATGTAAAGTAGTGAGTGTACAGCCTGTATAACAGTGTAAATTTGCTGTCCCCACAAAATAACTTAACACACAGCCATTAATGTCTAAACCGTTGGCAACAAAAGTAAGTACACCCCTAAGTGGAAAAGTCCAAATTGGGCCCAAAGTGTAAATATTTTGTGTGGCAACCATTATTTTCCAGCACTGCTTTAAACCTCTTGGGCATGAAGTTCACCAGAGCTTCACAGGTTGCCACTGGAGTCCTCTTCCACTCCTCCATGACAATATCACGGAGCTGGAGGATGTTAGAGACCTTGTGCTCCCCCGCCTTCCATTTGAGGATGCCCCACAAATGCTCAATATGGTTTAGGTCTGGAGACATGCTTGGCCAGTCCATCACCTTTACCCTCAACTTCTTTAGCAAGGCAGTGGTCGTCTTGGAGGTGTGTTTGGGGTCGTTATCATGTTGGAATACTGCCCTGCGGCCCAGTTTCTGAAGGGAGGGGATCATTATCTGCTTCAGTATGTCACAGTACATGTTAGCATTCATGGTTCCCTCAATGAACTGTAGCTCCCCAGTGCCGGCAGAACCAGACCATGACACTCCCACCACCATGCTTGACTGTAGGCAAGACACACTTGTCTTTGTACTCCTCACCTAGTTGCCGCAACACATGCTTGACATCATCTAAACCAATTAAGTTTATCTTGGTCTCATCGGACCACAGTAATCCAAGTCTGCTTGTCTTCATCAAACTGTTTGCGGGCTTTCTTATGCATCATCTTTAGAAGAGGCTTCCTTCTGGGACGACAGCCATACAGACCAATTTGGTGCAGTGTGCGGCGTATGATCTGAGCACTGAAAGGCTGACCTCCCACCCCTTCAACCTCTGCAGCAATGCTGGCAGCACTCATATGTCTATTTCCCAAAGACAACCTCTGTATATGATGCTGAGCACGTGCACTCAACTTCTTTGGTCTACCATGGCGAGGCCTGTTCTGAGTGGAACCTGTCCTGTGAAACTGCTGTATGGTCTTGCCCACCCTGCTGCAGCTCAGTTTCAGGGTCATAGCAATCTTTTTATAGCCTAGACCATCTTTATGTACAGCAATAATTCTTTTTTCAGATCCTCAGAGAGTTCTTTGCCATGAGGTGCCATGTTGAACTTCCAGTGACCAGTATGAGAGTGTGAGAGCGATAACACCAAATTTAACACACCTGCTCCCCATTCACACCTGAGACCATATAACACTAACGAGTCACATGACACCGGGGAGGGAAAATGGCTAATTGGGCCCAATTTGGACATTTCCACTTAGGGGTGTACTCACTTTTGTTGCCAACGGTTTAGACATTAATCGCTGTGTGTTGAGTTATTTTGAGGGGACACCAAATTTACACTGTTATACAGGCTGTACACTCACTACTTTACATTGTAGCAAAGTGTCATTTCTTCAGTTTTGTCACATGAAAAGAGATAATAAAATATTTACAAAAATGTGAGGGGTTTACAAACTTTTGTGAGATACTATATATATATATATATATATATATATATATATATATATATATATATATATATATATATATATATATATATATATATATAAAAAATGATTTATTGTAGAAAAATAATGACAAGTTGTTTTTTATGAGACTAAACCCAATGTGCGCTTGGCTGGCGACATACTGTAACAGGGCCATACGACTTTACAAAAAGTGCATAATGCCATGTAATAACAGCTTTATGTAGCTTTTAAGTTTAAATGGTTTGCACTAGTTAGCGCTTTCACTCGAGCGCAAACACCACCAGAAGTAAACTTTTAAGGAGCGTGGGTTAGTGCGCATATTACAAGTTTTTAGTAAATGGTTTGGATGCGTTAACTTCAGATTTCACAACCACATTAACTGATGAAAAAAACACTGCATTAGACCAAGTGTGTTGAACCCGAAGGTAGTTATGCATATTTTACAATCCAATGTTCTTCACAAATACATTTTCTCCTATGTGAAAAACATTGGAATGTAAAATATTTACAGTAAAACACATTATAAAAAATTAAAATTGAATAAAAAGGTATTTGAGTGGAAAGGGCTACAATGTATATATATATATATATATATATATATATATACATATATGTTTAAATATGTATGTATATACGTATGTATATACGTATAAAAATACATAAATACAAACGTATACATATATATATATATATACACACATATACAATACAGCACTTTACATTCAAACACCTTGCCATATACCATATACCTATTGACCCTTATAAAAAAAAGTTATATATTTATATGAATATGTTTTATTATATAGTGTCCGACATTGTGGATCATGTTCGACAGACCTCGCTGAATGCAGAGAGCAATACGCTCTCCGCATTCAGCATTGCACCAGCAGCTCTTGTGAACTGCTGGTGCAATACCACCCCCTGCAGATTGGCGGCCAATCGGCTGCTAGCAGGGGGGTGTCAATCAACCTGATCGCATTTGATCGGGTTGAATTGCGGCGATCTCTGTCCGCCTCCTCAGAGCAGGCGGACAGGTTATCGAGCAGCGGTCTAAAGACTGCACCTCTCTGCCAATCCCTTCACTGGCTTCCTCTTGCCTCTAGGATTAAACACAAAATTCTAACTCTGACATACAAAGCCCTCAACTGCACTGCTCCCCCCTATATCTCAGACCTTGTCTCCAGATACTCTCCCTCCCGTCCCCTTCGCTCTGCTCATAACCTCCTACTCTCCTCCTCTCGTGTTACTTCCTCACATTCCCGTTTACAGGACTTTTCCAGACTGGCTCCCATCTTGAGGAACTCTCTGCCTCGCTCCGCAAGACTCTCCCCTAGTTTTGTAAGCTGCAAGCTCTCCTTAAAGACTCTACTGTTCAGGGATGTATACAACCTACACTAACCTTTCTTTATACCATTTCCTCTCCTCCATTGCTATCCTCTTGAACCCCCTTAGCATATAAGCCTAAGAGTCCAGATATTTGTAGAACACCTTCATAAGAGCCGACTACAACAGCGCAACTCTTGGCAGGGCCCTCTGCCCGTCTGATCCCTATAAATGTTTCCTTGTATATTTATAGCGCTACGGAATCTGTTGGCACTCTACAAATATCTGATAATAATAATAATAATCATAGAACTTTTTATTTACCTCTTTTTTAACTTGTTTCTATTCTCCCTACCGCTCCCAATCTCCCTCTGTCTCCTTTACTAGCAAATCTCTATCTCCTTCCACTGTTTGCCACCACCTCTGTCTCTCATTTCCTTCTGTTTATGAGTGTGTATGTGAGAGGGCCGTCTGTTTATGAGTGTGTATGTGAGAGTGCTGTCTGTTAATAAGAGTGTATGTGAGAGTTCTGTCTGTTTATGAGTGTGTATGTGAGAGTTCTGTTTGTTTATGAGTGTGTATGTGAAAGTTCTGTGGGTTTATAAGTGTGTATGTGAAAGTTCTGTGGGTTTATAAGTGTGTATGTGAGAGTGCCGTCTGTTTATGTGTGTGTATGTGAGAGTGCTGTCTGTTAATGAGTGTGTATGTGAGAGTTCTGTCGGTTCATGAGTGTGTATATGAGAGTTCTGTCTGTTTATGATTGTGTATGTGAGAGTGCCGTCTGTTTGAATGTGTATGTGAGAGTTCTGTCTGTTTATGATTGTGTATGTGAGAGTGCCGTCTGTTTGAATGTGTATGTGAGAGTTCTGTCAGTTTATGATTGTGTATGTGAGAGTTCTGACTGTTTATGAGTGTGTATGTGAGAGTTCTGACTGTTTATGATTGTGTATGTGAGAGTGCCATCTGTTTATAAGTGTGTATGTGAGAGTTCTGTCTGTTTATGATTGTGTATGTGAGAGTTCTGTCTGTTTATGAGTGTGTATGCGAGAATGTTTCCTTGTATATTTATAGCGCTACGGAATCTGTTGGCACTCTACAAATATCTGATAATAATAATAATAATCATAGAACTTTTTATTTACCTCTTTTTTAACTTGTTTCTATTCTCCCTACCGCTCCCAATCTCCCTCTGTCTCCTTTACTAGCAAATCTCTATCTCCTTCCACTGTTTGCCACCACCTCTGTCTCTCATTTCCTTCTGTTTATGAGTGTGTATGTGAGAGGGCCGTCTGTTTATGAGTGTGTATGTGAGAGTGCTGTCTGTTAATAAGAGTGTATGTGAGAGTTCTGTCTGTTTATGAGTGTGTATGTGAGAGTTCTGTTTGTTTATGAGTGTGTATGTGAAAGTTCTGTGGGTTTATAAGTGTGTATGTGAAAGTTCTGTGGGTTTATAAGTGTGTATGTGAGAGTGCCGTCTGTTTATGTGTGTGTATGTGAGAGTGCTGTCTGTTAATGAGTGTGTATGTGAGAGTTCTGTCGGTTCATGAGTGTGTATATGAGAGTTCTGTCTGTTTATGATTGTGTATGTGAGAGTGCCGTCTGTTTGAATGTGTATGTGAGAGTTCTGTCTGTTTATGATTGTGTATGTGAGAGTGCCGTCTGTTTGAATGTGTATGTGAGAGTTCTGTCAGTTTATGATTGTGTATGTGAGAGTTCTGACTGTTTATGAGTGTGTATGTGAGAGTTCTGACTGTTTATGATTGTGTATGTGAGAGTGCCATCTGTTTATAAGTGTGTATGTGAGAGTTCTGTCTGTTTATGATTGTGTATGTGAGAGTTCTGTCTGTTTATGAGTGTGTATGCGAGAGTTCTGTCTGTTCATGAGTGTGTATATGAAAGTTCTGTCTGTTTATGATTGTGTATGTGAGAGTGCCGTCTGTTTATGAGTGTGTATGTGAGAGTTCTGTCTTTTATGATTGTGTATGTGAGAATTCTGTCTGTTTATGAGTGTGTATGTGAGAGCTCTGACTGTTTATGATTGTGTATGTGAGAGTGCCATCTGTTTATGAGTGTGTATGTGAGAGTTCTGTCTGTTTATGATTGTGTATGTGAGAATTCTGTCTGTTTATGAGTGTGTATGTGAGAGTTCTGACTGTTTATGATTGTGTATGTGAGAGTGCCATCTGTTTATAAGTGTGTATGTGAGAGTTCTGTCTGTTTATGATTGTGTATGTGAGAGTTCTGACTGTTTATGATTGTGTATGTGAGAGTACCATCTGTTTATAAGTGTGTATGTGAGAGTTCTGTCTGTTTATGATTGTGTATGTGAGAGTTATGTCTGTTTATGAGTGTGTATGTGAGAGTGCCATCTGTTTATGAGTGTTTATGTGAGAGTGCTGTCTGTTTATGAGTGTGTATGTGAGAGTTCTGTCTGTTAATAAGAGTGTATGTGAGAGTTCTGTCTGTTTATGAGTGTGTATGTGAGAGTTCTGTTTGTTTATGAGTGTGTATGTGAGAGTTCTGTTTGTTTATGAGTGTGTATGTGAAAGGTCTGTGGGTTTATAAGTGTGTATGTGAGAGTGCCGTCTGTTTATGAGTGTGTATGTGAGAGTTCTGTTTGTTTATGAGTGTGTATATGAGAGTTCTGTCTGTTTATGATTGTGTATGTGAGAGTTCTGTCTGTTTATGATTGTGTATGTGAGAGTTCTGTCTGTTTATGATTGTGTATGTGAGAGTTCTGTCTGTTTTTGATTGTGTATGTGAGAGTTCTGTCTGTTTATGAGTGTGTATATGAGAGTTATATCTGTTTATGAGTGTTTATGTGAGAGTGCCATCTGTTTATGAGTGTGTATGTGAGAGTTCCTAAGTTCCTAATATTGTGAGTGTGCTTCAGTCAGTGTTGCCTCAGCAAGTGTCATAGTATTTGGAATCATGAGTGTGCCATAGTGTATGAGACTATACAAGTATATCTGAGTGTGTGAGTGTCCACTGATGGCTATGTGTCTGCTTCATGGTTGTAAGTTACTGGGTCATGGGTAATTATATGTGAACTTGAGTATGTTACATTAGTATGTACATGCGCTTGTGACTGACGTTGTTTTATTACTTTAGTAGAATATCCATGTGCAAGTGTGTGTGTGCATATGTGTGCATGCATGTGAGTATGTTTGTGTATATATATATATATATATATATATATATATATATATATATATATATATATATATATATATATATGTGTGTGTGTGTGTGTGTGTGTGAGTACCTGTGTGAGTATATATATGTATGTGTTTTTTTTGTGTATGTGTATACCTACATGTGTGTGTGAGTGTATGTATGTGTTTGTGTATGTGTGTATTTCTGTGTATGAGTGTGTGTGTGTATATATATATATATATATATATATATATATATATATTCATGTGTGTCTGTGAGAGTGTGTGTATTTGTGTGTATGAGTGTTTGTGTATGTGTGTGTGAGTGTGTATAGTGTGTATGTATGCCCTGAGTGTCTGTATGTGTTTCTGTGCGTGTGTGTATGACTGTGTGTGTATATATGTATGTGTGTGTGCAGGCGTGTTTGTGTATGTATCTCTGTGAAGGTTTGTATTTGTGTGTGTGAGTGTGTATATACAGGGAGTGCAGAATTATTAGGCAAGTTGTATTTTTGAGGATTAATTTTATTATTGAACAACAACCATGTTCTCAATGAACCCAAAAACCTCATTAATATCAAAGCTGAATAGTTTTGGAAGTAGTTTTTAGTTTGTTTTTAGTTATAGCTATTTTAGGGGGATATCTGTGTGTGCAGGTGACTATTACTGTGCATAATTATTAGGCAACTTAACAAAAACAAATATATACCCATTTCAATTATTTATTTTTACCAGTGAAACCAATATAACATCTCAACATTCACAAATATACATTTCTGACATTCAAAAACAAAACAAAAACAAATCAGTGACCAATATAGCCACCTTTCTTTGCAAGGACACTCAAAAGCCTGCCATCCATGGATTCTGTCAGTGTTTTGATCTGTTCACCATCAACATTGCGTGCAGCAGCAACCACAGCCTCCCAGACACTGTTCAGAGAGGTGTACTGTTTTCCCTCCTTGTAAATCTCACATTTGATGATGGACCACAGGTTCTCAATGGGGTTCAGATCAGGTGAACAAGGAGGCCATGTCATTAGATTTTCTTCTTTTATACCCTTTCTTGCCAGCCAAGCTGTGGAGTACTTGGACGCGTGTGATGGAGCATTGTCCTGCATGAAAATCATGTTTTTCTTGAAGGATGCAGACTTCTTCCTGTACCACTGCTTGAAGAAGGTGTCTTCCAGAAACTGGCAGTAGGACTGGGAGTTGAGCTTGACTCCATCCTCAACCCGAAAAGGCCCCACAAGCTCATCTTTGATGATACCAGCCCAAACCAGTACTCCACCTCCACCTTGCTGGCGTCTGAGTCGGACTGGAGCTCTCTGCCCTTTACCAATCCAGCCACGGGCCCATCCATCTGGCCCATCAAGACTCACTCTCATTTCATCAGTCCATAAAACCTTAGAAAAATCAGTCTTGAGATATTTCTTGGCCCAGTCTTGACGTTTCAGCTTGTGTGTCTTGTTCAGTGGTGGTCGTCTTTCAGCCTTTCTTACCTTGGCCATGTCTCTGAGTATTGCACACCTTGTGCTTTTGGGCACTCCAGTGATGTTGCAGCTCTGAAATATGGCCAAACTGGTGGCAAGTGGCATCTTGGCAGCTGCACGCTTGACTTTTCTCAGTTCATGGGCAGTTATTTTCCGCCTTGGTTTTTCCACACGCTTCTTGCGACCCTGTTGACTATTTTGAATGAAACGCTTGATTGTTCAATGATCACGCTTCAGAAGCTTTGCAATTTTAAGAGTGCTGCATCCCTCTGCAAGATATCTCACTATTTTTGACTTTTCTGAGCCTGTCAAGTCCTTCTTTTGACCCATTTTGCCAAAGGAAAGGAGGTTGCCTAATAATTATGCACACCTGATATAGGGTGTTGATGTCATTAGACCACACCCCTTCTCATTACAGAGATGCACATCACCTAATATGCTTAATTGGTAGTAGGCTTTCAAGCCTATACAGCTTGGAGTAAGACAACATGCGTAAAGAGGATGATGTGGTCAAAATACTCATTTGCCTAATAATTCTGCACTCCCTGTATGCATGTGTGTGTATGTGTGCATGTGAGGGTGTATATATATATATATGCATGTGTGTATGTGTGTCTGTGAGAGTGTGTGCATGTGTGTATATATGCATGTGTGTGTATGTGTGCATGTGAGGGTATATATACTGTATATATATATGCATGTGTGTATGTGTGTCTGTGAGAGTGTGTGCATGTGTGTATATATGCATGTGTGTGTATGTGTGCATGTGAGGGTATATATATATATATATATATATATATATGCATGTGTGTATGTGTGTCTGTGAGAGTGTGTGTGCATGTGTGTATATATGCATGTGTGTGTATGAGTGTGTGTATACGTGTCTGTGATAGTGCTTGTATTTATGTGTATGAGTGTGTGTACATGTGCTGTGTGTGTGTGTGTCTTAGTGAGTGTGTGTGTATGACTATGTGTGTTTGTGTGCGCATGTGAGTGTGAATATATGTGTATATGCATGTGTGTGTACGTTTGCGAGTGTGTATATATATATATATGCCATGTGTGTGTGTGTATGTGTGCACATGTGAGTGTTGATATATGCATGTGTGTCTGTGAAGGTGTGTGTATTTGTGTATGTGTGTCTGTGAAGGTGTGTGTATTTGTGTATGTGTGTCTGTGAAGGTGTGTGTATTTGTGTATGTGTGTCTGTGAAGGTGTGTGTATTTGTGTATGTGTGTCTGTGAAGGTGTGTGTATTTGTGTATGTGTGTCTGTGAAGGTGTGTGTATTTGTGTATGTGAACACTAATGAAAGGACACATTATGTGCAACAAGATAAAACAATATTAACTATTTATTTGTTTATATGTATTTAATGTATATCATAATACTAGATAGATAAATAGATAATTGATATATAGATAGAAGAGAGATAAACAGATATATAGAAGATAGATATAGATAGATAGATAGATAGATAGATAGATAGATAGATAGATAGAAGGTAGATAGATAGATAGATACATAGAGACCCATTTATCAAGCTCCGTATGGAGCTTGAGGGCCCGTGTTTCTGGCGAGTTTTCAGACTCGCCAGAAACACCAGTTATGAAGCAGCGGTTTAAAAACCGCTGCTCCATAACCCTGTCCGCTTGCTCGGAGCAGGCTGACAGAGATCGCCCGGAATTCAACCCGATCAAGTATGATCGGGTTGATTGACACCCCCTGCTGGCGGCCCATTGCCCGCGAGTCTGCAGGGGGCGGTGTTGCACCAGCAGCTCTTGTGAGCTGCTGGTGCAATGCTGAATACGGAGAGCGCATTGCTCTCCATATTCAGCGAGGTCTGGCGGACCTGATAGATAGATAGATAGATAGATAGACATATATATAGAAGATAGATAGATAGATAGATAGATAGACATATATATAGAAGATAGATAAACAGATATAAAGAAGATGATAGATAGATAGATAGATAGATAGATAGATAGATAGATAGATGATAGATAGATAGATAGATAGATAGATAGATAGATAGATAGATAGATAGATGAAAGATAGATAGATAGATGATAGATAGATAGATAGATAGATAGATGATAGATAGATAGATAGATAGATAGATAGATAGATAGATGATAGATAGATAGATAGATAGATAGATATATAGATAGATATATAGATAGATAGATAGATAGATAGATAGATAGATGATAGATAGATAGATGATAGATAGATAGATAGATAGATAGATAGATAGATAGATAGATGATAGATAGATAGATAGATAGATAGATAGTGTAACAGAGAGATGTCATGGTAAATATGATCATTCTGGCTATTAATATAATGTGTGACACAAATGCTTATCTGCTCTTGTAAACCCAATTAAGATTCTGCAGACAGCACCAGCAATATGAAGGGGTAAGGTTTTTGTATCTGCCCTGTTCATCATTTATATCACACATAAATATCCTCTCAGATTCATTAAAATGTGTTATTGTATTAACCTCTCAAAGTGAATCTAATACTTTAAACTGCTTGTTTATATAAAAACTGTTTCGGAGTCTGCACTTAATAACAGACCCTAAACACAATGAAAACTAACTGGAATGTTGAGCTGATTTGGACGGGATTTCAGGAAAGTTGAAACTTTAGCCAGAAATATTTTCAGGAAACGTTATTTTCCCAAATAGACTCAGTTTTGCTGAGCTTGCATGTGGGGATCTCCAAACCTCTAACAATTCAGACAGAAGGGGGGGAAATGAGTAAAGTTTTTGGAAGTAAAATTACTTCTTTCTTTTTTTACTCTTATAGTTTCACCATAAAATAAGCAA
>NC_069507.1:20434622-20599622 GCF_027579735.1 Bombina bombina | reverse complement strand
CAGAATTTCTGAAAACCCATAAAACACAAATCTCTGAAAAAAAAACAGTTACATTTCTGTAAAAGAACCAATATGTTTGGTGTATACAAAAAAAAAACAAAAAAAAAACTGCACTTGTAAAGAAACTGTCACTGCAACAATGACACCTGCTCCATACTACTATTAAGAGACCCCCTGGGGGCTGTTTATTAAACTAAGTGACACTGTTATTTAGTATTTCTTGTGAGTAACGAATTCTAGCAAATACTAAAGTGTTGATAAACTCTCCCTTTTATAAAAAAAACAGATCTGGACTGTTAGTGATATTTTAGAAGGAGTTTAATTCATCAGTTGTAATGAAGATTCTATAACTTACTTTTTAATATAAATATGAAATTCAAATACCCCGCACTCCACCGCCCACTTCAAAAGTCATATTTTTTGTGAGTTAAAGGTTTGAACTGTTCTCCAATCAGTGCTTTAGCTACAACAAAAGTGCCTAAAGGCGAGAGCTCCAATTGGAGAACAGTTCACGCCGTTAGCTCACGGAAAAAAATACTTTTGAAGTGGGCGGAGGGTATTTGAATTTCATATTTATATTAAAAAGTAAGTTATAGCATCTTCATTACATCTGAAATAACAGTCCAGATCTGATTTTATAAAGGGGACAGTTTACCATCACTTTAATGTTGTGTGACAGGTGAGGCTCGGAGGGGAAATAGCACTTGCAGGAAGAAAAGACATAAAATAATTTCCCAACTGCTAAACTTCACATTAGCAGAAACTTATAGGATCTTCCTGTTTGGTCTATTTTCCTTCTGGTTCTGCTGAGTTTACAGCATTGAACATCACAGAATAAGTCTAAAAGCAGCTACAAGTGCTACGCAGTACTTAAAGGGAAGTAGCAAACAACATGGGGCGAGATTACATATGCTGCGCAGGCTTCAGCGTAACTGCTGAAACCCGCGCCGCCAGTGATTTACGGCACTTTAGAAACTGCAGGCGCCTAAATTTTTTTTATATATATATATATATATATATATATAAAATATCCCGTAAAAGTCTAACCCACCTGCCAAAAATAAACCTGACACGTCAAACCCCTATATCCGCAACCCCCCACATTGCAACTAATAATAAATGTATTAAACCCTAAACCGACAACCCCCCACAATGCAATATGCCTAATTAAACTATTAACCCCTAATCCGCC
The DNA here is from genome assembly GCF_027579735.1 of Bombina bombina. NCBI lineage: Eukaryota > Metazoa > Chordata > Amphibia > Anura > Bombinatoridae > Bombina > Bombina bombina. The sequence goes on along the minus strand of NC_069507.1, from coordinate 20,598,430 downwards.
ATTCACCCACATCGCGATCTACCTAGTAAAAGTATTAACCCCTAAATCCGCCAACCCCAACATCTCAAACTACCTAATAAATGTATTAACCCCTAATCCGCCATTAACCCACATCGCAAAGTACCTATTAAAACTATTAACCCCTAATCTGCGATTAACCCATATTGCAACAAAATTTATAAATCTATTAACCCCTAATCCACCAAACCCACACAACGCAATAATCCTAATAAAACTATTAACCACTAATCTGCCAACCCCCCACAACGCAAGTACCCTAATTAAACTAACCCCTAATCCGCCAAACCCCCACAACGCAAATAACTAATTTAATTACTAAGCCCCCTAAACTAACACCCACTAAATTAACCCCAAATTACATAAAATAATAAAATACTAAATTATAATTAAAATAAAAAATCCTAACTCCTAACAGTACTTAGAAAATTAAACCTAAGATTCAATTACAATAAATTTATCTAAAATTACAAAAAATAAAAAGTCTAACATTACAGAAAATAATAAACAAAATTATCCAAACTAAAAAAAATTAAACCTAATCCCTATGAAAATAAAAAAGCCCCCCAAAATTAAAACACCCCCTAATCTAACGCTAAACTACCAAAAGCCCTTTAAGGGGCTTTTTGTAGGGCATTGCCCTAAGTTAAACAACTATTGCGTTGTGGGTTAATGGCGGATTATGGGTTAATAGTTTTAATAGGTTTATTGCGATGTGGGTTAGTGGCGGATTAGGGGTTAATAGTTTTATTAGGTTTATTGTGATGTGGGTTAGTGGCGGATTAGGGGTTAATAGTTTTATTAGGTTTATTGCGTTGTGGGTGAATGGCGAATTAGGGGGGTTAATAGTTTTATTAAGTTTATTGCATTGTGGGTTAATGGCGGATTAGGGGTTAATACATGTATTAGGTTTATTGTGATGTGGGTTAATGGCAGATTAGGGGTTAATATACTTTATTAGTTATTGCGGTGGGGGTTGGCGGTTGACAGGTAGATAGATATTGCGCATGCGTTAGGTGTTAGTTAATATTTTCAGGCAGTTCCGGAAGTCACGGTGCTCACATTTTCAGCGCAAGGCTTGCTGCGCCTTCCTATGTGTGGCGAGGTGAAAATGGAGACATTTTAGATTTAATATGTGATCCCGACTTGCGACGCGGTTCTATGTTAAATTATGGGAGTTAAAATTGCGGGCGACGGGTAAAATATACTCACGACATTTATATGCGGCACTGTATATGTGATACCAAAACCGCGTAAAAACCGGCGTAAGTCCTTATATGCGGCACCGTATATGTGATACCAAAACCGCGTAAAAACCGGCGTAAGTCCTTGCGCAGAATATGTGATACCGATTTGCGACGCGGTTCTATATAAGCTTATGAGAGTTAAAATTGCAGGCGACGGGTGAAATATACTCACCACTTTTATATGCGGCGCCATATATGTGATACCAAAACCGCGTAAAAACAGGCATCGCCTGCAAAAGCATATGTAATCTTGCCCATGATCTTATGTGTTAGAGCAGTGCTTTCCAAACTGTGTGTCGTGACACATTAGTGTGTCGGCGGCAATGTGTAGGTGTGTCCCTGCTGCAGCACAAATTTTTCTGAATTTAAAATTTTTTTTACATCTTATTTTTTGTTGCTTTCCGCCTGCCTGCTACGCATACCTAGTGGGTCACAGATCATCTTAACCTATTGGCGCAGCTCAGTAGGAACTGAAACTATTCCCATTGGCGGCTTTGGCGGCACATAGTCTCCTGATTGCACGTGTAGTCAGTGAGTGGGACAGCAGTGTGTTTGCAGCGCGGGAAGTAGTCAGTTGGACTAGGGCGGAAGCTTAAACGCTGAGCTGAAGTCAGAAGTCAGTGTTTGTTTGTTTTTGCAGCTAGCTCTCAGTAGTGCATTGCTGCTGCTGCTCTTGATCTATGAATAGGAAGTGGAAGCTTAAAAATGCTTGATGATGTAATGCATCATCCCATCAACCTCATACATCCCATTAAAATAGTAAGTAGTTATTGGTGTTGTTAAACTTTTTTTTTTTAATTCTTGCAAATACTTACACACTGTTACTTGTAAATACAATTTGGTATTATTCCTGGCACTGAAGGGGTTAACCAGGTAGCTTGTAAGGTTAATTTTAGTTTTAGTGTAGAGATTACCCTCTCACCTGACACCTCCCACCCCTTGATCCTTAACAGATACCTCCCAAACAGCTCTCTTCGTCCCTCACCCCCCACTGGTCACCACCATCTTAGGTACTGGCAGATAGTCTGCCAGTATGTAGTTGAATTTTATTTTTATTATTAAAGGGACAGTAAACACCAGAATTGTTGTTGTTTAAAAGGTAGATAATCCCTTTATTACCCATTCCCCAGTTTTGCATAACCAACACAGTTATAATAATATACTTTTTACCTCTGTGATTACCTTGTATCTATGCCTCTGCAAACTGCCCTCTTAGTTCAGTTCTTTTGACAGACTTGCAATTTTAGGAAATCAGTGCTTGCTCCTATGAGCTTCACGTGCCTGAGCTCAATGTTATCTATATGAAACACATGAACTAACGCCCTCTAGTGGTGAAAAACTGTCAAAATGCTTTCAGATTAGAGGTGGCCTTCAGGGTCTAAGAACTTAGCATATGAACCAACTAGATTTAGCTTTCGAACAAGAATAAGTTGTTTTTTGACTTGACTGTCCCTTTAATATTATTTTAATATTTTTTTTTTTCTGGAGTGTAGAGATCCTGTACTGATCGTGCTCTACTGATCGTGCTGTTCTGATCATACTGGCACCAGCAGATGATCATTACAGACGGTGACACACACACAGTGTCACTGTCTGTAACGATCTGGCACCTGCCTTCATATGGAGCATGATTGTGCTGCACCGATCGTGCTTTACTGATCGTGCTGTACTGGTCGTGCTCTAATGATCGTGCTGTACTGATCATGCTCTAACGATTGTGCTGTGTGTTTCTCCTAACCCAACCAAACATTTTTGTGTCAAAACAGATGCCTCCATGTTCGGGTTGGGAGCAGTACTGAGCCAGGTGGACGACAAGGGGCAGGACCACCCTGTAGCCTATATAGGCAGGAAGCTGTTGCCCAGAGAAGTAGGCTATGCGGCGGTGGAGAAAGAGTGCCTGACCCTGGTGTGGGCCCTGATAAAACTTCAGCCATACCTGTACAGACGGGCCTTCACCGTCCTCACGGACCATAACCCCCTGGTTTGGATGAACCGAGTTGCTGGGGACAATGGACGCCTGCTGCGATTTAATTTAGCCTTGCAGCCCTTTAACTTTACCATCCAATACAGGCCGGGAAAAAGCAATGGAAATACTGACAGACTTCCCCGGGAAACTGAATTAGAATAGCTCCCCGTACAGCCCCAGGCCGACCCGTGTGTGGATCTAGCCAGGTCTGCCAAACTGGAAGGGGGGAGCTGTCACGGATACCAGACTGCCAAGGTTAAACCTCCACCCCCTACTACCTAGCCCCTCACCATTTCTCAGCGGATTTTGGAGAGCTTTTGCAATCTCCTAGACGCGTGGTTTTGTTTATTTTGTATGCTTTACATCCTCCCAGAAGAGCTGATCTCTGACCGCCTAATCCCTTTCCAGCTGGCCAGGCTCCTGGAACTACTGGCCGGCCGCTCCTCCCCGCATACCCGCTGACATTTACACCAGGTCGCTTCAGCGGCCCTTCACCCCAGAGCTCCGCTCTTTTGGTGATGGGTACTCCCTAGGGAGGGCAAGAAGTGGGGTGATTGCCGAAGGAGAGCTCCCTTGGGAACTGGGGGTTCAGGACCACCCTACAACTCCTATTTCCCTTTGGCCTTCCCGGTGTACGTTTGATCACCCGTAGCTCCGGACTGGACTGTAGCATCTGGGGACCGAGGGCTTTCCAACCACACCCTGGATCACCCCAGAATAGCTCCCACTGTACGGCTGGGACAATGGACACTATGGGGGGCGCCAGTCTGTCTGAAGGGGCGGAAATGGTGGGAGATATGAGGATCTGACAAGGCTCTTTATCTTGATCAGTTTGTGTATAAAAACAGTCGGCTAGATTACGAGTCTTGCATTAGCCTTAAAAAGCAACGTTGAAAGGTCCCAACGCTGCTTTTTAACGCCCGCTGGTATTACGAGTCTTGAAATGACAGGCTCACCGCTCACTTTGGCCAGACTCGAAAATACCGCAAATCCACTTACGTCAATTGTGTATCCTATTTTTTCAATGGGATTTGCCTAACGCCGGTATTACGAGTCTTCCTCAAAGTGAGCAGTAGACCCTTTCCTGTCAAGACTGGTACCTCATTTAAAAGTCAGTAGTTAAGAGTTTTATGGGCTAACGCCGTAGCATAAAACTCTTAACTAAAGTGCTAAAAAGTACACTAACACCCATAAACTACCTATTAACCCCTAAACCGAGGCCCCCCACATCGCAAACACTAGAAATAAAAATTTTAACCCCTAATCTGCCGAACTGGACATCGCCACCTCTATAAAAAATATATTAACGCCTAAACCGCTGCACTCCCGCATCGCAAACATTAATTAAATTTTATTAACCCCTAATCTGCCGTCCCTAACATCGCCGACACCTACCTACATTTATTATCCCCTAATCTGCCGCCCACAACGTCGCCGCAACTATATTAAATGTATTAACCCCTAAATCTAAGTCTAACTCTAACCCTAACACCCTCTAACTTAAATATAATTTAAATAATTCTAAAGAAAATTACTACAATTACCTAAATAATTCCTATTTAAAACTAATAGTTACATTGTAGCTAGCTTAGGGTTTATATTTATTTTACAGGCAACTTTGTATTTATTTTAACTAGTTACATTAGTTATTAAATAGTTATTGACTATTTAATAGCTACCTAGTTAAAATAAAGTCAAATTTACCTGTAAAATAAATCCTAACCTAAGTTACAATTACACCTAGCACTACACTATAATTAAATTAATTACCTAAACTAAATATAATTAAATACAATTTAAAAAAATTATCTAAAGTACGGAAAAAAAAATCCTCTAAATTACAGAAAATAATAAAATAATTACAAGTTTTTTAAACTAATTACACCTAATCTAATCCCCCTAATAAAATAAAAAAGCACCCCAAAATAATAAAAAGCCCTACCCTATACTAAATTACAAATAGCCCTTAAAAGGGCCTTTTGCGGGGCATTGCCCCAAAGTAATCAGCTCTTTTACCTGTAAAAAAAGTACAATACCCCCCCAACATTAAAACCCACCACCCACACACCCAACCCTACTCTAAAACCCACCCAATCCCCCCTTAATAAAACCTAACACTAACCCCTTGAAGATCACCCTACCTTGAGAAGTCTTTACCCAACCGGGCCGAAGTCCTCAACGATGCCGGGTGAAGTGGTCCTCCAGACGGGCAGAAGTCTTCATCCAAGCCGGGAAGAAGAGGTCCTCCAGATGGGCAGAAGTCTTCATCCAGGCGGCATCTTCTATCTTCATCCATCCGGCGCGGAGCGGCTCCATCTTCAAGACATCCGACGCAGAGCATCCTCTTCAAACGAAGTCCAACTGAAGAATGAAGGTTCCTTTAAATGACGTCATCCAAGATGGCGCCCCTTGAATTCTGATTGGCTGATAGAATTCTATCAGCCCGTCTGGAGGACCACTTCGCCCGGCTTCGTTGAGGACTTCGGCCCGGTTGGGTGAAGACTTCTCAAGGTTGGGTGATCTTCAAGGGGTTAGTGTTAGGTTTTATTAAGGGGGGGTTGGGTAGGTTTTAGAGTAGGGTTGGGTGTGTGGGTGGTGGGTTTTAATGTTGGGGGGGTATTGTACTTTTTTTACAGGTAAAAGAGCTGATTACTTTGGGGCAATGCCCCGCAAAAGGCCCTTTTAAGGGCTATTTGTAATTTAGTATAGGGTAGGGCTTTTTATTATTTTGGGGGGCTTTTTTATTTTATTAGGGGGATTAGATTAGGTGTAATTCATTTAAAAAAACTTGTAATTATTTTATTATTTTCTGTAATTTAGTGGGGTTTTTGCGTACTTTAGATAATTGTATTTAATTGTATTTAGTTTAGGTAATTAATTTAATTATAGTGTAGTGTTAGGTGTAATTGTAACTTAGGTTAGGATTTATTTTACAGGTAAATTTGACTTTATTTTAACTAGGTAGCTATTAAATAGTTAATAACTATTTAATAACTATTGTACCTAGTTAAAATAAATACAAAGTTGCCTGTAAAATAAAAATAAACCCTAAGCTAGCTACAATTATTAGTTATATTGTAGCTAGCTTAGGGTTTATTTTACAGGTAAGTATTTAGTTTTAAATAGGAATAATTTAGTTAATTGTAGTTATTTTATTTAGATTTATTTTAATTATATTTAAGTTAGGGGTCGTTAGGGTTAGGGTTAGACTTAGGTTTAGGGGTTAAGAACTTTATTATAGTGGTGGCGACGTTGGGGGCAGCAGATTAGGGGTTAATAAGTGTAGGTAGGTTTCGGCGACATTGGGGGCGGCAGATTAGGGGTTAATAAATATAATGCAGGGTTCGGCGATGTTGGGGGCAGCAGATTTGGGGTTAATACATATAATGTAGGTGGCGGCGGTGTCTGGAGCGGCAGATTAGGGGTTAATAATATTATGCAGGTGTCAGCGATGTCGGGGGCGGCGGATTAGGGGTGTTTTGCCAGCTCACCGCTACCGTAAGCAGCGCTGGTATTGAGGTGAGATATGGAGCAAAATTTTGCTCTCTGCTCACTTTTCTGCGGCTAACGCCGGGTTTGTAAAAACCCGTAATACCAGCGTTGTCTGTAGGTGAGCGGTGAGGGAAAACTGCTTGTTAGCACCGCAACCCTGTTAACGCAAAACTCGTAATCTAGGTGAGTGTGTTTCCACAATAAAGTTGTTATTTTGTGTTTCACCTGAATACTACTCTGTCTAGTCATCTGGGTGGGCTGCGCTATAATCACTTTCTCCGCTACATAGCGACATGTTCCAGGTACAGGAAGGACCCTTTGGCGGAGCTGCCCAGTCGGGGTAGCCGGTATCCATCACAATAGCCTTCCCTATTGTGGTTCCAGTTCCGGTCTGATGCAGCCGCACGCCATAGATTTCGTTTGTTTGAAAGTACCGCACAATGTATATATACATCACATTGGGTTAAGGGGTTAAAGGGCCAAAATAGTCAAAAAATCGAAATGCTCTAATTCGCTATCATTTTAAAACTACAAACCCAGCACTTCCCATGGTATATTATTGGTCCCACTCATCTAATCAGCAGCACTAGTCAAACAACATAATTATTTAGCTATCGCTGATAATTGAATCAGTGGTGTTTTCTGCTTTGGACCAACATTGTTCTGCAACTCCCACACAGTTTCATCTCATGCTGGTACCATTACCACCTCCTGTGCCACAATATCATGCTGGTAACATTACTGCCTCCTGTGCCGCCATATGATGCTGGTACCATTACCACCTTCTGTACTGCCGTATCATGCTGGTACCATTACCACCTCCAGTACCCGCCGTATAATGCTGGTGCCATAACCACCTCTTGTGCCAACTATATCATGCTGGTACTATTACCACCTCTTATGCCCACTATATCATGCTGGTACTATTACCACCTCTTATGCCCACTATATCATGCTGGTGCCATTACCACTTCCTGTGCCCACCGTATCATGCTGGCACCATTACCACTTCCTGTGCCAACCGTATCATGCTGGCACCATTACCACCTCCTGTGACAACCCTCTCACAGCCAGCAGTATAGTAAAGGGGCAGACATATTTACTTTACCTGCTGTAGCATCTGTTTAATTTGTAAAGACATACGTTTTTAACCCCAGCGATACCAACCAACTCCTTCCCAAAATGAGCAAGTAGGGTAACAATAGCTATTCATTTTTACAAGCTGAAAACACATGGTTAAAGAGGCATAGAATTCTCAAATTTAATTCTCCAATAGAGCAATGGTTTTTAAAAAAATACTTTCTGATTTACTTTTTTATTAAAGTTACATCTATCTCTTGGTATTCTTTCTTGAACCTTAGCCCCTTTCCATGAGAGCATACTGAGGTAGGCTCAGTAGCGTGCACATGTTTTAAACGGATATCAAAATCAATGTTTTTCGTTCCTGATTTAGAGGGGGCACGCAATTTTAAACAACTTTCCACTTTACTTGTATCATCTACTTTATTTTGTTATTTTGGTATCCTTTTTTGAAAAGCTTACTTAGGTAGGCTCAGGAGCTGCTTATTGGTGGCTGTACATATATACCTCTGTTATTAGCACACCCATGTGCATTGCTCTTTATTTAACAAAGGATACCAAGAGAATAAAATTAGATAATATAAGTAAATTGAAAGTTAAAATTGTATACATTTTGCATTTCATGTCCCTTGAAGCACTATTTCTATAACATTGTTAAAATATTGTTGCATAAAGCAAACAAAGGATAGTATAAGCACCATCTTTCTGGCGTCTCAGTATTCTAGAACATACCTGACCAATGGGAACGATATTACCCAAAGCTCTGAGGTTTTACCTTTTTAAAAAAAATGTCACCCAGTATTTTATGAAGGTGCTTAAAAGCAGCACAGAATGTACAGGCTGAGAAAAATCTCTAAAAACTGCAGCCGTTTTGGTGTTACAGTAAACTTTGTGAGAATTAGGTTTCTCAATAGAGTGCAGAAATATTTAGTTTAGTCTCATTGTGATTCTAGACGCGACTGTGATTTATGTTGTACGACAGTTTACAGAGATAATAATCTAAACGTGTCGCCAGCCATCCCAGCATTAAACAACCTTAACCAAATAAAAAGACATAAAATAACCTGTGTTTATAATAATAGTGAATATTATACTGGACGTACCCTGAGATCTTCTCAAATGAGGCAGCTCAACTAAAAAGAATGAAATGAATGCAATATGCGAAGAAGAGAGATGTCACTCTGTAAAGAGTCTGCTGTCCCCAGTACTGTGTCACTCTGTATAGAGATCTTGTCCGCTGTCACCTATACTGTGTCACTGTATATAGAGTTTGTCTGCTGTCCCCTACACTGTGTCACTCTGTATAGAGAGCTTGTCTGCTGTCCCCAGTACTGTGTCACTCTGTATAGAGAGCTTGTCTGCTGTCCCCAGTACTGTGTCACTCTGTATAAAGAGTTTGTCTGCTGTCCCCTATACTGTGGCACTCGGTATAGAGAGCTTGTCTGCTGTCCCCAGTACTGTGTCACTCTGTATAAAGAGTTTGTCTGCTGTCCCCTATACTGTGTCACTCTTTATAGAGAGCTTGTCTGCTGTCCCCACTACTGTGTCACTCTGTATAGAGAGCTTGTCTGCTGTCCCCACTACTGTGTCACTCTGTATAGAGAGCTTGTCTGCTGTCCCCAGTACTGTGTCACTCTGTATAGAGAGTTTGTCTGCTGTCCCCTATACTGTGTCACTCTTTATAGAGAGCTTGTCTGCTGTCCCCACTACTATGTCACTCTGTATAGAGAGCTTGTCTTCTGTCCCTAGTAATGTGTCACTCTGTATAGTGAGCTTGTCTGCTGTCCCCACTACTGTGTCACTCTGTATAGAGAGCTTGTCTGCTGTCCCCAGTACTGTGTCACTCTGTATAGAGAGTTTGTCTGCTGTCCCCTATACTGTGTCACTCTTTATAGAGAGCTTGTCTGCTGTCCCCACTACTGTGTCACTCTGTATAGAGAGCTTGTCTGCTGTCCCCACTACTGTGTCACTCTGTATAGAGAGCTTGTCTGCTGTCCCCAGTACTGTGTCACTCTGTATAGAGAGTTTGTCTGCTGTCCCCTATACTGTGTCACTCTTTATAGAGAGCTTGTCTGCTGTCCCCACTACTATGTCACTCTGTATAGAGAGCTTGTCTTCTGTCCCTAGTAATGTGTCACTCTGTATAGTGAGCTTGTCTGCTGTCCCCTATACTGTGTCACTCTGTATAGAGAGTTTGTCTGCTGTCCCCAGTACTGTGTCACTCTTTATAGAGAGTTTGTCTGCTGTCCCCAGTACTGTGTCACTCTTTATAGAGAGCTTGTCTGCTGTCCCCAGTACTGTGTCACTCTTTATAGAGAGCTTGTCTGCTGTCCCCAGTACTGTGTCACTCTTTATAGAGAGCTTGTCTGCTCTCTCCAGTACTGTGTCACTCTGTATAGAGATCTTGTCCGCTGTCACCTATACTGTGTCACTGTATATAGAGTTTGTCTGCTGTCCCCTACACTGTGTCCCTCTGTATAGAGAGCTTGTCTGCTGTCCCCTATACTGTGTCACTGTATATAGAGCTTGTCTGCTGTCTCCAGTACTGTGTCACTCTGTATAGAGAGCTTATCTGCTGTCCCCTATACTGTGTCACTCTGTATAGAGATCTTGTCCGCTGTCACCTATACTGTGTCACTGTATATAGAGTTTGTCTGCTGTCCCCTACACTGTGTCCCTCTGTATAGAGAGCTTGTCTGCTGTCCCCTATACTGTGTCACTGTATATAGAGCTTGTCTGCTGTCTCCAGTACTGTGTCACTCTGTATAGAGAGCTTATCTGCTTTCCCCTATACTGTGTCACTCTGTATAGAGAGCTTATCTGCTTTCCCCTATACTGTGTCACTCTGTATAGAGAGCTTATCTGCTTTCCCCTATACTGTGTCACTCTGTATAGAGAGCTTGTCTGCTGTCCCCAGTACTGTGTCACTCTGTATAGAGATCTTGTCCGCTGTCACCTATACTGTGTCACTGTATATAAAGTTTGTCTGCTGTCCCCTATACTGTGTCACTCTGTATAGAGAGCTTGTCTGCTGTCCCCAGTACTGTGTCACTCTGTATAGAGATCTTGTCCGCTGTCACCTATACTGTGTCACTGTATATAAAGTTTGTCTGCTATCCCCTATACTGTGTCACTGTATATAGAGTTTGTCTGCTGTCCCCTATACTGTGTCACTCTGTATAGAGAGCTTATCTGCTGTCCCCTATACTGTGTCACTCTGTATAGAGAGCTTGTCTGCTGTCCCCAGTACTGTGTCACTCTGTATAGAGAGCTTGTCTGCTATCCCCTATACTGTGTCACTGTATATAGAGTTTGTCTGCTGTCCCCTACATTGTGTCCCTCTATATAGAGAGCTTGTCTGCTGTCTCCAGTACTGTGTCACTCTGTATAGAGAGCTTGTCTGCTTTCCCCTATACTGTGTCCCTCTGTAAAGAGAGCTTATCTACTGTCCACTACACTGTGTCACTCTGTATAGAGAGCTTGTCTGCTTTTCCTATACTGTGTCCCTCTGAATAGAGAGCTTATCTATTGTCCCCTATACTGTGTCACTGTATATAGAACTTGTCTGCTGTCCCCAGTGCTGTGTCACTCTGTATAGAGAGCTTATCTGCTGTCCCCTATACTGTGTCACTCTGTATAGAGAGCTTGTCTGCTGTCCCCTATACTGTGTCACTCTGTATAGACAGTTTGTCTGCTGTCCCCAGTACTGTGTCACTCTGTATAGAGAGTTTGTCTGCTGTCCCCAGTACTGTGTCACTCTGTATAGAGAGTTTGTCTGCTGTCCCCTATACTGTGTCACTCTGTTTAGAGAGCTTGTCTGCTGTTTCCAGTGCTGTGTCACTCTATATAGAGAGCTTATCTGCTGTCCCCTATACTATGTCACTCTGTATAGAGAGCTTGTCTGCTGTCCCCTATACTGTGTCACTCTGTATAGACAGTTTGTCTGCTGTTCCCAGTACCGTGTCACTCTGTATAGAGAGCTTGTCTGCTGTCCCCTATACTGTGTCACTCTGTATAGACAGTTTGTCTGCTGTCCCCAGTACTGTGTCACTCTGTATAGAGAGTTTGTCTGCTGTCCCCTATACTGTGTCACTGTATATAGAGTTTGTCTGCTGTCCCCAGTACTGTATCACTCTGTATTGAGAGCTTGTCTGCTGTCCCCTATACTGTGTCACTCTGTATAGACAGTTTGTCTGCTGTCCCCAGTACTGTGTCACTCTGTATAGAGAGTTTGTCTGCTTTCCCCTATACTGTGTCCCTCTGTAAAGAGAGCTTATCTGCTGTCCCCTATACTGTGTCACTCTCTATAGAGAGCTTATCTGCTGTCCCCTATACTGTGTCACTCTGTTTAGAGAGCTTGTCTGTTGTCCCCTATACTGTGTCACTCTGTATAGATAGTTTGTCTGCTGTCCCCAGTACTGTGTCACTCTGTATAGAGAGTTTGTCTGCTGTCCCCTATACTGTGTCACTCTGTATAAAGAGCTTGTCTGCTGTCCCCAGTACTGTGTCACTCTGTATAGAGAGCTTGTCTATATTTTATCTTCACTTTTTTCTTAACTATCCTGTCCCCATTGTGCTGCTGGAGTGTAGCAGTAGCACTATCTAATACTTTATCTTTATTAACGTTTAAGCTGCTGCCCCACTGCTTCTCTGCTGCCGTGAAGACTGTTTGCTGCAATTGTTTTTAAATAGCCACACACACCCATCACCATTTACCTGATCTAGGGGACCCAATCTCATTACTGCAGTATACACAGCTAGCTACTGTCATTGTTTTGCAGTTACTTATCTTCTGTTGATGCTGATTAGAGACAGATATGTAGCAGACTTGAAGAGTAAAACATTCATAAAAGTATATCAGAAAGTTGTTTAAAATGACATGCCCTGGGGCGGGTCCGGACGGCGGCCATACCAGATCACATTCTCTGAAGCTCCTAATGTGATCTCATAATTTGACTGTTTATTCAGACTCCTATTGAGCTCTGGATGCAACTCATTTGGTCATTTGGCAGGGGAAGCTCTTCTGAAGAGATTGGTACCCTTATTGTAAAATATATGAGTACTGAGCCCAGTTCCAGACTATCATAATCCCAGGCGGCAGCCTAGTGCCGAGAATTCAAGCCCTCTCCCTCCCTCCTGGGAGTGTGATAATACAGCACTTATTAGACTACTTGATACCACAGAAACATTGACATTTAGCATGGGGGAGCGGTGTGGACTCGTGCAGGCATTTCTACTACGATTTGAAGCCAAAATGGATGATTGCATGGTTGACCTTGCTGCAACTATAAGAAGCACGCGTCGGGAGACAGCTATAATGATGACGCCACCGCAACAGCCTTCGGGATTTTACCCTGAGATTACCTGCAAGCAAGCTCCAATTAATCGCAAAGATCTAGATGTCCCTAATGTATTACATCGCTTCGCCAGTCAGTCTTCAGGCTACAACACGGCCCGAGATCTTAGTGAAGTGTTTTTGCAATGCATGGACACAGAGCCCACACTCCAGGAGAGACGCATATGTACATACCTCAGCCTTGTCCTGGGGCCGGGGAGGTGCGGTCGACTCCCGCGGTCTAGGGCCGACATGTATTGAAGTACCTTATGTTGAGGAGGCTACGAAGTCTCAGTACCAGAGTGTCTCTGAGACTGTCGATCCTTGTTGGATGTGGATAGCTAAGTCCAGCGACTGCGATACCATCTATGGAGGACTTTTACTGGAAACAATCCTCAGGAAGGGCATAGGGTGAGCTGTGGTGTGATTCCTGATCACTAACTGATGACAGATTGCTATACTCCCGCACTCGAATTAGTAATTCTGCGAGTGGATTCAACATGTTAATTTACTTTTTTGTAGACATGATCAATCTTAACCCAGGCTAGACACAAATGGAGAACTCTTTATTCATTTTATATCGCTAGTATTATTAGCTTGTTTCATTAATTATGTGGGCTGGTGGGTAGCTTAAATAATAATTGAGTGACATGTTAAAGTCCATGAGACCATACTCGGAGCACTGTTTGCCTTATTGGATGCCCCATGGCCTAGTCTGTTTTGCTTTACGCAATTTGCTGTTTCACTGTGTGTTCTCATGATAACCATAAGCTTCAATTCCCACTACCCTAAGGGCAAGCTAATGCAGCTAATATTAGATGTCACAAAAGTTTCAGTTATTAAAACATTAGTGTCTCTGTTGACTAATCCTTTAGGAGGCTACCTGCATGTCCTAATGTTGCTATATATGTGGTTCTGCCAAGTCCACTCTGAACCTCCATCTATCCACCTAACTATATGGTTACATTCTATAAGTTTGTTATATGTTTTATAATGCTCTAATATCAGTAGTCTATACTATGTGACATAAGAATGCTCTTTATTTGTTATATATGCTACACTATTGTCAAGTTGTGCATTCACGCCATATATCAGCTATATATTAATTTCATGTTACCCACAATTTATTATTACTACCATTGCTGATGGTGATTTTGATATATCCCATACGGCTCACAAGCTCATAAAAAGCCCTACTTTTCTTCTCTCAGCCGGCGAGGGTTGAAAGAACTTTATATATTAGTTTAGTCATTACATTATTTGTAAAAGTAGATGAGGAGCCACTATTAGGTACATTAGCAGTTTAGCTTAGCTAAAGTGGGTACATTTGCTATATGTGGGGGGAATTTATTATTTAAAGCAAACTCATGTTATGGGTTTACAGTTATAAATTTTGTGAAGGTGACTTAATTTCAAACCTAAAAAAAAATTCCCAGTTTATTATCTGGGGTTATTGACTAGCAGCTTTCTGTCTGCTCTAAAATATAATCATATTATAATTTATGTGCCATGGTTTAAATATGACCGTTTATCATTTTGGTCCTACCACCTCCAGCGATGTAAGGTATATTCCTATCATTCGGGAGGTCTATAAGGCTTATACGTGACTACCATTCTATATAATGCATACAGTTTTGTCGGTCCTTGAGAGACTGGAGCAGTAGTTACTATATAGTTATATCTTAAAAAGAAAAATGAGGTTTCATTATGTTCAATTATTCTATATAAAAGTACAGTTGTGGCTAGTCGCAGCTAGTTAAACACTCAAGGACAGATGAAGACTGACAGTGCAGAATCTACAATCCCAAGGTTTTGTAACTGACATATTGAATGTTAGATAATATATTTCTACTAATGAGCCTAAATATGATTGTTAGAAAGCACTTTGTATATTGAATGTTTCTGTACACAACTGCTATATTTCTGTTGTTAAATACAAAAACCTCAATAAAATATTATTTAAAATAAAAAAATTACATGCCCTATCTGAATCATGACAGTTTTCATTTGGACTTTACTGTCCCTTTAATAGTGAGATTGTTCTGGAAGCCGTTAGACTGCACAGGTTTTTCATTAGACGATATATTGTGTACGAATATATACAATAAGGAAAAGTGTGTACGGCCAGATTAGCTCTGGAGCCAAATGTAACACAAACAGTAAAAATGATGTTATATAAATATATACATTAGCTAAACGGATGTACAGAGAGTTATTGTTCACAAACGCGTCCTGGACTTGTCATTCTGGAATTTTATTTCACGCTTTTCTCATAAAATAAGTTTACAATAATTTGTTAGAAATGAAAAGAAGAAAATATGGTTGATTACAGCGTTTGTACATTAAAGGGACGTAAAAATCAAACAACGTTTTATCATTCAGACAAAGTGTACAGTATGAAAACTATTTTATAATTTACTTTAATTATTTAATTTCCCTCGGGGCGCGCACGTGACTTGAGAACTATATGGTAGCTGTTTGCTACAATGTTTGTATCAATGTTATATATAGTACATGATATATGTGCACACTCCTAAGCCTACCTCAGTATGCACTCAAGGAAAGGAGCTACGTTTTAATAAAGGACTCCAAAAGAAAGCAGTAAATCTGATAATAAAAGTAAATCTGTTTTTTTTTATTGCAAGTGAATCATGAAAGTTTCATTTTGTGAACCTGTCTTCTCTTTTGTATTAGGGGTTTTTGTGGACAGACAGATTTGTTTTCCTATTGAGCAAAGGATAGCCAGATCTGTAATACAGGGTCACGGCCCTATCATTGTCTCAGGTGTTTTGTTAAAGGGCCGGTGTGCTGTAATATTTTCCCCTGCTGCACACTATTACATGTGTGAGGGAAATGGCTCTATTTGGTTTATTCTTGTAATTGAATTAGCTGATTGTCCGCCTATCCCCAGAATGTACACAAACTGAAGGGGTGGGATTAGCCCTTAAAGTGAATGTAAACTCATTGCTCTCTCTAAACTTCCCCTTAACAATTACGTTTAAATAACATGAGTTTAATTAATGACTTTTTTTTAAAGATTGTAATTACCGTGTTTTTTTTGTTTATACCGTTGCATCCGTCATTATAATCGTCCGCCCGGCATTTTCTATAATGTATTGTCATTGTAGTCACGATCCTTAGAACCAATCATTGGATTAACCACGGGGGGACCAAACCCCTTTTGCTTTCGTCACACTTCCTCATTGCGCTTGCGTTAGACAGCTCTTCCGACGTTATTATTTGAAGCTCGTTCATATTTCGCGCATGCGCAATAGCAAACTTCTCTGACTTCATTCATTCTATAAATATTTTATCGCTTTACGGGAATGACGATCAGATGCTTTGCTTCTTTACCCAACGATAGTATTCAGTGAATGTATTCATTCACTGAATACTATGTTGACAGACAGCAGCATCGTGGTTTGACGCATGCGCAGTGTTTAGCATACATGGGAGCGCGCATTGCCACTATGTAAACAGAGGGTGGGACCGCTGTATCCGTAGGATTAAAAAGAATAAGGAAGTTGAGAGTGGGAGGAGCAGGTATATACAACGATCGATATTTAGAAATGTATTTAAAAAAATTATTATACATTTTATGAGAAAATGAAAGTGGCGGTTTGTTTAGTATACTGATTACCTATATAATTATACTTTCATAACATAAAAAATTTACATTCACTTTAATGTGGTTTGTATGAGGTATAGCTGATATGAGTTAGCTATGGCTTAAAGGGACACTGAACCCACATTTTTTTCTTTTGTGATTCAGATAGACAATGAAATTTTAAGCAACTTTCTAATTTACTCCTATTACCCATTTTTTCTTGTTCTCTTGCTATCTTTATTTTAAAAGCAGGAATGTAAATCTTAGCAGCCAGCCCATTTTAGGTTCAGCACCATGGATAGCGCTTGCTTATTTGATGCTTTCATTTACCCTCCAATAAGCAAGCATAACCCAGGTTCTCAACCAAAAATGGGCCGGCTCCTATGTATCATATTCCTGCTTTTTAAATAAAGATAGCAAGAGAACTAAGAAAATTTGATAATAGGAGTAAATTAGAAAGTTATCTAAAATTGCATGCTCTATCTGAATCATGAAAGATTTTTTTGGGTTTAGTGTCCCTTTAATGGAACAGGAAACCCCAAAGTTTTATTTTGGGATTTGGATAGAACATACATATAATCAACATTCCACTTTACTTCTATTATCAAATTAATTACATTCTCTTGTTATCCTTTGTTGAAGGAACATTGGCAGCTAACTGAACACCTCTAATATGCCAATCACAAGAGACAAATTTGTGCAGGCACCAATTAGCAGCTAGCTCCCACTAGTGTAGGATATGTGAGTATTCTTTTTCAAGAAGCGATACCAAGAGAACGAAACACATTTGAAAAAGTGTCTTAAAATCGCATGCTCTATCTGAAAAACATTTCTGATGAAGGCAATAGAGATGCCCCTGTCATGTAAATAGCCTGTTTATAAATAGGCTGAAAACGTAGGGACCATAGTGACATCATTGTGAAATAAATATAAAGATAATGTCACTAACAAACCTCTGATGCGCATGGTGAGATATTGTGTAAATATTCACTTCCTATATATCCCAAACATATCTTCTTTTCTCTTTATTCAGATTACCCTGTGGACATGAAATACACTTTGTGTAATATATCATTAGAAATATTACATCTTCCACTGGCACTGCAGCTGTTAATGTTCAGCCTATGGCTTTGTGATTCCATGGGTCCTCTATTACTCCCTGTCTGCAACACACTGAGCCACAAGCCCATCCACAGGACCATTCCATGCAGCTATTTGTGTATGCTGTACATACAGGTTAGTATAAGTTATTATATATATGTATATACAGACAGACACATACTCTGCTAGTATTATAGAACAGAGACTAGCTAACTAACTCAGTAAGGTCTGACTCTGTCTGGGTTACAGGTGCACCAGCAGGGACATTACTTGGCCCTGTAACACCTTCTCCGCCTCCTAACGAATTGTGTGTCATTTTAATTACAATGCAAACTTTTGCCCCAGGGGGTTAATTATATGAGGCACGAAGTGTCTACTGCAGCTGGAGCCTCCCAGTAGTTTGTACCCAACTTAATGAATTGTCACTAATTATACAACGCCTTAAAGAGTGGTGCTTATTGCTTAACAAGGAGCATTAATCAGAGGGGCACTAACAAAGCCCTGAGCTGCAAAATGTCAATATAAGGAGAATCTCTGCTGCAATACTGTGCTGGAGATCACTGACTGATCCTAGGGGAAAGCAAGCTGGGAATATAGGGACACTAAACTTAAAGCAGCCCCTGTAAAATGGTTAACTGTGCTTTGTAAACAAATAATAATACATAAAATAACATGAAATGAAGTGTTCTTTTTTTATTTTTTTTGCCCCATTTTCCTGTAATTGAAAACTAAAATATGTTTGTTTTTTCCACTTTCTCCAGAAAGGCTGTTGTGCACCCTGAATGGTTTAGAATTCTGATCAGCTCCAGTGATTGTTTACTCAGTACAGGAGCTCATTTATATTTGATACCAAATAGCAACAACAGAGGAGATAAGATAAACACAATTAATAGGCGTTTCGAGGGTTTTGCTTCTGTGGCTCTTGAGTCCAAGGCTGGACAAGCTTATTCTAGGAGGAGAAAAAAAACAATAATGCACTTTTAACAGGTAATAAATTAACCTTCATACCATGTCACCTGTTAGATAGGAATTGTTTTTAGTAACTATATTGTATTATTATTGTAATCAGGTTATGATAATAATCCTAAATAGGTGCAATAGGTGCAGTCACCTTACTCTGGCAAGTGTCACCTGATGCCCTGACTCCAGACAAGGTGTTACTGTATTCCTGATGCTCAGCAGGCTATGCCCAGACTGAATGGTCAGTTCACTTGTGCATATCAATGACTCTGGGGGAGAACTATATAAGCTGCTGTCACTGAAGTCACTAAGCACACGGCTATAATGACAATCACACAGAAATTCATTCTCCTCTTGCTGATCTCAGGAGGAACTAACTTTGTTATAAAAATGGGACATAGACCCAACATCTCACAAGAACATTTCAGAGGATTGGGAGGGCTGGAGACAAGAGGTTTGTCCTCTCTACCCAACTACATGATCAGCCTCTACCAGAGCTTTAGCCGCATGGACTTCGCCAGTGATTACGATTCTGAACCAGTAAAACAGCCAGTGCCACCAGGTCCCCGCGCAGATATTATAAGGAGTCTGGCTGCTAAAAGTAAGTGGCTTTTTTACCCCACATGTACTTAACATGGTGGTACCCATTAATAATAGAAACTAAATATATAGACTTATTTTTATTTTACCCCATATGTACTTAACATGGTGATACCCATTAATAATAGAAACTAAATATATAGACTTATTTTTATTTTACCCCATGTGTACCTAACATGGTGGTACCCATTATTAATAGAAACTAAATATATACACTTATTTTTATTTATAACAAAATGTATCTTAACATGGTGGTACCCATTATTTATACAATTTATACACTTATTTTATCAATATTTAAACAACTTATTCAATTAAAAAACACAATATTCCCAGCATACTCTTTGCTTTAAATAGATCATTATATGTAGCATTTATTTACTGTTTGATTCTCCTTTAAGGGCTGTTGTACAAAATATTATCACATATATGATGAGCAAAAAATGAAACAGGTTCAAATGTTTTGCATGAAAGGGGTTAAGTAAAAAGCTGTTTAAACTGACATTACAACTAGCAGGGCATTAACAACTTATTCTAAAGAAATAATAATCAATATCTGATAAAGACAACTCCCTCAGCTATTAATGCAGAGGAAGAAGAGCCAATGCAAAAAGGTGGTTTATTCAGCTTACTAAAATATTTTTTTTCAGCAAACAAAACACATTTTGAAACTCCATATCTCTTTGATCAATGACAAAAATTCCTTTAAATTTTTCTGGCAGACTTCATAAATTAATTCCATATTTCTATAAGTGCAGCTGATGTTAAATTTTTGCCCAAACAAAAGATTAGAGATCAGAGACCAGCTTCAACATAAAGCAACATAATGTCATGGTTTGCTTAACATGTGCCCAGTGACATATGCCTGCTTAGCCTAATGACTCATGTGACCTGTGTTCATCTCTATATAATGATAGGAAATTCTGCCCCCTGGTGGCATCATACTGAACGTTGTCTTGCAGTGGTTGGCATTTTGTGCATATTGTATGGTATGTTAAGGCTATTGGTAACTTATTCTTTATTCTCCATCCAGTTTGGTGTTGTGATGAAATAAACCTTTAGACATAACTTGTAGTCAGTGTAAGAAATCAAGGGGACATTTGTATTTTAATAATATAATAAAAAGGGTATTTAAGTTATTGTGTAGGAATATCCTGTGTATATCAGACCTGATGCACCAGCTGATGAGGAGTCTGGTTATTGTGTAGTAATAATCTGTACATAGCAGACCTGTTGCATCACCAGCTGATGAGTCTGGTTATTGTGTAGGAATACTCTGTGTATATCAGACCTGTTGCATCACCAGCTGATGAGTCTGGTTATTGTGTAGGACTACTCTGTACATATCAGACCTGATGCACCAGCTGATGATGAGTCTAGTTATTGTGTAGGACTACTCTGTACATATCAGACCTGATGCACCAGCTGATGATGAGTCTGGTTATTGTGTAGGAATATTCTGTACATATCAGACCTGATGCACCAGCTGATGATGAGTCTAGTTATTGTGTAGGAATATTCTGTACATATCAGACCTGATGCACCAGCTGATGATGAGTCTAGTTATTGTGTAGGAATATTCTGTGTATATCAGACCTGTTGCACCAGCTGATTATGAGTCTGGTTATTGTGTAGGAATACTCTGTACATATCAGACCTGATGCACCAGCTGATGATGAGTCTGGTTATTGTGTAGGAATATTCTGTACATATCAGACCTGATGCACCAGCTGATGATGAGTCTAGTTATTGTGTAGGAATATTCTGTACATATCAGACCTGATGCACCAGCTGATGATAAGTCTGGATATTGTGTAGGAATACTCTGTACATATCAGACCTGATGCACCAGCTGATGATAAGTCTGGTTATTGTGTAGGAATACTCTGTACATATCAGACCTGTTGCACCAGCTGATGATGAGTCTGGTTATTGTGTAGGAATACTCTATACATATCAGACCTGTTGCACCAGCTGATGATGAGTCTGGTTATTGTGTAGGAATACTCTGTACATATCAGACCTGATGCACCAGCTGATGATGAGTCTGGTTATTGTGTAGGAATACTCTGTACATATCAGACCTGATGCACCAGCTGATGATGAGTCTAGTTATTGTGTAGGAATATTCTGTACATATCAGACCTGATGCACCAGCTGATGATGAGTCTAGTTATTGTGTAGGAATATTATGTACATATCAGACCTGTTGCACCAGCTGATGATGAGTCTGGTTATTGTGTAGGAATACCCTGTGCATATCAGACCTTTGCACCAGCTGATGATGAGTCTGGTTATTGTGTAGGACTACTCTGTACATATCAGACCTGATGCACCAGCTGATGATGAGTCTGGTTATTGTGTAGGAATACTCTGTACATATCAGACCTGATGCACCAGCTGATGATGAGTCTGGTTATTGTGTAGGAATACTCTGTACATATCAGACCTGATGCACCAGCTGATGATGAGTCTAGTTATTGTGTAGGACTACTCTGTACATATCAGACCTGATGCACCAGCTGATGATGAGTCTGGTTATTGTGTAGGAATATTCTGTACATATCAGACCTGATGTACCAGCTGATGATGAGTCTGGTTATTGTGTAGGAATACTCTGCGTATATCAGACCTGATGCACCAGCTGATGATGAGTCTGGTTATTGTGTAGGAATACTCTGTACATATCAGACCTGATGCACCAGCTGATGATGAGTCTGGTTATTGTGTAGGAATACTCTGTACATATCAGACCTGATGCACCAGCTGATGATGAGTCTAGTTATTGTGTAGGAATACTCTGTACATATCAGACCTGATGCACCAGCTGATGATGAGTCTAGTTATTGTGTAGGAATATTCTGTACACATCAGACCTGATGCACCAGCTGATGATGAGTCTAGTTATTGTGTAGGAATATTCTGTACATATCAGACCTGATGCACCAGCTGATGATGAGTCTGATTATATTGTAAGAATTATCTGTACATATCAGACCTGTTGCACCAGCTTATGATGAGTCTAGTTATTGTGTAGGAATATTCTGTACATATCAGACCTGATGCACCAGCTGATGATGAGTCTGGTTATTGTGTAGGAATATTCTGTACATATCAGACCTGATGCACCAGCTGATGATGAGTCTGGTTATTGTGTAGGAATATTCTGTACATATCAGACCTGTTGCACCAGCTGATGATGAGTCTGGTTATTGTGTAGGAATACTCTGTACATATCAGACCTGATGTACCAGCTGATGATGAGTCTGGTTATTGTGTAGGAATACTCTGTACATATCAGACCTGTTGCACCAGCTGATGATGAGTCTGGTTATTGTGTAGGAATACTCTGTACATATCAGACCTGATGCACCAGCTGATGATAAGTCTGGTTATTGTGTAGGAATATTCTGTACATATCAGACCTGATGCACCAGCTGATGATGAGTCTAGTTATTGTGTAGGAATACTCTGTACATATCAGACCTGATGCACCAGCTGATGATGAGTCTGGTTATTGTGTAGGAATACTCTGTACATATCAGACCTGATGCACCAGCTGATGATGAGTCTGGTTATTGTGTAGGAATATTCTGTACATATCAGACCTGTTGCACCAGCTGATGATGAGTCTGGTTATTGTGTAGGAATACTCTGTACATATCAGACCTGATGTACCAGCTGATGATGAGTCTTGTTATTGTGTAGGAATACTCTGTACATTTCAGACCTGATGCACCAGCTGATGATGAGTCTGGTTATTGTGTAGGAATACTCTGTACATATCAGACCTGATGCACCAGCTGATGATAAGTCTGGTTATTGTGTAGGAATATTCTGTACATATCAGACCTGATGCACCAGCTGATGATGAGTCTGGTTATTGTGTAGGAATACTCTGTACATATCAGACCTGATGCACCAGCTGATGATGAGTCTGGTTATTGTGTAGGAATACTCTGTACATATCAGACCTGATGCACCAGCTGATGATGAGTCTGGTTATTGTGTAGGAATACTCTGTACATATCAGACCTGTTGCACCAGCTGATGATGAGTCTGGATATTGTGTAGGAATACTCTGTACATATCAGACCTGATGCACCAGCTGATGATGAGTCTAGTTATTGTGTAGGAATACTCTGTACATATCAGACCTGATGTACCAGCTGATGATGAGTCTGGTTATTGTGTAGGAATACTCTGTACATATCAGACCTGTTGCACCAGCTGATGATGAGTCTGGTTATTGTGTAGGAATACTCTGTACATATCAGACCTGATGCACCAGCTGATGATGAGTCTAGTTATTGTGTAGGAATACTCTGTACATATCAGACCTGATGCACCAGCTGATGATGAGTCTGGTTATTGTGTAGGAATACTCTGTGTATATCAGACCTGATGCACCAGCTGATGATGAGTCTGGTTATTGTGTAGGAATACTCTGTACATATCAGACCTGATGCACCAGCTGATGATGAGTCTGGTTATTGTGTAGGAATATTCTGTACATATCAGACCTGATGCACCAGCTGATGATGAGTCTAGTTATTGTGTAGGAATACTCTGTACATATCAGACCTGATGAACCAGCTCATGATGAGTCTGGTTATTGTGTAGGAATACTCTGTACATATCAGACCTGTTGCACCAGCTGATGATGAGTCTGGTTATTGTGTAGGAATACTCTGTACATATCAGACCTGTTGCACCAGCTGATGATGAGTCTGGTTATTGTGTAGGAATATTCTGTACATATCAGACCTGATGCACCAGCTGATGATGAGTCTGGTTATTGTGTAGGACTACTCTGTACATATCAGACCTGATGCACCAGCTGATGATGAGTCTAGTTATTGTGTAGGAATATTCTGTACATATCAGACCTGTTGCACCAGCTGATGATGAGTCTAGTTATTGTGTAGGAATACTCTGTACATATCAGACCTGATGCACCAGCTGATGATGAGTCTGGTTATTGTGTAGGAATACTCTGTGTATATCAGACCTGTTGCACCAGCTGATGATAAGTCTGGTTATTGTGTAGGAATACCCTGTACATATCAGACCTGTTGCACCAGCTGATGATGAGTCTGGTTATTGTGTAGGAATACTCTGTGTATATCAGACCTGTTGCACCAGCTGATGATAAGTCTGGTTATTGTGTAGGAATACCCTGTACATATCAGACCTGTTGCACCAGCTGATGATGAGTCTGGTTATTGTGTAGGAATACTCTGTACATATCAGACCTGATGCACCAGCTGATGATGAGTCTGGTTATTGTGTAGGAATACTCTGTACATATCAGACCTGTTGCACCAGCTGATGATGAGTCTGGTTATTGTGTAGGAATACTCTGTACATATCAGACCTGTTGCACCAGCTGATGATGAGTCTGGTTATTGTGTAGGAATACTCTGTACATATCAGACCTGATGCACCAGCTGATGATGAGTCTGGTTATTGTGTAGGAATACTCTGTACATATCAGACCTGATGAACCAGCTCATGATGAGTCTGGTTATTGTGTAGGAATACTCTGTACATATCAGACCTGATGAACCAGCTCATGATGAGTCTGGTTATTGTGTAGGAATACTCTGTACATATCAGACCTGATGAACCAGCTCATGATGAGTCTGATTATATTGTAAGAATTATCTGTGCATATGTAGAATCTCCTTATTACTCACATTTGAGTTGATAACCCTGATCTGCTGCTACAGATGTTAAATCCATGTGCCAGACACATGCTAGATCTGCCCAAATACACATCCTCTTTCTGGCCTTTCTATTATAGGTCACTATCAGCAGCCCCCCTTATTGTTGTTCTGCGCTCCTGGGTACCACAGCTTGCTCCTATAGCCAGACAGACCATTGTGCACTCACTTGTTGCAATACACATCCAGCAAAACCTTTCAAGGCAAACCTGATTGGATTATCTGCATCACATGAAGAGCTCGCATTAGCTTCACATCTCATTACTCTCATTCATTATTGTTGTGTCTTCTGGCACTAATTCTCTTCAACATGAAGCAGAGATTCTCTCATTTGTTGATTCACATATTTCTTTTTCTACAGAAATACCAATCGCTTATTAACCCATTGGATACCAGTCACTGACATGTTACAAGCATGTCTGGCAGGCAAAGGGTTATAGGGCTTTCAAATATTTATCAAAATATCTACAGAAATTATGTTATATCCTAAGGGTAAATATACAAAGCTTGTCTGTCTATAGGACAAGAAATTAGTCTTAATTATGGGCCCTCGAGTGCTCTTAATATATGTATTTAATGAACACACACACAAATATACAGTATAGATATGTATGTATCGTGTCTTTAAATCGCATTTTTAATTTAAAACAAGTTTATGTTGTTGAACTACAATGCAAAGTGGGCGACAGTTATTTCATAGAGAATCTGTTTTGCAGCTGTTCTGAACCAGGAAGGAATTTACATTTCATTTTTCATTTAGAACATTTCCGATTGGTTCATTGTATGACAAAGGTATCAGCTCATTATTCTGGAGAAATTTAAAGGAATATAAAGTTTATATATTCTCAAAATATGTCAGTGATTAAGCATTACATTGCAAAATATCTGCATTAAAATAATATCGGCCAGATTTCAAGTGGTGTGCTAATAGTAGCACGGGATTCAATGAGCAGTATCGCTAGACAGCGTGAATATTAGAGCGCAACTTGATATTACGTCCATAGTAAATCAGACGTAGCAGAGAAGGTTTAGCGTGGCTGACTTCGCTCTAGCGCACCTATTACTGTCAATAGATATTGCAAATGCTCTAAATATTGCTGATATTACAAATTGAAAGTTATGGGTTGCGCTCAAGTGAAAGCCTTAATAATGCTATATGTATGTATTTAAACATGATTATATATATGTATGTGTGTACATGTATATCTGTGTAGTTACATACATACACATATATACACAAATGTGTGTGTATGTATATATATTATATATATACACACACAAATGTACATACAAATTACTTATACTTTCGGAATACATCTAGTTATGTGGCCAAATTATTACAAATAATAGATATATTTAGTTCCTTTTCAGGTTACAAAGTTAATAATAAAAGACCCTCAATTTGTTCTAACAAACAAATTTATAACTTATTTAGGTATTAAAATTAGCAAAGCCACTTTGGCATAAAATCTCTTATTGGTTATCAAAGCTAACAAATCAACAAGTAAAATGTAATTTTGAGGATATTTTGCTTAGTAAAGAACCAAGCCCTAGTCTTATGGATATTAAATGAATCAATAATGCTATTCTATGTGGCCATGCTATTGTACTTGCTAGTTGGAAAGATAAAACGGTGCCAGATTTAACAGATATATAGGCACATTAAGATTTCAATAGATAATAGAACATTTTGATTTACTGGTTAATCCTGATTTTGACATCAAAAAATATTTTCTAAATGTTATCCTTTTATTAAATCAGAACAAATCAACATTCAGAAACAATTAGTATAGCCATTCAAAGATGCACCTTTTATACAGAATTTATATTTGCGATGAGGTTTTGATTTTCCTGAAGGAACCTCTTTTATTCTTCCCTTTTTCTTTTTTTCTCTCTCCTTTTTTGCTCGTCCTCTTACTTCCCTTCTTGTATATAAAAAGATTGTGTTTGTTTTTGGTATTTGGATTGGGTTTTGATGACTTCAAGGATCAGAGAAAAATAGAAAGTATAGCACATTAATAAAATTGAAGCAATATAACCATATCATTAATCAATTACTTTGTTTGAAAAGAGAATGAATTTGTGTTTTCTGTAATCTTTCTTATTTTTGAACTGCTATATTTCATAAATAAAACTTAAAAAATTTTTTTTAGCAAAACCACAAAACATTGGTATACTCCAAATTATAAAGAGTTATTTAACAAAATATTTATTTGCTTAAGAAATTGGAAACCCTCCCTTATTCAGAAAGATTCATTTATTTAAGATGATTATTTTTCCTAAAAATTTGTATAAACTACAAAATGTATCTCTATTTATCCAAACTAGAGAGCTTTCCATATTTAATTCAGCTTTGACTAAATTTTTATAGGGGGGGGGGGACAGACTATCTTTGAAAAGCACACCAGTCCAAAAATAAGCACTAACAGGTCTTCGTTATCAAAAATGTTAGTTTATTCAGCCATTAAAATACAATAAAAAAATTGGTCAATATATCGGCAAGATTAACAAGACCAATATTGTATCCCATCTGCATATGTGAGTGCCTATCTTTTTATTTTTTATTTCTTATTTTATTGTGAAAATGAATTCAGAAATTCGTATAACAATAGCATATAACATAGTGAACAGAATATTAGGAAAGTAGAATAGAATAGTATACAATTCTCTAAGTCCAAGCTTTCCGTTAAATGTAAGTATTATATCTATATCATCAATGTTATCTAAATCTCACAGTTATAAAAAAAAATGACATCACATGATCAACCTTTTTACAGCTTATCTTACTGTATTCAACGTTTCAAAGCAAAACATGTAAATAAATAAAAAAAAGAAAAAAGGAAATACATTTTTTTTTTTTTAAAGATTTTTTTTTATAAAGAAGGAGTTATTCCTCATAATTCCTCATCTCTCTTGCCCAGGTTCATCACATAACCATTCTCCTCTGAGATTAGTTCCATAATGAAATTGGAATTCTTACAGAGACATAGAACAAGTTGAGATAGAGACAAAGGCCCCTATTTAACAGTGCGGATCAGGTCCGCAAGACCTCGCTGAATGCGAAGAGCAATACGCTCTCCGTATTCAGCATTGCACCAGCAGCTCACAAGAGCTGCTGGTGCAACGCCGCCCCCTGTAGACTCGCGGCCAATGGGCCACCAGCAAGGGGTGTCAATCAACCCGATTGTACTCGATCGGGTTGATTTTCGGCGATGTCTGTCCGCCTGCTCAGAGCAGGCGGACAGGTTATGGAGCAGCGGTCTTTGTGACCGCTGCTTCATAACTGCTGTTTCTGGCGAGTCTGAAGACTCGCCAGAAACACGGGCCGTCAAGCTCCTTTCGGGGCTTGATAGATAGGCCCCAAAATATAATAATATGTACTTTACCTGCAAATTTATACTGCAGTGCCTCGCAATTAACCCTTCTTTTAAGTTTCTGAATTTTAACTCCCCGACACAATTTCTTTTATGGTTGCATCTATATCCTCCATTGGTTTGGTAGAATGCAAGACTTAAAGGGACAGTGAACTCAAAAAATGTTATTGTTTAAAAAGATAGATAATCCCTTTATTACCCATTCCCCAGTTTTGCATAACCAAGATGGTTATATTAATACACTTTTTACCTCTTTAATTACCTTGTATCTAAGCCTTTTCTGATAGCCCCCTGATTTATGTATTATATATTGACTCCCATTTTATCCAATTAATGCAGTATCTGCCTCAACCCACGTGCAAGAGTACAATGTTATCTGTATGGTTCACATGAACTAGCACTCCCCTGTTGTGAAAAGCAAATGAAAATCATGTGATAAGAGGCTGTCTTTAGTAGCTTAGAAACAGGCAGAAATATAGAGGTTTAAATGTTAATATAACAATGTTGGTTGTGCAAAGCTGGGGAATGGGTAGTAAAAGCATTATCTCTCTTTTTGAACAATACATTTTTGGTGTTGACTGTCCCTTTAACACTCATTATCTGCTGGAGCATGCCTAGAAGCAAGCTGCTGTGAACTCAGTTGAAATACAATGCCTGTGTTTCTGATGATAAACACTGATAAAGGGGGTGGATCAGACTTCTCCAGACAGCATGGTTTTGTAAGCAATTTTGCTAATTTTTGCAAATTATTTGAAAATACTTGCCAGCTTTAAGGTGTTATTTGTGATTGTTTACGAAGAAAGATGACAACAATGATGTTGACCAAGAGAATGGAGACCTTCTCACTAACCTATCATCTAAAGATTGTGTGAAGCATTATGCAAAGTCCACAAAGCCTTTATCTACAAGGGTCAGACTTCATGCCCTGGGAAAGTCTTCAAGTCAACTGAACCTGTGGCTTCCAGAAAAGCATTGTGGAATGTCAATAAACAGGTGATACCTTAGAAAGTGGCTATGACACACACTGCCTTGAAGACACTTAAAGGGCATGCACCTGCAGCAAAAAAAAGCTACTGATTTAGCTTACCTTGCTAGGCCGCCTAAAGAAGATTATCCTGAGATTGATAGCTTTTTCCCATACAATTCTTCAGATTGCTTAGCTGGTATTCCTCTTATGGTGCATGAGAAAGAGATGGCAAAATGTGAGGCCCTCACAAACCTACAACCTGCTCCAATGGATCTGCCTCTCCTGCCCCATCATTCCTTCTTGAATGGATCACACTGGAAATGCATCCTATTGAATACTGAGTTTGTGGGGGAGGGGGTTAAATATAATATTTAATTATTTTTAACCCTTTTTTTGTAATAATAAAATGTTTAAAAAAAATAATACTTGCCAGCAATTTTTAAACAATTTTGTTATGCAAATTATTTTTACTTAAATGGTCATAAAACCCACATTTTTTCTTTCATGATTTAGAAAGAGCATGCCATTTTAAACAATTTTCTAATTTACTTCTATTATCTAATTTGCTTCATTCTCTTGATATCCTATGCTGAAAAGCATATCTAGATAGGCTCAGTAGCTGCTGATTGGTGGCTGCACACAGATGCCTTGTGTGATTGGCTCACCCATGTGTATTGCTATTTCTTCAACAAAGAATATCTAAAGAATGAAGCAAATTAGAAAATAGAAGTAAATTGGAATATAACTTAAAATTGCCATCTCTACCTGAATCATGAAAGAACAAAAAATTGGGTTTAGTGTCCCTTTAATTAGCCCTTTTAGGATATGAACAGATCTCAACCTGTTATATGGCACTTTAAGAGGGTTGATCATTTGACTCTGGAGGTGATTATCCAATGAGTTTAAGAGTAGTCCCCATTTGTCAAAAAAATATTAGACTAGACTTCCCCTTTTTCTGAAGATCCACCTTCAGAGAACATAATGTGAGTGCCCATCTATGGACTGGTGTGATATATAGGTGTAGATATCTATTTTACAAAAATAAATATTTAGATGTATATAGAAATATAATTTTTTTAAATAAAAAGAATAATTTCTTCTAAGCAGAGATTCAGGTTAGTGCGAACAATAAAATGAAAAGGCTTTCTTTAGCGTGTCCTATAGAAGCCTAGGGGACAGAGAGTTAGTGCGTGTGAGCGATATCCAAAATCCTGAAGTTAGTGTGCCCGAGTCTTTTGCTTGCACACTAACTTTTTACTTTTAATACCAGAGCTAACATGATAGTGATAATATTTTACCTTGAGCACAGTGAGTGCTCATTAGCAATACAAAATAGCACTCCACTTATAAGCCTGTCCTATATGTATATATTTTATAAAAACTTTGTTAGCCAAATTTGCTGGTTACAAAATCCAGAGCAGCTCAGAGAGAAACCACTTTTTCTGGCCAGCCTTTTCAATATGCTTATAATTTCTCATCAGCTGTGGGGAAAAACATAAGCAATGTAGCATGTTGCAGGGCCATATTTGAAATCCTGCAATATTCACTTCTCCCTTTTTAGGAATGGTGGAAAAACTAAATAATGTCAGTGCTAAAATACTGAAAATGAAGGTAAATAAATCATGTAAACAGATTAGAAAGCTTTTCTACTACACATGAGCATTGTGACTGATTTTAGGCTAAAGGTAACTCAGATACAGTGGCATTCAGGCTTTTTCAAGTAAATGTGTAAGTGCTCTGGGAGGGGTAAATGCTTCCATATAATTCCAGCATGTGTTACAGCTAATGTCTCTTCTTCCATAACTGTACTTACATGAGATTATCTTTTCTCTTAAAGGGACATGAAATCAAAATTAAACTTTCAGAATGCAGATAGAGCAGCGATTCCACCCCCTGCCCACACTTTCCTTTCCTTCTATTGTTAAATCTTGCTCTTTCTATTGGTATTACTGAAATTTAGCTCACTACCATGAGAGCAAGGCTCAAATTTAGCTCACTACCATGAGAGCAAGGCTCAAATTTAGCTCACTTCCATGAGAGCAAGGCTCAAATTTAGCTCACTTCCATGAGAGCAAGGCTCAGAGGTGTGCATGTATGTATAACATTGTTACACTCTTCTATACAGTGCTCAAGACACGTGCATGCTCCTCGCCTACCTCAGTATGCTGTCATGGAAAAGAAGCTATGTTTCAGCAAAGGAGACCAAGAGAAAGTGATATATTTGAAGAGAGGTTTATTTTATTACACACACACTATATATATATGAGCGTGTGTGTTCTATCTGACTTATTAAAGCTTCATTTTAACTTACATATCCCTTTTATTGTTAACAACTACAAAATGAATTTGAAATGGTAACTGATTAATATGTTGCAGTGTCAAGGATTACTGTAAAGAGGTTCTTCTGGGAGGATTTGGAAATAATCCCACTTGTTAGACCATCAAAAAGTGTTTATCACACTTTACATTTGCAAAAAAACAGAAGTGACAAGACTGCCCCTGGAAGCATAAATTTACACTCTGTGGAAATTAAATTAGAAAAAAACTGACCCCTCCCCACCAGTACAAACAGTAAATAGGTGACAAATTAGGTGTCCTTGATAAACACTCTGTGTTTTTCTAGAATTTTACATAAAACTACCACTAGATTCTGCCATATATCTACTGTAGTTGTTCACACAGATCTGCTTACTCTTTATAAATGATAAAAGCTGATTTGAACAATGCTAAAATCATTTTTAAAATTGTCATAAATTGTTTATCACATCAAAAAAATGTGAAAGTAGTTTTTTTGTTTTATAATTTGTCTGCAAATCCATCAGTGACAAAAGAGAGTTTTATTATCACCCAGATATTCCTCCCACTTGCTGCGCATGACAACCAATAGCGGCTGGCTGCAAGTGTAGAACTGACAACTTTAATATCATTTCATAGTGTGCATTAATGTCACAGAAAGAAATCTGCTATAATATAAGGCAAATGAGTCCCTCCCTCTTTTTGTTTATATTTGAGTATTAATGGAAGATTATTTTTATTTATAACTAATTTTCTACCCTTCGCAGCTCTATAGGGGTGCTACACAAGTATTTGGAGGTGCATAGCCCCCCTCAGCATTTCAATAGAACCCCCACTACTGCAGAGCTACAGAAAATTGGGTCCCTATTCTTAAAGGGACAGTCTAGTCAAAAATAAACGTTCACAATTCAGGTAGGGCATGTAATTTTAAACAACTTCCCAATGTACGTTTATCATCAATTTTGCTTTGTTCTCTTGGTATTCTTAGTTATAAGCTAAACCTATGTAGGCGAATATGCTAATTTTTTAGTCCTTGAAGGCCGACTCTTATCTGAGTTCATGCATTAGTTCATGTGTGCCATATAGATAACATTGTGCTCATGCATGTTGATTTACCTAGAAGTCAGCACAGATTGTCTAAAATGCAAGTCTGTCAAAATAACTGAGATAAGGGGGCAGTCTGCAGAGGCTTAGATACAAGGTAATAACAGAGGTAAAAAGTATATTAATATAACTGAGATAAGGGGGCAGTCTGCAGAGGCTTAGATACAGGGTAATCACAGAGGTAAAATGTATATTAATATAACTGAGATAAGGAGCAGTCTGCAGAGGCTTAGATACAAGGTAATCACAGAGGTAAAACTTATATTAATATAACTGAGATATGGGGCAGTCTGCAGAGGCTATAATACAAGGTAACCACAGAGGTAAAACGTATATTAATATAACTGAGATAAGGGGCAGTCTGCAGAGGTTTAGATACAGGGTAATCACATAGGTAAAAAATATATTAATTTAACTGAGCTAAGGAGCAGTCTGCAGATGCTTAGATACAGGGTAATCACAGAGGTAAAAAGTGTATTAATATAACTGAGATAAGGGGCAGTCAGCAGAGGCTTAGATACAAGGTAATCACAGAGGTAAAACGTATATTAATATAACTGAGATAAGGAGCAGTCTGCAGAGGGTTAGATACAAGGTAATCACAGAGGTAAAAAGTATATTAATATAACTGAGATAAGAGGAAATCTGCAGAGGCTTAGATACAGGGTAATCATAGAGGTAAAAAGTATATTAATATAACTGAGATTAGGAGCAGTCTGCAGAGGCTTAGATACAAGGTAATCACAGAGGTAAAAAGTATATTAATATAACTGAGATAAGGGGCAATCTGCAGAGGCTTAGATACAAGGTAATCACAGAGGTAAAATGTATATTAATATAACTGAGATAAAGGGGGCAGTCTGCAGAGGCTTAGATACAAGGTAATCACAGAGGTAAAAGTATATTAATATAACTGAAATAAGGGGCAGTCTGCAGAGGCTTAGATACAAGGTAATCACAGAGGTAAAAAGTATATTAATATAACTGAGATAAGGGGGCACTCTGCAGAGGCTTAGATACAGGGTAATCACAGAGGTAAAACGTATATTAATATAACTGAGAAAGGGGCAGTCTGCAGAGGCTTAGATACAGGGTAATCACAGAGGTAAAAAGTATATTGATATAACTGAGAAAGGGGCAGTCTGCAGAGGCTTAGATACAGGGTAATCACAGAGGTAAAAAGTGTATTAATATAACTGAGATAAGGAGCAGTCTGCAGAGGCTTAGATACAAGGTAATCACAGAGGTAAAAAGTATATTAATATAACTGAGATAAGGGGCAGTCTGCAGAGGCTTAGATACAAGGTAATTACAGAGGTAAAAAGTATATTAATATAACTGAGAAAGGGGCAGTCTGCAGGGGCTTAGATACAGGGTAATCACATAGGTAAAAAGTGTATTAATATAACTGAGATAAGGAGCAGTCTGCAGAGGCTTAGATACAAGGTAATCACAGAGGTATAAAGTATATTAATATAACTGAGATAAGGGGGCAGTCTGCAGAGGCTTAGATACAAGGTAATCACAGAGGTAAAAAGTATATTAATATAACTGAGATAAGGGGCAGTCTGCAGAGGCTTAGATACAGGGTAATCACAGAGGTAAAACGTGTATTAATATAACTGAGATAAGGGGGCAGTCTGCAGAGGCTTAGATACAGGGTAATCACAGAGGTAAAAAGTGTATTAATATAACTTAGATAAGGGACAGTCTGCAGAGGCTTAGATACAAGGTTATCACAGAGGTAAAAAGTATATTAATAAAACTGAGATAAGGGGCAGTCTGCAGAGGCTTAAATACAAGGTAATCATAGAGGTAAAAAGTATATTAACATAACTGAGATAAGGGGCAGTCTGCAGAGGCTTAGATACAAGGTAATCACAGAGGTAAAAAGTATATTAATATAAATGAGATAAGGAGCAGTCTGCAGAGGCTTAGATACAAGGTAATCACAGAGGTAAAAAGTATATTAATATAACTGAGATAAGGGGCAGTCTTCAGAGGCTTAGATACAAGGTAATCACAGAGGTAAAAAGTATATTAACATAACTGAGATAGGGGGCAGTCTGCAGAGGCTTAGATACAGGGTAATCACAGAGGTAAAAAGTATATTAATATAACTGTGATAAGAAGCAGTCTGCAGAGGCTTAGATACAAGGTAATTGCAGAGGTAAAAAGTATATTAATATA
Source organism: Bombina bombina (assembly GCF_027579735.1). Taxonomy (NCBI): domain Eukaryota; kingdom Metazoa; phylum Chordata; class Amphibia; order Anura; family Bombinatoridae; genus Bombina; species Bombina bombina. Next base: position 20,563,368 of record NC_069507.1, on the reverse strand, counting down.
ACTGAGATAAGGGGCAGTCTGCAGAGGCTTAGATACAAGGTAATCACAGAGGTAAAAAGTATATTAATATAACTGAGATAAGGGGCAGTCTGCAGAGGCTTAGATACAAGTTAATAAGCATATTAATATAACTGTGTTGGTTATGCAAAACTGGTGAATGGGTAATAAAGGGATTATCTATCTTGTTAAACAATACAAATTCTGTTGTAGACTGTCCCTTTAAAATAAGGGTTAAAATGTCTAACAGATAAAACTAAAATATATTGTAACTGAGATGCAAGGAAATAATAAACAGGTCACATGGATTTCTTATAGTTTTGATAAATATAATCTGATTTTAGAAAATAAAATAAATCTGTTGGTTTATAACTATTTGTTTGTTGATTTTAATGTGACAGAACCACACTTAAGGGACATAAAAGTAAATGCGCTAATATGTAAGATCATTTTATTATTGTACTGTTGCTTGTATATATGTGTTTAACCCCTGCAAAGCAAATCACTAGCTAGCTTCTGATTGGTAGCTGCATATACACTGTATATGCCACTTGTCATTTGTTTGCCCAATGTGCTCAGCTAGCTCCCATAGTGCATTGCTGCTCCTTCAATGATGCCAAGAGAATGAAGCAGATTAGAGAACGAGTAATTTGGAAAATATTACCTATTTGAATCAAACATTTTTTGGGGTTTTCATAATTCTTTCATTTTTGACTTTGACGTCCCTTTAAACATTAGATGTTGTTTCATTTTGTCATTTGTCAAACGTTTAATAAAACAATTCATGTTAAGAACACACAGATTGTGGTGTAAATGTTCAGTTCTCTATTTTATTAAAGAATTAGTCGTTTAACTTACAAATTCAAACTAATGTTCCTCTTTAGATGAGGTTACAGCCTGTGGGCCAATCGGGAGCAACCATACTTATGTATGCTACAAAGACTGGCCTCATGCTCATCTGAAGCAGTAAAGGGGATCACATTAGCAATGCAATTAACCCCTTAGCACATAGAGGAAATGTATTTAAATATTAAAACAATTAACAATATAAATTTACAGTCCCCGTGTATAACTAAATCAGCTGTACCGGGTACAGACATTTTGTCTCACTGATGAGGGTCTTCTGTTTCTCTGAGTCCCTGGAATACACCCACTTGCCAGGAGCAGTGATATGTTTGGGGGATGGTGTCAAAATGTTATTACAGTAAAATGGCACACCCTGTGGTCAGTACTGGTGGGTGTAAACATTCCTATAGCTTGTCCCTATCTCTATTCTCTTCTTTTAATCTTTTTAGCTGCTGTCACCAACCTCTTCCTTTACACACTGACCTCTACCTGTATACATTAGTAGATGCTAGCCAATCAGAGCTAAGGTCACCTCCCTCTACCCAATGAGAGCAGATGCAAAAAATCATTTCATTTGCACAATAAATCCACCAAAGACTTCTCATAATATTTTAAACTAATTGGAATGAAATGGTTTATTTTGCTGTTTAACTTCCCTTTAAATAAAAAAGGGTAATGCCCACCCTGAGCCTCTCTTTCTCTGATAAAAAAAACGTACATGGATGAGACCCCTCACTGAAAAGAACAATCTCTGCTTTTCAATGACCGGTCACATTACTCTCTAGATATCAAATAATAAATGTAAATATATAAAACAACTCACTAGGCTCTGGCTTTTGTGTAATAAAATTGTTTAATCACTGAAACTGTAGACAGATATTATGTCTGGGACATTCACCAATCCCAAAGAAAATGTCTGTTTTCATTGTACGTTATAATTTGAGCTCTTTGTAAGCTAACAATTGTAAAATAAATCATAATCACATCTAACATATTTTAATTTGGTATTTTTTAGGTTTTCAGAAGGTAGACGAACGATGGGTAGTTGTGTTTGATTTTGGAATCCTCAATACAGAAGAAGACATTTTGATGGCAGAACTGCGGTTTGAGGCTGCTACATTCGCTGGGCATCTACACGATGGTCTGGAAGTAAATATAGATATATTTCACCAGTCATTTTGTAAAGGGAGTGATAGGCTTTGTCAGACATATCTGCACTTGGGCTCATTTACAGGAAGGGCTCAGTCAAGACCTTCCGACGATTGGGTGAAGCTAAACATTACAGAGGTAGTACAGAAATGGTCTAAAAGGACTGTAATAAAACATCAAACTAATTCAAAGCAGGTGCACAGATTGCAAAAAACCCAAAAGGCAACAAATATAAAGCCCAACGACCAAAAAGTTCTGATGTTTGTGTATTCCAACCTTTCAAGGAAGGAGAAGGAGACAGTGACTGCCACTTTGCTCCATGATGCTGCACTCTCCAAATACTTGGTACCCTTACAAGTCAACCTGAAACCCAAGAGCCCTAAGCGTCATCGAAGAAGCCACATTATAAGAGATCACATGTCAGGCATGAGGCACGCCCAGGCTGTACACAATGCTAGCACTCTTTGTAGGAGAGTCGATTTCTATGTGGATTTTTCACTGATTGGATGGGACCAATGGATTATTCATCCTTTAAAATACAATGCCTATCGGTGTGAGGGCTTGTGCCCAAGCCCAGTGAATGAGGGTCTCAGGCCACATAACCATGCCTACTTACAGGTAAGTTACTGTTAGACTCTACTTGTTTGTACACACAACGTTCACAGTGGCTAGAAAGAAGGATACAAATGAAGTTAATTATACATGAAACTAATAAAGATTGATTAGCCCTAAGGCTTTACAAATACATATTTATCAAAAGCTTGTGAAATGCTAATGTATTGATTTCACAAATGTTAGTTCAGATTTATGCAGAGCTGATTATACAGAACGCAATGAAAATGTTGCTTAGAAATGAACAGGTTAAATACAAATAAAAGATATCTGATGTGCAGGTGTTTTGTAATGTAGACATATACTATGCATCTCTAAACATGACTATTTATTTAAAGTCTCCCCTTTGTATAAACAGATCTGGACTGTTAGGGATATTTTAGATGGAGTTTAATTCTTCAGTTGTAATGAAGATTCTATAACTTACTATTTAATATAGATATGAAAATCAAATACCCCGCGCTCCGCCACCCACTTCAAGATATTTTTTTTTTGTGAGTTAAAGGTTTGAATTGTTTTTTACCCATACACTCATCTTTTTTATTTTTATTTCTTGTAGCGAGAGCACCGATTGGAGAACAGTTCAAACCATTAGCTCACAAAAAAATAACTTTTGAAGTGGGTAGCGGAGCGCAGGGTATTTGATTTTCATTTCTATGTTAAAAAGTAAGTTAAAGCAACTTCATTACAACTGATGAATTAATCTCCATCTAAATTATCACTAACAGTCCAGATCTGTTTATACAAAGGGTGAAGTTTACCGTCACTTTAAAGAACTATGAAATACAGTGATCATCATATGCATAATAAATAGAATTTAGGTTGAATTCCAAATGAGTAGTCATTTTTTTCTGAAGATCAAAAGGAAAACAAGGGGCGCCTCATACTGTATTATATTGTAGGTAATGTGTGAAAGAAGGTTAGAAAACACTCACAATTGTGTTGGCACCAGTGGTCAGCACACTGACCGGTACCTCCGGCTGCAGATTGCGGATCTCATGCTGCCCCAAACGATATCACTTGTAGCGTGTCCTAAAGAACGCTCGTATCCTCTTATGCGGGATTCTGGTCATAACAAATACGGACAACATAAAGCGTTAACGATCCTGACAAGCAGCAACCATTTGATTTGGGGAGGGGTTGTCCGTATTTGTTATCAGCATAATCCTGCATAAGAGTTGCGCCAAGAGGCATATGTGTGTAGACACCAATTAGCTGCTAGCTCACAGAAGAGCATACCTAGGTATGGTTTCAATAAAGGATACCAAGAGAATGCAGTGAGATTCGTAACAGAAGTACATATAAAAATATCTGTCTGATTTTCATGTCCCTTTAAAAAGTATGAACTATGGAAGTCAAAGTAAAGTGACAGTTCTTCTTCTAATGCAAAAAATATATATTCTTCCTATAACCTGTGAGACTTGCCCTTACTTTGCCCCATTCGTGTGTGTGTTCTACTCCTCCATCTTTAAATCTCTATAATGAGGCAAACCTAGACCTTCCCTTCTTGCATGAGCTGGTGACAATAATTGGGATATTACTCTCTCTTGAAATCCCTGTTTTGGCCATGTGCTCATCACATGACCGGCATCCATGAGAATAACCTAGATTACAACATGGCAGTACGCTTAGCTTGGAACTTTAAACTACTTGATGATAAATACATCAGAAGAAAAAAACAAAACAAATGGTCATACAGTAATATATTCTGTTTGTGAAATGTCCCTTTCATTTTAACCTTAAATCAGTCTCAGCTGGATGTGACTAACCTCAGACTTCCCTGACCACTAACTGTGATAAAGCTCTGTAGTCACTAACAGCGGGGGCTCAGCCTCATTAACATACAGCTATCTAACTGTCATCCAGCAAACAAAGGGTGGAACATTTCTTTTCCCAGTAATATGCCATTAGGAAGATGCCGGATACACTGCTGCTAAATACGGAGATAAAACACAGCATTTGTTTAAAAAAAATATTTGCAAGAAACAGAATAGCATTTAGTTAATGTATTAATAATATAAAATGTACAAGTTAATTGGGGAGAATCTTCTAAATCCAAGACAGGAAATATACACGTGCGCATGAATTACACAACTCTCCAATTTACAGACTTTGATGTTCTGTAATTGCTCTGTCCTTGGTCCCCTTCTCTTCTCAATTATAAATCATCCTTAGGTTCCTTAATACAGTCCCATGGGTTTCAATACCATTTGTATGCTGCTGATACCCAAATCTACCTCTCTGCACCAGACCTATCCTATTCCTTACTCATTTGTGTCACTGTCTTTCTAATATTTCATCCTGGATGTCCTCTCACTACCTTAAGCTAAATCTCTCCAAAACTGAGCTCCTTATTTCCCCCCCTTCATCCAAAATCCCTGCCCCCCAACTTTCTCTGTTGACAATAACATAATTAACTAAACCCTGCATGCCCGATGTCTCGGTGTCACACTTGACTCAGATCTCTCTTTCACTCCCCACATCCAGTCTTTCCAATTCCTGCCGTCTCCACCTTAAAAACATCTCCAAAATTCGCCACTTCCTCACACAAGACACAACTAAGAATTTAATCCACTCTCTCATCCATCCTCTCCAGCCTCTCTAGCTGCGGTCTATCTCCCTTACAATCCATAATGAATGCCTCTGCCAGACTGATCTTCCTTACACGTCGCTCCTCATCTGCTGCATCTCTCTTCCAGTCCCATCACTGGCTTCCTCTAACCTCCAGAATAAAACATAAAATCCTGACTCTAACTTTTAAAGCTCTCAATAACACTGCTCCACCCTATGGGGTAAATTTTTCAGGCTCCGTATGGAGCTTGATGCCCCTTGTTTCCGGTGAGCCTGAAGGCTTGCCGGAAACAGAAGTTATGAAAAAGCAGTCTAAAGACCGCTGCTCCATTACCTGTCCGCCTGCTCTGCGGTGGCGGACAAAAATCAACCCAATCGAATACAATTGGGTTGATTGACACCCCCTGCTAACGACGATTGGCCGTGGAACTGCAGGGTGCGGAATTGCACCAGTAATTCACAAGAACTGCTGGTGCAATAATAAATCCCGACAGTGTATGCTGTCGGCATTTATCGATGTGCAGCGGACATTTAGTAAATTGACCCCTATATCTCCAACCTAATCTCCAGATACTCTCCCTCCAGTCCCCTTCGCTCTGCTCATGACCTCCTCCTCTCATGTTACCTACTTACATTCCTGTCTACATGACTTCTCCAGACAAGTCCCTATTTTGTACATTCCTGTCTACATGACTTCTCCAGACAAGTCCCTATTTTGTACATTCCTGTCTACATGACTTCTCCAGACAAGTCCCTATTTTGTACATTCCTGTCTACATGACTTCTCCAGACAAGTCCCTATTTTGTACATTCCTGTCTACATGACTTCTCCAGACAAGTCCCTATTTTGTACATTCTTGTCTACATGACTTCTCCAGACAAGTCCCTATTTTGTACATTCCTGTCTACATGACTTCTCCAGACAAGTCCCTATTTTGTACATTCCTGTCTACATGACTTCTCCAGACAAGTCCCTATTTTGTACATTCCTGTCTACACGACTCTCCCTTAGTTTTCAAACTTTCAAGTGCTCTTTAAAGACTCTACTGTTCAGGGATGCATATAATATACACTAACTTTTCCTATCTTAGCCCCTCTACCCCTTTAGTTAGCCCCTTGAACCCCCTTAGCATGTAAGCCTGCGAGCCCAGCTGCTTTGTAGATCACCTTCATGAGTTGATTTACAACAGTGAAACTCTTGGCAAGGCCCTCTATCCCTTGATCACCTTGCATATTAGATCCATGTGTTTAGCGCTGCTGAATCTGTTGGCGCTCTACAAATAACTGATAATAACAATTACAAAAAGCTACAAGGACAAGAATAAAATGTAAATAGACATTTGTTGAAATTAGCAAAAGAATGTTTAAATGAGATGAAGGTATTGTGTGGTACTGATCATAAATAAGATATAACTTATTTGTAAAGTAATAAAAAGATGGGTCAGTAAAGCCGTAGGAAATACATCTACAAACTACAGTTTCATACTTATATATCAGCAAATAAGCACAGCTAGGGCTGCCTAGTGTCCAGTATTTAACTGGACAGTCCAGTATTTTTGCAGACAGTCCAGTAAAATCTTCACAAAATACTCAACACTTATACTGTATGTCCAGTTTCTATAGTCCCTGAGTGTAAGAGGTCTCCTGTGTCTAAATGAAATACAAATATGTTACCCCAGCCAAAGAGGTCAAATTATGTATGTAACTGGCAGCTAAGGGGTAAAATGACTGCTCATTTGTGAAAAGTATACGCTGTGGGATCAAGAGCAGAATAAGGTAAAACTTTTGGAGGAGCATTGTGTGAACCCACCACAAAAAGTAAATAAATAATGAAAGTGCATTGCATTTTTTCTACTTATAACTACGTTTTTTTCTTTTTTCTTGGGGAATACATATTTGAGATTAAAGTGATGGTAAACGATAGTCACTCGCAATCAAGTATCGTAATTATCCACAAAATTAAGTTTGGTAAAAAAAAAATTACAAGACTTCTGCATAGACATTTAATAAATAAAAATACCAGCGGAGTGTGAGAACTTTCTTTATACATTAACACGTTTGCTGCATTTTTCAATGTCCAAATTCATCTCACCACTTGCCATATATGAAGGAGCCAACTTAGATTTGCTATTGGTGTCACCTAGCCACTGTAATTTTGTTAGAAAAGCCTGCCTTGTTTTGCTGTACCACACCCTATCACCTCTTTTGAGGTCAATTTAGAACAGATATGTAGAAGGGGTAGGCTTGTAAAGGACTTCCAATTCTCAGTACTGGAAATCCCACATTTGTAGAGATAAAGTACAGAAAATAGGGCAAAAGAAACAACGAAAGCACATTGCAGTTTTTTTTATACACAATTATACATTTTATATTAGATACTTTAATTTGCAATGTTCAGTACATACATTTCTGGTTTTGAGACTAAATAACATTGCACTTTCAAACTTGTATCAATTATCAATAAGCAAACATGAACCATTGTTTTACAGAAGTTACAATATTTCATTTAATGGATAAAAAGTTGAAGCAAGCATTTGTCTCATTGTGCTGTAAGTGTATTATTTTATGCTCCTATACTTGTCACCTCTGAGAGTAAAGTTTTATTTTTTGTTTTATCCTAGAGTATTGTAAATTTCTACATGAGCAGTAAAGCTCCTCCCGTCTGCTGTGCTCCCCTAAAGATGAGTGCGCTGAGCATGGCTTACCGCAAAGACAGAGAAATCGTTGTTGAACATCACGAAGAAATGATTGTAGAAGAATGTGGGTGTCAGTGAAGAGTTTACAGACAATGAATTCACTAGAGTGCTTAGACTGGTGATTCCCTGATATTATATGCAGCGTCTCTTATACAGGAGATCTGTGCACAGCTTTAAAGGGACATAAGACACTGGGATGACTACTCCAGTACCTCACTGCTCCTAACTGGCATTCACAGAGGAGGTAAGGGAAACCTAAGTTACCACACAGCAGTACCCGTTATAGGGCTAGATTGCAAGTGGTGCGCTGTTATGCACAAGCAAAAAGGTTTGTCGCGGCTCTTTGTGAGCGTCAGACGTCGTGCATGTTCTACAGGTTGAAGTAAAACGCGTGCACTCGAGCGCAACTGAATTTAATGTGCGTTGGGATAGCTCAACTTCAGAGCTCTGGTTAAATGTTACTCTTGACTAAAACGTTGCACAAAACACATCAAAAATACATTTAAAAAGTACAGTTACACTCATAACACTAATAGAAATTATTTTTAAGAAATTTGCAAAAAAAAAGTTGTAATGGCTCAAAGATATGAGGTCTCAGGTGTTAGAGAAAAAAAGTCTGCAAAGGGTTTTAACATATAGATACACACATATACATGTCTAATACATATATACGTGCGCACGCGCATTTGTATTTGTGTATTAACAGACACATATAAACACATATGAACACACACACATAAATATATATGTGTGCGCGCGCGCATTTGTATTTGTGTATTAACAGACACATATAAACACATATGAACACACACACATAAATATATATGTGTGCGCGCGCGCATTTGTATTTGTGTATTAACAGACACATATAAACACATATGAACACACACACATAAATATATATGTGTGCGCGCGCGCATTTGTATTTGTGTATTAACAGACACATATAAACACATATGTACACACACACATAAATATATATGTGTGCGCGCGCGCATTTGTATTTGTGTATTAACAGACACATATAAACACATATGTACACACACACACATATATATATATGTGTGCGCGCGCGCATTTGTATTTGTGTATTAACAGACACATATAAACACATATGTACACACACACATAAATATATATGTGTGCGCGCGCGCATTTGTATTTGTGTATTAACAGACACATATAAACACATATGTACACACACACATAAATATATATGTGTGCGCGCGCGCATTTGTATTTGTGTATTAACAGACACATAAACACATATGAACACACACACATAAATATATATGTGTGCGCGCGCGCATTTGTATTTGTGTATTAACAGACACATATAAACACATATGAACACACACACATAAATATATATGTGTGCGCGCGCGCATTTGTATTTGTGTATTAACAGACACATAAACACATATGTACACACACACATAAATATATATGTGTGCGCGCGCGCATTTGTATTTGTGTATTAACAGACACATATAAACACATATGTACACACACACATAAATATATATGTGTGCGCGCGCGCATTTGTATTTGTGTATTAACAGACACATATAAACACATATGTACACACACACAAATATATATGTGTGCGCGCGCGCATTTGTATTTGTGTATTAACAGACACATATAAACACATATGTACACACACACATAAATATATATGTGTGCGCGCGCGCATTTGTATTTGTGTATTAACAGACACATATAAACACATATGTACACACACACATAAATATATACGTGTGCGCGCGCGCATTTGTATTTGTGTATTAACAGACACATATAAACACATATGTACACACACACATAAATATATATGTGTGCGCGCGCGCATTTGTATTTGTGTATTAACAGACACATATAAACACATATGTACACACACACATAAATATATATGTGTGCGCGCGCGCATTTGTATTTGTGTATTAACAGACACATATAAACACATATGTACACACACACATAAATATATATGTGTGCGCGCGCGCATTTGTATTTGTGTATTAACAGACACATATAAACACATATGTACACACACACATATATATATATATGTGTGCGCGCGCGCATTTGTATTTGTGTATTAACAGACACATATAAACACATATGTACACACACACATAAATATATATGTGTGCGCGCGCATTTGTATTTGTGTATTAACAGACACATATAAACACATATGTACACACACACATAAATATATATGTGTGCGCGCGCATTTGTATTTGTGTATTAACAGACACATATAAACACATATGTACACACACACATATATATATATGTGTGCGCGCGCGCATTTGTATTTGTGTATTAACAGACACATATAAACACATATGTACACACACACATAAATATATATGTGTGCGCGCGCGCATTTGTATTTGTGTATTAACAGACACATATAAACACATATGTACACACACACATAAATATATATGTGTGCGCGCGCGCATTTGTATTTGTGTATTAACAGACACATATAAACACATATGAACACACACACATAAATATATATGTGTGCGCGCGCGCATTTGTATTTGTGTATTAACAGACACATATAAACACATATGTACACACACACATAAATATATATGTGTGCGCGCGCGCATTTGTATTTGTGTATTAACAGACACATATAAACACATATGTACACACACACATAAATATATATGTGTGCGCGCGCGCATTTGTATTTGTGTATTAACAGACACATATAAACACATATGTACACACACACATATATATTTATGTGTGTGCGCGCGCGCATTTGTATTTGTGTATTAACAGACACATATAAACACATATGTACACACACACATATATATATATGTGTGCGCGCGCGCATTTGTATTTGTGTATTAACAGACACATATAAACACATATGTACACACACACATAAATATATATGTGTGCGCGCGCGCGCATTTGTATTTGTGTATTAACAGACACATATAAACACATATGTACACACACACATAAATATATATGTGTGCGCGCGCGCATTTGTATTTGTGTATTAACAGACACATATAAACACATATGTACACACACACATAAATATATATGTGTGCGCGCGCGCATTTGTATTTGTGTATTAACAGACACATATAAACACATATGTACACACACACATAAATATATATGTGTGCGCGCGCGCATTTGTATTTGTGTATTAACAGACACATATAAACACATATGTACACACACACATATATATATGTGTGCGCGCGCGCATTTGTATTTGTGTATTAACAGACACATATAAACACATATGTACACACACACATATATATATATGTGTGCGCGCGCGCATTTGTATTTGTGTATTAACAGACACATATAAACACATATGTACACACACACATAAATATATATGTGTGCGCGCGCGCATTTGTATATTAACAGACACATATAAACACATATGTACACACACACATACATATATATGTGTGCGCGCGCGCATTTGTATTTGTGTATTAACAGACACATATAAACACATATGTACACACACACATACATATATATGTGTGCGCGCGCGCATTTGTATTTGTGTATTAACAGACACATATAAACACATATGTACACACACACATATATATATATGTGTGCGCGCGCGCATTTGTATTTGTGTATTAACAGACACATATAAACACATATGTACACACACACATAAATATATATGTGTGCGCGCGCGCATTTGTATTTGTGTATTAACAGACACATATAAACACATATGTACACACACACATAAATATATAAGTGTGCGCGCGCGCATTTGTATTTGTGTATTAACAGACACATATAAACACATATGTACACACACACATAAATATATATGTGTGCGCGCGCGCATTTGTATTTGTGTATTAACAGACACATATAAACACATATGTACACACACACATAAATATATATGTGTGCGCGCGCATTTGTATTTGTGTATTAACAGACACATATAAACACATATGTACACACACACATAAATATATATGTGTGCGCGCGCGCATTTGTATTTGTGTATTAACAGACACATATAAACACATATGTACACACACACATAAATATATATGTGTGCGCGCGCGCATTTGTATTTGTGTATTAACAGACACATATAAACACATATGTACACACACACATAAATATATATGTGTGCGCGCGCGCATTTGTATTTGTGTATTAACAGACACATATAAACACATATGTACACACACACATAAATATATACGTGTGCGCGCGCGCATTTGTATTTGTGTATTAACAGACACATATAAACACATATGTACACACACACATAAATATATACGTGTGCGCGCGCGCATTTGTATTTGTGTATTAACAGACACATATAAACACATATGTACACACACACATAAATATATATGTGTGCGCGCGCGCATTTGTATTTGTGTATTAACAGACACATATAAACACATATGTACACACACACATAAATATATATGTGTGCGCGCGCGCATTTGTATTTGTGTATTAACAGACACATATAAACACATATGTACACACACACATAAATATATATGTGTGCGCGCGCGCATTTGTATTTGTGTATTAACAGACACATATAAACACATATGTACACACACACATATATATATATATGTGTGCGCGCGCGCATTTGTATTTGTGTATTAACAGACACATATAAACACATATGTACACACACACATACATATATATGTGTGCGCGCGCGCATTTGTATTTGTGTATTAACAGACACATATAAACACATATGTACACACACACATACATATATATGTGTGCGCGCGCGCATTTGTATTTGTGTATTAACAGACACATATAAACACATATGTACACACACACATAAATATATATGTGTGCGCGCGCGCATTTGTATTTGTGTATTAACAGACACATATAAACACATATGTACACACACACATAAATATATATGTGTGCGCGCGCGCATTTGTATTTGTGTATTAACAGACACATATAAACACATATGTACACACACACATATATATATATGTGTGCGCGCGCGCATTTGTATTTGTGTATTAACAGACACATATAAACACATATGTACACACACACATAAATATATATGTGTGCGCGCGCGCATTTGTATTTGTGTATTAACAGACACATATAAACACATATGTACACACACACATAAATATATATGTGTGCGCGCGCGCATTTGTATTTGTGTATTAACAGACACATATAAACACATATGTACACACACACATAAATATATATGTGTGCGCGCGCGCATTTGTATTTGTGTATTAACAGACACATATAAACACATATGTACACACACACATATATATATATATGTGTGTGCGCGCGCATTTGTATTTGTGTATTAACAGACACATATAAACACATATGTACACACACACATATATATATATGTGTGCGCGCGCGCATTTGTATTTGTGTATTAACAGACACATATAAACACATATGTACACACACACATAAATATATATGTGTGCGCGCGCATTTGTATTTGTGTATTAACAGACACATATAAACACATATGTACACACACACATAAATATATATGTGTGCGCGCGCGCATTTGTATTTGTGTATTAACAGACACATATAAACACATATGTACACACACACATAAATATATATGTGTGCGCGCGCGCATTTGTATTTGTGTATTAACAGACACATATAAACACATATGTACACACACACATAAATATATATGTGTGCGCGCGCGCATTTGTATTTGTGTATTAACAGACACATATAAACACATATGTACACACACACATAAATATATATGTGTGCGCGCGCGCATTTGTATTTGTGTATTAACAGACACATATAAACACATATGTACACACACACATATATATATATATGTGTGCGCGCGCGCATTTGTATTTGTGTATTAACAGACACATATAAACACATATGTACACACACACATATATATATATGTGTGCGCGCGCGCATTTGTATTTGTGTATTAACAGACACATATAAACACATATGTACACACACACATAAATATATATGTGTGCGCGCGCGCGCATTTGTATTTGTGTATTAACAGACACATATAAACACATATGTACACACACACATAAATATATATGTGTGCGCGCGCGCATTTGTATTTGTGTATTAACAGACACATATAAACACATATGTACACACACACATAAATATATATGTGTGCGCGCGCGCATTTGTATTTGTGTATTAACAGACACATATAAACACATATGTACACACACACATAAATATATATGTGTGCGCGCGCGCATTTGTATTTGTGTATTAACAGACACATATAAACACATATGTACACACACACATATATATATATGTGTGCGCGCGCGCATTTGTATTTGTGTATTAACAGACACATATAAACACATATGTACACACACACATATATATATATGTGTGCGCGCGCGCATTTGTATTTGTGTATTAACAGACACATATAAACACATATGTACACACACACATAAATATATATGTGTGCGCGCGCGCATTTGTATATTAACAGACACATATAAACACATATGTACACACACACATACATATATATGTGTGCGCGCGCGCATTTGTATTTGTGTATTAACAGACACATATAAACACATATGTACACACACACATACATATATATGTGTGCGCGCGCGCATTTGTATTTGTGTATTAACAGACACATATAAACACATATGTACACACACACATAAATATATATGTGTGCGCGCGCGCATTTGTATTTGTGTATTAACAGACACATATAAACACATATGTACACACACACATAAATATATATGTGTGCGCGCGCGCATTTGTATTTGTGTATTAACAGACACATATAAACACATATGTACACACACACATAAATATATATGTGTGCGCGCGCGCATTTGTATTTGTGTATTAACAGACACATATAAACACATATGTACACACACACATAAATATATATGTGTGCGCGCGCGCATTTGTATTTGTGTATTAACAGACACATATAAACACATATGAACACACACACATAAATATATATGTGTGCGCGCGCGCATTTGTATTTGTGTATTAACAGACACATATAAACACATATGTACACACACACATAAATATATATGTGTGCGCGCGCGCATTTGTATTTGTGTATTAACAGACACATATAAACACATATGTACACACACACATAAATATATATGTGTGCGCGCGCGCATTTGTATTTGTGTATTAACAGACACATATAAACACATATGTACACACACACATAAATATATATGTGTGCGCGCGCGCATTTGTATTTGTGTATTAACAGACACATATAAACACATATGTACACACACACATAAATATATACGTGTGCGCGCGCGCATTTGTATTTGTGTATTAACAGACACATATAAACACATATGTACACACACACATACATATATACTGTGTGCGCGCGCGCATTTGTATTTGTGTATTAACAGACACATATAAACACATATGTACACACACACATAAATATATATGTGTGCGCGCGCGCATTTGTATTTGTGTATTAACAGACACATATAAACACATATGTACACACACACATACATATATATGTGTGCGCGCGCGCAATTGTATTTGTGTATTAACAGACACATATAAACACATATGTACACACACACATAAATATATATGTGTGCGCGCGCGCATTTGTATTTGTGTATTAACAGACACATATAAACACATATGTACACACACACATATATATATATGTGTGCGCGCGCGCATTTGTATTTGTGTATTAACAGACACATATAAACACATATGTACACACACACATACATATATATGTGTGCGCGCGCGCATTTGTATTTGTGTATTAACAGACACATATAAACACATATGTACACACACACATACATATATATGTGTGCGCGCGCGCATTTGTATTTGTGTATTAACAGACACATATAAACACATATGTACACACACACATAAATATATATGTGTGCGCGCGCGCATTTGTATTTGTGTATTAACAGACACATATAAACACATATGTACACACACACATAAATATATATGTGTGCGCGCGCGCATTTGTATTTGTGTATTAACAGACACATATAAACACATATGTACACACACACATAAATATATATGTGTGCGCGCGCGCACATTTGTATTTGTGTATTAACAGACACATATAAACACATATGTACACACACATATATATATATGTGTGCGCGCGCGCATTTGTATTTGTGTATTAACAGACACATATAAACACATAAATATATACGTGTGCGCGCGCGCATTTGTATTTGTGTATTAACAGACACATATAAACACATATGTACACACACACATAAATATATATGTGTGCGCGCGCGCATTTGTATTTGTGTATTAACAGACACATATAAACACATATGTACACACACACATAAATATATATGTGTGCGGCGCGCGCATTTGTATTTGTGTATTAACAGACAACATATAAACACATATGTACACACACACATAAATATATATGTGTGCGCGCGCGCATTTGTATTTGTGTATTAACAGACACATATAAACACATATGTACACACACACATAAATATATATGTGTGCGCGCGCGCATTTAGTATTTGTGTATTAACAGACACATATAAACACATATGTACACACACACATAAATATATACGTGTGCGCGCGCGCATTTGTATTTGTGTATTAACAGACACATATAAACACATATGTACACACACACATAAATATATATGTGTGCGCGCGCGCATTTGTATTTGTGTATTAACAGACACATATAAACACATATGTACACACACACATAAATATATATGTGTGCGCGCGCATTTGTATTTGTGTATTAACAGACACATATAAACACATATGTACACACACACATAAATATATATGTGTGCGCGCGCGCATTTGTATTTGTGTATTAACAGACACATATAAACACATATGTACACACACACATATATATATATGTGTGCGCGCGCGCATTTGTATTTGTGTATTAACAGACACATATAAACACATATGTACACACACACATATATATATATGTGTGCGCGCGCGCATTTGTATTTGTGTATTAACAGACACATATAAACACATATGTACACACACACATAAATATATATGTGTGCGCGCGCGCATTTGTATTTGTGTATTAACAGACACATATAAACACATATGTACACACACACATACATATATATGTGTGCGCGCGCGCATTTGTATTTGTGTATTAACAGACACATATAAACACATATGTACACACACACATAAATATATATGTGTGCGCGCGCGCATTTGTATTTGTGTATTAACAGACACATATAAACACATATGTACACACACACATAAATATATATGTGTGCGCGCGCGCGCATTTGTATTTGTGTATTAACAGACACATATAAACACATATGTACACACACACATAAATATATATGTGTGCGCGCGCGCATTTGTATTTGTGTATTAACAGACACATATAAACACATATGTACACACACACATAAATATATATGTGTGCGCGCGCGCATTTGTATTTGTGTATTAACAGACACATATAAACACATATGTACACACACACATATATATATGTGTGCGCGCGCGCATTTGTATTTGTGTATTAACAGACACATATAAACACATATGTACACACACACATAAATATATATGTGTGCGCGCGCATTTGTATTTGTGTATTAACAGACACATATAAACACATATGTACACACACACATAAATATATATGTGTGCGCGCGCGCATTTGTATTTGTGTATTAACAGACACATATAAACACATATGTACACACACACATATATATGTTTGTGTGTGTCTGCGCGCACATTGGAACCCTTTGCAGTCAAGTAGCTGAAAACATGTAAAATCATATTCATGCAATATTCACATTTAGTAAAGTGTTTGTGTATTTAAATAAAATATTTCACATTCCAATGTTCTGCACCTAAGGGAAAGCGAGAGAGAAACAACCTACCATCTCATATATATGTATGTATGTATATATATTTATGGATAAATAGAACATATTATATGTGAAGAACATTGGAATGTGAAATATTAATATTTTTATGTCGGGTTAGCGCAGTTGAGAAAATGGGATTGGGTTTGCGTGACTTGATGGGTATTAGGTTCTTTCCGACTTTTCACGCTCCATTGAAGTCTATGGGAGAATATGTTAACGCGATTGTGATATTATAACTTCCACTATTTACATGTCAGGTTAACGCGAAAGTAAAAAACAACATTTTACTTTCAACTTGTAATATGTGTGGTATCTGACATGCACAAAAAGCTGGTCAAGTGCGGTTAGCGCAAGAGCGATAAATAGCACTCTAACCCATAATTACTAAAACTTTACACCTGTTTCTCAAATATTTAAATAACTAATATAAATATAAAAAATACATCTACATATTATTCCCAGGTTAATCCTTGCTTTGAATGCAGCAATTGCATAGTGTTCAATGTCCCTTTCATAACAGATATAGAAAGTCTTCTTTTTTTCCACTTGGAGGATGGAAAATATTTTTGTATGCAAAGCACATTTATTCCAGAATGGTTCTGATATCTATTCTATAGAACGCCAGCCATATGGAAGAATAACTGCACACAATGAACAGATGGTGACTTAACCACTTTGGATTTGTCTGAGTGTTCCGTCTGGAGTTTAACGCCTCAGGATCCCACCAATACAAGGGATGGAAGCTTCCCGCTCACCAAAGATAAGGGGCACTGAAACTTGTTAATGTAAATCGTTTGTACATACTGTATGTAATTTAATAGTTAATATATTTTTGTAAATGACACTCGCTGTTTGGAATGTTTATTGCAGCTGCAGATTTATTCACAGGTAATATCTAGGGGTAAAGATCAGAGGGGTTCAGCTGGTGACAAAAATAGTTTAAAAAGTGGCAAAGGAAGGGATATAAAGTATATATATATTAAAAAGCACTTTTTTTTTTAAATATTCTGTTGCATAAAGGAAATAATAAAAACCATTAGTTTAAAGCTGTTTAATTTGCAGGAAATGCGTCTGTGCACAACTCTATCACTGGCTGATAGGGACATGGCACCAGCTATAGTGGCAAAAAGTGACATAAAAGTATTTAATAGCACTGGAACAGTCATATTATATTTTTCTCAAAAGGGACATAAAACCCTAAATTGTTCTTTCTTGACACATAGAACTTTCCAATTTACTTTTATTATTAATTCTGCTTCCTTCTTGTGATATCCTGAGGGAGCAGCAGCGCATGGGAGCTAGGTGAACCAAGGACGAGAGGCATATATGTGCAGCCACACAGCCTACCTAGGTATGCTCATCTCCTACACAGCTGCTTATGGAGTGAAAATAAAGAGCTGTGTCCTGTAATGGAAATACACAAAGCAAATGCAGCACTTGAATGGCAAGAGTTTATTGCCATCTACATTAACAAAACAGAGGTATATGAAACCCAAGCTTTCTTGTTATATGATTCAGACAGAACATACAATTTCATATAATTTTCCAATTTACTTCTATTAAATTTGCTTCATTCTCATGGTATCCTTTGTTGAAGGAGCAGCAATACATCACTGGGAGTAGCTGAACACATCTGGTAAGCCAATGACAAGAGCCATGCATGTGCAGCCACCAATCAGCAGCTAGCTCACAGTAGTGGATTGCTGCTCCTGACCTGAGCCTACCTATGTATGCTTTTCAACAAAGGATATAAAGAGAGCAAACCAGTTTAAAATGGCATGCTTTAATCTGAATCATGCAGGGAAAACAAAAATTGACTTTACTGTCCCTTTAAAGATTTGAGCAACTTGTACAGATTAAAGAAGTGTGCCAGCTGATAGGATAGGAACCTTCATATGTATTTTAAATGGACACAGAAGACAAAATAAAACCGACCTTTTTCAGTTTACTTTTATTATTAAAATGACCTTTTTTTATTTGTATCCTCTGTAGATACTTAGCTCTATACCATGAGAGAATACTGCAGTAGGCTCAGAAGTGTGCACCTTTGTTTTAGTGCGATTAAGCTCACAGGTCTGAGAAGAGTGCCCCCTGCTGACTTTGAGAGGCATAGCAAAAGGTTTTATATACATAAAAGCTACAGGTCTTGTTCTGAAATAGTCTGAAGCACAACAAGAAACACAGAATTTCTCTTCTTTCCTTTTACCAAAATGAATCCTAATTTTCACATCTTGTTAACAACAGCTTACAGCACAGGAGTAAAGCTTTGCATTATGTGTATTGGTCTAAAGCACAGGCCATTGCCTCTCAGGAGCTACAGAGCTGAATACTTTGTTCAGCAAATAAAACCCCTATCACACTTGCTGTTTTCATGCATATGAAGTTTAATAGCGCACACTTTATTTAACCCATTCAGGTACAAACAAAAAACACCTGACTTGTATTCCAGGTATTTTATTGATCACATATTAACAGCGCTCATAGGGACCAGATCAAACATTGGTTTGGTCTCACAAAACAGAATTGAGGCATTTGCCTGACCAGGGGTGATAGAAGGATTTCTCCCATATAGTCCCATGTCCCTCCTGTTGTGTATGTTTGTGGGGCCAGGACACATTGCATTTACGTACAAACTGTAGGATACACATTCTGAGTTAGTACAAACATCCGCCTAGGATCAGTATTGGAATATTCTAATGGCTTCTGCAGATCACTGCACTTGTGTATAAAATGTGTTCCCTACTGTTCCTATCTTATCTGACATTTGTGTATTATCAGTTATTTTATATTCATCCCAGTGTTCTCTGCATCTCTTCACCACAAACTGTAAGCGACTTGCGACAGCCAGACACAAACCCAGGTCCAGAACTGCTGCTACAGATTACAGTGAAATCTGTGACAGAGTGAGTGTATCTCTCTATATATCTCTTCTCTACACCCACATGTCAGTAAATCACTACAAACATTACATGAGATCAAACTGGGAACTGCTGCTACAGATTACAGTGAAATATGTGACAGAGTGTGTGTGTGTATATATATATATATATATATATATATATCTCTACAGGTGAAACTCGAAAAATTAGAATATCGTGCAAAAGTTTATTTCACCAATGCAACTTAAAAGGTGAAACTAATATATGAGATAAACTCATTACATGCAAAGCAAGATAGTTCAAGTCGTGATTTGTCATAATTGTGATGATTATGGCTTACAGCTCATGAAAACCCCAAATCCACAATCTCAGAAAATTAGAATATTGTGAAAAGGTGCAATAATCTAGGCTCAAAGTGTCACACTCTAATCAGCTAATTAAGCCATAATATCTGCACAGGGTTCCTGAGCCTTTAAATGGTCTCAGTCTGGTTCAGTATGAATCACAATCATGGGAAAGACTGCTGACCTGACAGTTGTGCAGAAAACCATCATCGACACCCTCCATAAGGAGAGAAAGCCTCAAAAGGTAATTGCAAAAGAAGTTGGATGTTCCCAAAGTGCTGTATCAAAGCACATTAATAGAAAGTTGTGGAAGGAAAAAGTGTGGGGGAAAAAAAAGGTGCAAAAGCAGCAGGGATGACCGCAGCCTGGAGAGGATTGTCAGGAAAAGGCCATTCAAAAGTGTTGGGGACTTTCACAAGAGCCACCACACACAGACGGATCCTGGACATGGGCTTCAAATGTTGTATTCCTCTTGTCAAGCCACTCCTGAACAAACAACGTCAGAAGCGTCTTACCTGGGCTAAAGTGGTCCAAAGTCCTATTTTCTGATGAGAGCAAATTTTGCATCTCATTTGGAAACCAAGGACCCAGAGTATGGAGGAAGAATGGAGAGGCACACACTGCAAGATGCTTGAGGTCCAGTGTGAAGTTTCCACAGTCTGTGTTGATTTGGGGAGCCATGTCATCTGCTGGTGTTGGTCTACTGTGCTTTATTAAGTCCAGGGTCAATGCAGCCGTCTACCAGGAGATTTTGGAGCACTTCATGCTTCCTTCCGCAGACGAGCTCTATGGGGATGCCAACTTCATTTTCCATCAGGACTTGGCACCTGCCCACACTGCCAAAAGCACAAAAACCTGGTTCAATGACCATGGGATTACTGTGCTTGATTGGCCAGCAAACTCGCCTAACCTGAACCCCATAGAGAATCTATGGGGCATTGCCAAGAGAAAGATGAGACACGAGACCGAACAATGCAGAAGAGCTGAAGGCCGCTATTGAAGCATCCTGGTCTTCCATAACACCTCAGCAGTGCCACAGGCTAATAGCTTCCATGCCATGCCGCATTGAGGCAGTAATTGGTGCAAAAGGGGCCCAAACCAAGTACTGAGTACATACAGTATGCATGCTTATACTTTTCAGAGGTCTGATATTGTTCTATGTACAATCCTTGTTTTCTTGATTGCATGTAATATTCTAATTTTCTGAGATTGTGGATTTAGGGTTTTCATGAGCTGTAAACCATAATCATCACAACTATGACAAATCATGACAAACTATCTTGCTTTGCATGTAATGAGTCTCTCTCATATATTAGTTTCACCTTTTAAGTTGCATTAGTGAAATAAATTAACTTTTGCACGATTTTATTCGAGTTTCTCTTCTCTACACCCACATGTCAGCAGATCACTACAAACATTACATGAGATCAGACTGGGGAACTGCCTATATCAAATGTTAAAGACTTTGTGATGTGCCAGCTTCATACTCCTTACAGCACAGTTTCACTGCAAAATACAGTGGAACCAATACACGTTTTGTCAGACAAGGGGGAAAAAACTTAAAGGGCCATAATACCCAAATGTTTAAACACTTGAAAGTGATGCAGCATAGCTGTAAAAAGCTGACTAGAAAATATCACCTGAACATCTCTATGTAAAAAAGAAAGATATTTTACCTCAAAAGTTCCTCAGTAGCCACCTCCCATTGTAAAGGATTTCTAAGCAGCATTTTAGTGTGTCTGTCCTGGGACATCTGAAGGGACTAGCATCGTGCACTCTCATATTATTTCACCAATCAGGTAAATGAAGCTTACTATGAAATCTCATGAGAGTTAAGTCAAATCTCATGAGATCACAGTAAGAGTTCATGACCTCAGCACTGCTGGTGCTGATTGGCTGCTGTTCATTTCTTCATTTTATTTTTTATTTTTTTTTACCTGCAGCTGGGAGCAGGTGAAGTATAACTTTTTACACAGAACTTACTCTGCTGAGCTGAGGAGATTGTGAGGTAAAAAAATCTTCCTTTTTTACATAGAGATGCTCAGGTGATATTTTCCTGTCAGTTTTTTACAGTTATACTGCATCAGTTTCAAGTGATTTAGCATATGAGTATTATGTCCCTTTAATTAGGGTGAACAAATGTAACTTATGAAGCCTTCTAGCAACATAAAAGTGCACGTATCCGACGTCTGCTTTAGAGTCAGGCACAGCATAGTGAATAAGGGTTTCTCAGTGAAGTGTCTGGGCCACTTATTGCAGGCAGGTCATTACACAGGTGACATAAAAAAAAAAAAATTATGTTTACCGTATAATTTTTTTTTTTCTTTCTTGACATGGCGAGTCCACAGATCATCAATAACTGTTGGGAATATCACTCCTGGCCGGCAGGAGGAGGCAAAAAGGACCACAGCAAAGCTGTTAAGTATGACTTCCCTTCACACAACCCCCAGTCATTCGACTGAAGGAAAAGGAGAAAAAGGAAATAACACAAGGTGCAGAGGTACCTGAGGTTTAGATTAAAAAAAAAAAAAAACCTGTCTGAAGACAGGGGGAGCCGTGGACTTACCGTGTTACACCCTATACCGACACGATCCGTTTCACAATCTGAGAGCAGTAGTTATGAGATTTACGCAACAAAACTGTTACATAAAACTCATAACTAAAGTGTTACAAAGTACACTAACACCCATAAACTACCTATTAACCCCTAAACCGAGGCCCTCCCGCATCACAAACACTATATTAAAGTTATTAACCCCTAATCTGCCGCTCCCGACTTCGCCACCACTAATACAAAGTATTAACCCCTGGTCAGCTGTTTCCCATCACCACCACTATACTTAAGTTATTAACCCCTATTCCCCTGCATCGCAACATCGCCCACACTATAATAAAGATATTAACCCCTATTCCACCACTCCCCGACACCACTATAACCTATTAACCCCTAAACCGCAAGCCCCCCACAACAAAATGTACTAAATTAAACTATTAACCCCTAAACCGAAGGCCCCTAAAACAAAATATACTACATTAAACTATTAACCCCTAAACTGAAAGCCCCTCACATCGAAATAAATTTAAACTAGTAACCCCTAAACCTAACACCCCCCCTAACTTTATATTAAAATTTCCCTAACTTAAATTAAAAAAAAAACTTACCTATCAAATTAAAAAAAACTAAGTTTAAAAAAACAATTAAACTAATAACTATTAAACTAAAATTAAACTAACTACCAATTAAACAAAACAAAATACACATTAAAAAAAAATCGTAACACTACTATAAAAATTACAAAAAATAACAAACACTAAATTTAAAAAAAAAAATAAACACTAAATTACGAAAAATAAACAAAATTATCAAAAATAAAAAAGAATTACACCTAATCGAAAAGACCTATAAAAATAAAAAAAAAACACCTACAATAATCTACCAATAGCCCTTAAAAGGGCCTTTTGTAGGGCATTGCCCTAAGTTAAACAGCTCTTTAACCTGTAAAAAAAAATAAAAAAATACAAATACCCCCCTAGCAGTAAACCTACCACCCAACCAACCCCCCAAAATAAAAAAAAAAACCTAACCAACAAAAACCTAATCTACCCATTGCCCTGAAAAGGGCATTTGTATGGGCATTGCCCTTAAAGGGACACTGAACCCAAAAATTTTCTTTGGAGATACCGATAGAGCAGCAATTTTAAGCAACTTTCTAATTTACTCCTATTATCAATTTTTCTGCATTCTCTTGCTATCTTTATTTGAAAAAGAAGGAATCTAAGCTAAGGAGCCAGTACTTGTTTATTGGTGGGTGAATTTATCCAACAATCAGCAAGAACAACCCAGGTTGTTCACTAAAATTAGGCCGGCATCTAAACTTACATTCTTGCTTTTCAAATAAAGATACCAAGAGAATTAAGAAAATTTGATCATAGGAGTAAATTAGAAAGTTGCTTAAAAAATCGCTGCTCTATCTGAATCACGAAAGAAAGCAGCTCTAATTCCTATTGGCTGATTCAAATTTTTCAGCCAATAGCAATGCAATGGTACCCCAGTATAAAAGGGGTACCTTGCATTTCAATCCTCAGTGTGTAGCGGACGATCACATCAAGAGGACCTCCACGTCTGATCGATGGACCTCCCCGCCTGGACCTCCGCGCATCACCGCTCCGCCTCCGCAGGGAAGAAGAAGATGCCGGTCCAGCGATGGATGAAGATGGATCCGCCGGGATGAAGATCCTTCAAGCAGGACTTCAGCAACTGTGAGTTCTTAAAGAGGGGTTAGTGTTAGGTTTTTTTTTTGGGGTGGGTGTATTTTTTTTTTAGTTTAGGGTTTGGACTTTTCTTAAAAGAGCTCAATCGCAAAGAGAGCTAAATGCCCTTTTCATGGCAATGCCCATACAAATGCCCTTTTCATGGCAATGGGTAGATTAGTTTTTTTTAGATAGTTTTTTTTTTATTTTGTGGGCTGGGGTGTGTAATGTTAGTGGGTCTTTGTAAAAAAAAAAAAAAATCAGGTAAAAGAGCTGTTTAACTTAGGGCAATGCCCTACAAAAGGCACTTTTAAGGGCTACTGGTAGTTTATTATAGATTAGTTGTTTTTTTTTTAATGGGTATTAGAATAGGAATAATTGTTATTATTTTGGATAATTTGCTTGTTATTTTGTGTAATTTTTTTTCGTTTTGGGGTGGATTTTTCTGTTTAGAGTAACCATTTTTTATTTTTAATGGGCAGCAAAAGAGCTGAATGCCCTTTTAAGGGCAATGCCCATACAAATGCCCTTTTCAGGGCAACGGGTAGATTAGGTTTTACTTTATTTTGTGGGTTTGTATACTGTTAGGGGGTGTTTGGTTTTCTTTTGTAGAAAAAGAGCCAATATCTTTAGGGCAATACCCTACAAAAGGCCCTTTAAAGGGCCCACAAAAGGCCCTTTTAAGGGCCCTTGGTAGATTATAGATTAGTTTTTTTTATTTTGGGGTGTTTTTTTATTTTTTAAAAGGGTATTAGAATAGGAAGAATTTTTATTGTTTTTGATAATTTCGTTTGTTAATTTTTGTAATGGTAGTTTTTTTTATTTTTGTAAGTTTTTAGTTTAAGGCAGCTTAGGTTTTATTTCACAGGTAAGTTTGTATTTATTTTAACTAGGTAGTTAGTAAATAGTTAATTTACTAACTAGTCTACCTAGTTAAAATAAATACATACTTACCTGTGAAATAAAAATAAAACCTAAGCTAGCTACACTATAACTATTCGTTATATTGAAGCTAGCTTAGGTTTTATTTCACAGGTAAGTAGGTATTTCGTTAATAATTGTAACTTTAATTTAGCTCTATTTAAATTATGTTAAAGTTAGGAGGTGTTAGGTTTAGAATTAGGGGTTAATAGTTTAATTTAGGTTGTTGCAATGTGGGGGGGCTGTCTGTTTAGGGGTTTATAGCTTTATTTAGTGGCAGCGATGTCGGGGAGCGAGGGAATAGGGGTTAATATATTTATTATAGTGTGGGCGATGTTGGGGTGCAGGGGAATAGGGGTTAATAACTTTAGTAGAACTCATATCATTGTTTTATTTAAATTAATTGTATCCATGGACAGAGCTGCAGAATATGTTGGCACGTCATAAAGAAGAATAGTATAGTGGCGGCGATATCGGGAGCGGCAGATTAGGGGTTAATAACATTATGTAGGTGGCGGCGATGTCGGGGGCAGCAGATTAGGGGTGTTTAGACGTGGGGTTTATACGTTACTTCCCCCCCCATAGACATCAATGGGGCTGAATTACAGAGCTTTTAATTCCGCGCTTCAGGTGTTTTTTTTCTCTCGAATCCGCTCTCCCTATTGATGTCTATGGGGAAAGAGCGCACGAGCACGTCAAAACAGCACTTGTATTTTGTGCGGTATGGAACTCAACGCAACTATATTGCATGCACAAGCCGGCTATTTCAAAATGTATAATGGCTGCGTTAGAGAGGGTGAAATAACGCAACTTTTGGTTGCGTTCGTTAAAAACCCTATAGCGCGCATAACTCGTAATGTAGGAGATAGTGAGTAGTAATCATTCTTTTGTAATTGCGCACAGCAATTTAATGTCCCTTTATGTATTATCCATAAGAAAAGTAAAAAAAAATTTAAGCTCCCTAAATGGACCTTAAAGAGACGTTATGATAAAATGAAAAGCCCTAATTCATAAGAGTATGTCATTTTATCAATAGCAATGCTGCAAAGCTACACATAGGTGTTAAACACCCATTTAATGTACTAAATACCCACAAAGCACTGCTGGCCGCAAGCAGGAACTTCCACCAATTCAATCAGTAGCACTAGTCACCGCTTTACAGCATTGCTAGCAATAAAATGACAAGTTAACAAATTAGAGCATTTTATCACTATACTGGCTCTTTAAACACAATATCATATTTATATTTACGTGCAGTAAATCTGTAATACACATTTATTTTCCTATAATTAATAATTTAGAGGCTGGATTGTAATTCTGCAGGGTACAGGATCTGACCCTGCGATATGCAACAGTGACTGGTTGGCCAGTGCATATATATTTGGCCTGGACAAAGACGACAAGGTAAATAATTTGAGTGTATTCCTGGACTGAAAAACAATAAGTTTTACTAACCAAATGGAAATTTTAAATTTCTCAATTTTTTTTTATGTGCAGATATTTACTATATAATGCTAAATTGCAGATATATACTACACATGTATTAAGAACTGGCTTTGTCCCTTTAGAAAATACACAGTAGCTTTCTGTTTTAACAACACATTTCCATAGCCCTTAAAATAAACAGTACCCCAGTAAATGTGCTGTGAGAAGTCAGGAATCCCCTTTCCCCCAGTAACCAAAATATATTGATTGTCTCCCTTAGTTCATACTTAAAAGGGACACAGAACCCAATTTTTTTCTTTTGTGATTCAAACAGAGCATGCAATTTTAAGCAACTTTCTAATTTACTCCTATTATCAATTTTTCTTTTTTCTCTTGCTATCTTTATTTAAAAAGAAGGCATCTAAGCTATTTTTGTTTCAGTACCCTGGACAGTACTTGTTTATTGGTGGGTGAATGTATCCAACAATCAGCAAGAACAACCCAGGTTGTTAACCAAAAATGGTCCGGCATCTAAACTTACATTCAAATAAAGATACCAAGAGAATGAAGAACATTTGATAATAGGAGAACATTAGAAAGTTGCTTAAAATTGCATGCTCTATCTGAATCGCAAAAGAAAAAAATTTGGGTTCAGTGTCCCTTTAAATACACTCTATAGTACAAGGTCAGACACCTACATGACCTGGGCAAACCAGAGAGAAAATCCTTGAAATGCAAATTGATGGTCTGTTCAGCAGCAGGAAGCACTTGGATCAGTTAAAGTGGGACTTTAGTAACAATGTCTAAGATTTTTGTATTTTTTATTATGGAACACACTTCCTGTTATTTGCTCTGTTGAATCAAAAAGCGTTACCTTTATCAAGATTAAGGCATTTTATTTTCTATTTTTTGTTGAGCACAATCTATGCCTTGAGTTTCACCTCACACATTACTGACACCAAGCAAAGCCATAAATAAAAAAACGTTAACAGAAGAGTCCTATCTGTATGTAGGGAGCTAAGTGACTCATGTTTAAGGGGTGATTGTAAGAAAGGACGAGTGTTTCACATTAATGAGCGTTATAATGGGTGTGGGTATAAGTCAGATCCATGTCTAGTTTACACAGGTACACCCAAACATAAGTGTTTTCCACACAAATATCCATACACTTCTGGATCCACCAATTATTTAAACAAAAACATCTGGGTCCTTTCGCAACCAAACACTTGTTTTTATAGAAAAAAGCCGGATCCATGTCTAATTTAGACAGATAAACACAAATGTAAGCGTTTCCCACACAAACACTTCCAGAGGCTTCTGAATCTAACAATATTTTACACAAAAACATCTGGATCCTACCAGAACCAGTTTTTTTTTTTTTTTTTACGGAAAAACAGTTGGATTCATGTCCTATTAAGACACACACACAAATTCAGGTATTTTCCAAACACATCCAGACACTGGTAAACTTCCAGAACCGTCTAAAGAAAAAAAATCTGCAATCTGCTGATCACTCTCTAATTTAGTATTTTCCATGCAAACACATCTATACACATCCATCACTATTTTTGACAAAAAAAAACCAAAACATCTGGCTTCTACTAGCACTCTCTCTTTTTAACAGAAAAACAGGTGGATCCTGCCGGATCCATGGATAACTTACAGGCACACATATCCAGACTCTACTGGATCTAATGCTGTTTAAAACAAACAAACATATAGATCCTACTAGAACCGACATTTATATTACAGAAAAATAGCTGCAACCAGCTTGATCCATGTCGAATTTAGACAGACACATAAATGTAAGTGCTTTCCACACAAAAACATCCAGATGCTGCCTGAACTAATGCCATTTTAGACAAAAACTCTTATCCTCTCAGAACCAACTCTTTTTACTGAAAAATAGACAGACCCTGCCTGAGCCATATCTAATTTAGACTGACACATACAACGTCTAAATGTTTTCCATACAAACTCATCTAGACATTGCTAGATCCAATGCTATTATTCACCAAAAGACCAGGATCCTACCAGAATCAACCGGATCCGAGTCTAATAGGTACATACAAATCCAAGTCTTCTCAACACACACATCCAGACACTCCTTGTCGGTTATTTGTAGAGCACCAACAGATTCATCAGGATCCTACCAGAACCAACTCTGCTGAATCCAGTGCTATATTTACACACAAACAAAATGTGTTGGTTCTAAAAGGACCTAGATGTTTTTGTGTAAAATATTGTTGGATTCAGAAATGTCTTAATACGTTTGTGTGCAAAACACTTATATCTATCTAAATTAGACGTGGATCCAGCTTTTACCCACACCCAGTTATAATCTTTCAACTCACCCTGCACCCAAGCTCTTCCTCTGGCCCTTGCTATATACTGGACTTCAGATCCTATTACTTCCCACAAAACAAGGTGGGTCATTTCCTCTTCACTAGAGCTCATTCAAATAACCAGATGCTGGTGAAGAACACATCTGTAACAAATCATACAGTAAAGAACAAGATGTCACAGCAGACAGGGCTAAACCTCATGTGTGAGGGGTTCAGAACAAGAATAAAGAGATAATTCTGTGTCCTCTTGCAAGTGAAGCCACCACTAGTGTGAAGCCACCAAATAAATGTAACGCAGACACCCTCACGACTGCACCGGTAACTTATACGGTGACTGAGGACAAAGCTTTTACTGCACCAGGGAAAGTGCAGCCTCATAAGGGGAATAAAAAGAATTTAGAAGATCGAGGAGGAACCAATTGCAAACACAAAACAGGGATAACCTTTTAATAACTGCAGGTGGAGGCATTGCACCAGAACTGCTGGTGCAATGATAAATGCCGCCAGCGTATGCTGTTGGCATTAATCGATGTGCGGCAGACACGATACGCTACATCATATCATGTCCGCTCGCACATTAATAAATATACCCTTGTGGGAACCTCTTGCCAAACAATCACCACCTGATGATCATGTGCACTAAACAAGTCCATTTATTTTACACCCTTACACATTATGTAGCTAAGGATTCTGGGTTATAACCTGCCTTAAACCATAATCACGACACACAGAGCTTCTGATGTAGCTAGGGTTCCTGGGTAATAACCTGCAGGGCCGTCTTTAACACAGGGCAAAAGGGGAAGCTGCCCAGGGCCCAGTCTCTGTTCAGGGGCCCAAGAGTCCCAAAAAAATAAATTATATATATATATATTTATGGTTCATACCAGACTGCTGATTTGACATGGGGAACACACACATTCAGCCCTAACACTGTCACAGTCAAAAGTACTCTGCTTATATGAAAAAAAAAAGAAAAAAAAACCTGTGCCAGACCGTGCCGGCGTCATTT
The DNA here is from genome assembly GCF_027579735.1 of Bombina bombina. Lineage (NCBI taxonomy): Eukaryota > Metazoa > Chordata > Amphibia > Anura > Bombinatoridae > Bombina > Bombina bombina. The sequence goes on along the minus strand of NC_069507.1, from coordinate 20,532,322 downwards.
GACATGCCAAGCTATTGTCATGTGCCGTTTTAGATGTGCACTGCGCAGCACTGAATGCAAAGCCCTAACTCGGCATTCAGCCATTCCCACTGCATCAGAAAAGGTCCTACTGGGGTTACTACTGTTACCAGGTAACTGCTCTGGTGGTGGGGATTGTTTCTGGGTAGGGCTGACTGTAGGTGCATGCAGCAGAAAGCTGGAGCGGCAGGCACATGAGGATTTGAGCATCTGTGCAGCTGCATACACTGCTCTCTTCAGTCTTGAGGCTGTGTGACACATCTCACACTGTATCCATGCAGCATTGGACAGACAGCATCCAATCTGCTGGTCCCCTTAGCCCTGCTTTTTCTGCTATGGCCCTAAGATCAACTAACTGAAGTTTGTTAGGGGAACAGTGCTTTGTAGAAAGGTGTCAGTGGGAAGAATACGTGAGTGCACACACGCCCCTCCCCATGCAGCATTGTCTAGTGCAGGGTGAGAGGGAACTTGTTCCTAGCAAAGAAGTGACATGTGCTGCTGTGGCTGATGTATAGTGTCATGCTGATGCTTCACACATTATTGTAAGGTTTATTTTTTATAGTTTTTGTTTTCTCTCTGTCTCAGATTTTACAGCTTCCCATAGTAGTTCTGCTGTTCCAGTCAGTAAACTTATATTTGTCTGCACCTCCTCAGTCTTTACCTTGCTTTGCTCCTGTTGGTTTCCCTAAATCTCTTTAACCAGCTAACCTCACACCAGAATCACATTCAAAAAAATATTAAATGAATCCACAGTGGAGGAATTTATATATTTATTTACTTATTAGTACTGCTTACGTCCAGTTTCACATATTTATTTCATTTTTTTTTTTATGACTTGCCCAGCAGTGGATGATCCACTGCTGGGCTAATAATTAAAAAATTTTTTTTTATAAAATAAATTGATTTAGTTGTTTTTAGGGATGTTGGGATGGAGAGCGAAATTGCATGGGGTGGGGGGGGAAGAGAATTTTTGCCCAGGGTCCAGTCAATATTAAAAGACGGCCCTGATAACCTGCCTTACACCATAATTAAACACACAGAGCTCCTACTGTAGCTAGGGATTCTGGGTAATAACCTACCTTTCCCCATAATCACATGGCACACTGTTGTATAATAACTATATTTTACAGAAACATGCAGTCAGCTGATATAAATGTCTGAGGATTGTGCTTTTTTTTCTCCCTCTACCCTAAGGACAGGCAGATAAAAACAATATATTCCAAAAATCTGTAGGAGCCAAGAAAACCCCCCAAACATTTTATAAAATGTATATATGAAAAGCCTGGGACACTTGAGTGATTTGTGTTTTACAAATCAAATTGACCAGATCCGTTTTACTAGTAAATTACTCTGGGAAATAACATTTTGGGTTCATAAAATCTGCCAGACTACAATATTTACAATTACAAAAAACAAAAAAACTAACAACAATTCTAACGTACGGGGCCTTAGCACCTTTATCTGACCGCCAAAGTACGTTGAAATGGGAAAAAAAAAATCCCTTTAGTTAAAGGGATAGTCTGGTCAAAATTAAACTTTCATGATTCAGATAGAGCAGCAATTTTAAGCAACTTTATAATTTCCTCCTATTATCAATTTTTCTTTGTTCTCTTGGTATCTTTATTTGAATGTAAGCTAAGGAGCCGGCCCAGTTTTGGTTCAGCACCTGGGTAGCACGTGCTTATTGGTAGCTACATTTAGACACCAATCAGAAAATGCTACCCAGGTGCTGAACCAAAAATGGGCCTTCTCCTAAGCTTACATTCCTACTTTTCAAATAAAGATACCAAGAGAACAAAAACACATTGATAATAGAAGTTAATTAAAAAGTTGCTGCTCTATCTGAATCATTAGCGTTTAATTTTGACTATTCCATAAAAATCACAGGGTGTACATGGTTTTATCGTCACTCAACTTTCTAAAGCACTGGTTTTCAAACAGGACCTCAGACCTCCCTAACAGGCCAGATTTTTAGGATTACCCGTTTACTAATCAGCTGATTATTTCACCTATCCCCTGGTCTATTAGGGAGCCTGAGGTCAGGTTTGTAAAGCAGTAATCTATGAAATAAAATGGCAGACAACACTGCTTCTGAACCAGGAAAACAAATACACAGTATGGTACAGAACTGCTTCACTGCAATATTAGGGTAAAAATATCCTTTCCAATAGGTAATAAGAATATCTTTGCTCATTATGTTCCAATCGTTAAATACATATAACAAATCTATTCGCTGCAATGTAAAAAAAAAAAAAATGTCCTGCTTAGGGATATTCCATATATTTGGAAGTGTGCTGCCTCAATGAGGCATAGAATATTACATAGCCTCTGTTATGTTCATGTTGTTATAGTTAAGAAATCATATTTTTATGCCATTGTTTTCAAGGCTTCCCTGTGTTTGTTCTGTACTGCCATCTACTGACACTTTTTGGTAATGCTCCTGTTTTCTAGAGTATCTTACCCCTGACCTTACTATGCATTTCCTTTTTGTGTATTACTCCGCCCTTGTAGTTTTATGATGTTTTCCTGTGTCATGGCTGCAGCTAACAGCCTCATGTAACAAGCACTCATGTTAATACATTGCAAGCTACGATCAGTATCATCTTTTGACCGCAAAATACTTTAACCATTCATTCATCTGCTGTATTCATTATCTGCTGTAACCTGATATTCAGAATAAAGCAACTTTGTGGATGAACAAGGTATTGGTGAGTTCAGCTATCTGACAAGGATTGTCTGCAGTGATTGTATCTTCTTTTACAGGCCAGGCATAGAGGTCTCAGCAAGGGATAGATCATTATTACAACTGAGTCAGAATAGTCAAAAGATGTATAGAATTCCTACAGCCTGCTATGTATATGTGTGTGTTTAATCTGCAATCAAGCTCAGGGTCATCCGCCATCTTGTGAAAGCACATGTCGCACAAGTTTACTGCACTTCACCTGAATGTTGAAAACTGTTCCTCTGCATTGAACTGTTACCCAACCTGTCTAAGCTGCTGTTTGTCTTCTTAAAGAGACAGTACCTTATTTTGCAAAACTTGAAAAAATGTCTAGACAAGGCTCTGAACACTCTTTTATAGCCGAACCTACGCAGATACATCATGCCTCTGAACCCACAGACGTACAGGGAGCAGATCCTGCAGATATTGCTGAACAGAGTGTAAGACCCAAACGTACAATAAAACCGACACATAAACTCAGAGAAAAATATGAATTTACTAGAGATGAGTACTCCAGCAATCTGTCAGACCTATGGGACAGAATTTCACAATGCATGTCAGTTTTGTCACACTTTAATGATCAACCAGCCAAATTGAGAGACTCTATAGATCACCTATCTGCTGCATATGAACGCTACCAGCGGCTGTCTGCAAAATACACAGCCTTCTTACAGGACTTTAATATAGAGGACTCTTCAGCAGAACTGACTAGGACTAATGCACTGGACCAACATAGAGATCTCTTAGTGCAAATGGCTAAAGAAAAGGCAGAGTTCCGCATTGCTCAACTGCAGGAGACCAGATCTCATAGATCCACATCAACTAAGCTCACTGCACGTTCTTCTAGATCCTCTCGCTCCAGAAGTTCAACATTAAGCGACAAGCTAATAGAGGCCTGTGCTGATGCGGAATCAAAAAAAGTGCAAAGCTCCTTTATCAGAAGGGAAGCAGAAATGGAAGCCCAAAGCAAAGCACAAAGGGCTGCCCAGGAAGCACAAAGGGCTGCCCAGCAAGCAAAAATGGAAGCCCAAAGCAAATCACAAAGGGCTGCCCAGGAAGCACAAAGCAAAGCACAAATAGCTGCCCAGCAAGCAAAGGTGGATTCCCAAATAAAGGTTTTGCAAATGTAAAGGAAAGAAGCAGCAGCCCTAGCAAGGCTGAAAGTCCTTGAACAAGCAATGGGAGAAAGTACTAATTCAGGTTGCCATATCCCAGCAGATTTGGAAGACCCAGTTGAACGCACTAGTAAATACGTGCTAAAGCATAATATTTGCAACTCCTGTGCCTACTACTAACACCATAGTTCTCAATATCAACACAGAGACCTCTCAGCACCAAATGCCTGAGCCTCTTCAAATCCACAACGCAAGTGCATCTAAGCAACAAACCGCATCACCTCCCGCTGACAATAAGGTGACAAGCCACAGCTCAAGCCACAGCTAGCAGAAGCCTTAGAGACTACACCACAGTTGAATGCTCTTGCAACATTTTATCCTGGTAAACTTCACCCTTCTTCACCAAAGAACTTTCACACCCAAGGGGTTCCTCAAGTTACTTTGGCACCAAAGAGTGAGAGATCAGACTTGACTGACTTTGCCAGATACATGATACGCCGTGAGCTCATTAACACAAGCCTCTCAAGGTTTGACGACTGTCCAGAGAGCTACAGGGCCTGGAGATCAACCTTCAAGGCTGCTACCGCTGATCTCGACCTTACAAGCAAGGAGGAACTTGATTTGCTCATAAAGTGTCTGGGGCCGGAATCTGCAGATCGTGTTAAACGACTGAGAACAGTACATGTTGACCACCCAGATGCAGGCCTTGTTGCTGCATGGGCAAGACTTGAGCAAGCCTATGGTAGCTCTGAAGCCATAGAAAGCGCTCTGTTAAAGAGACTGCAAAACTTCCCAAAAATAGGAAACAAAGACTATCGCAAGCTCCAAGAATTAAGTGACCTCCTCATGGAGCTAGAGTTGGCAAAGACAGAGCCACGTCTACCTGGACTAAGCTTTCTGGACACTGCTCATGGTGTCAATCCTGTGGTGTCTAAACTGCCATATAACCTGCAAGAGAAATGGGCACAACAGGGCTCAAGATACAAAAGAGACTAGAACGTATCCTTTCCTCCATTTTCATACTTTTGCAGGTACATCAGCGATCAAGCCTGGATGAGAAACGATCCCAGCTTCAGCTTCTGCGAACCCAACTTACCTGCTTCATCATCCTTACCAACATCATCAAGGTATGATAACACGGTAGCTAAAACGTAGAGACTTTAATAGAGCAATATCTGTTAAAAGGACAGACATCTCATCACCCGTATCCTCTCCTGCAAACCAGAGTGACTCAGGCGGGAGAGATAAAGACCCTAATCGTCAGTGCCCTATTCACAGGAAGCCTCACCCTCTTAAGAAATGTTGTGGGCTTAGGGCAAAGACTTTACAAGAGCGCAGGGAGATTCTCCAGAAACTTGGAGTATGCTATAGGTGTTGTGCTTCTTATGGTCACTTTGCTAAAGACTGTAAAGATGTTATAAAGTGCACAGAATGCAGTAGCGACAGACACGTTACAGCTATGCATCCTACTCCCCTTCCAGACAACCCACAGCAGCTAACTGACTCCACCCCTGTCTCAATTCATGGCGGGGAGCAACAAAGTCGTGCTCCAGTCACAGCGTTTCCTCTGCATGCACAGAAGTCTGTGGAGAAGGCTTAGACTACAAATGCTGTGTCAAGGTATGTCTAGTCAAGATTTACCCACAGGATCAACCTGAGAAAGTTGCTAGAATGTATGCTATAATAGATGAACAGAGCAACAGATCCCTGGTTAAGCCTAAATTCTTTGAGATCTTCGGCATAGAGGGTCACGCAACACCGTATACTCTCAGAACCTGTTCTGGTCGTGTAGAGGCCTTTGGCAGAAGGGCCAATGGATTCATGGTCTCTCATATCAAAGGAAATGAAGGCATAGCCCTACCAACATTAGTCGAGTGTGACCAGATACCAGGCGAAATGGAAGAGATTCCTACTCCAGAGGCTGCCTATCACCATCCTCACTTAAGGCACCTTGTTGATGAGATTCCGGTAATGGACATGAATGCTGAAATCTTGGTCCTGCTAGGAAGAGACATTCTCAGAGTACATAAAGTACGCGAGCAGTGCAATGGACCTGACAATGCCCCTTATGCACAAAGACTTGATCTAGGCTGGGTGATAGTGGGCGATGTATGCTTGAATAGTATGCGTACGTCATCTGAGATCCACTGATTCAAAACTTACATATCAGAAAATGGACGTGCATCCCACTTCAAACAGTGCTCTCGCCATCATGAAGTAAGGGAGAAGCCTCCTGACATCATCCAAATACCTGATGTTACTCCTATCCTTTGTGATGACAATATGGGTACCACAGTGTTTTGTAATACAAGTGATGACAACAAAATAGCCTTGTCAGTTGAAGACAGGAAATCATCTAAGCCCAAACAATGGCATTATGTTCCATCTGAAATTAATCCTGCAGATCATGCCACCAGGCCGGTGTCTGCAAGTGTCTTTGCAAATTCTTCTTGGTTAACAGGCCCTGAATTCCTGCTAGATCATCCAGAAGAAACCACAGCTGATGTCTTCAGTCTTCTAGAACCTGACAACGATCCAGAGATTCGTCCTGTAGTAAAAACCCTTGTCACCAGAACTGAACAAAGATTCGTCTTGGGCTGTCAACGCTTTGAACGTTTCTCCAAGTGGACAAGGCTTGTACGTACCATTATCCAAAGCTTTGGCCGCTACAGACGCGGAAGCGTCAGTGAGATCCGGGGGATTGGCGGAGCAAACCACATACACAGGCTACAGGGGAGCAAGCTGCCGGAAACGGCTGGTGGGGCCGTACAAGCACACAAAAGAACGAAGGAAGGCAGCTGCTCAAAAGGAGTGTAAAATTCAAGGGCTATAGAAAAAAAGGGTTTTAAAAGAAAAATCCTTTATTAAATCATGTAAAAATGCAGGCAGTACAGGGCAAACAAACTCCCTGACTAGTTTCGTGCTCTGTTGAGAACTTAATCATAGGGTGAGTTTGTTAGGTGTTCATGGCCCATTTAAAGGCACAGAACACCTGTATGCAATTACACATTTAAAAACTGCAAAGATTGTTAAAAAAATAAATCAACATTCTACAAACTACAAACACTGTATATGGCTTATGTAAGGAGGAACAAGTAAATTAACAAATAACTTCCCTAATAATGAATGTATGAATAAATGAACAAATATCACAAATGGGATCCAAAAGAGAGACACACAGTGCAACCTTTGTTGAAGAACACCATATTAAATTAGAATACAACTGGAATTCTGATCGAAATTGTTATTATTATCCTATACTTATTGCATGCATTGAATTTGCTGTAGAATATATTAAAAGATGTATATGTTTATGAGACCATATAAATGTTTATAAAACCATAATTGGATAAATCGTACATCCTTCAATATACCCTATTGTATAACAAAATCACAAAGTCACATGCAAACATGATATGACTATGAAAGTTTTTAAATTGATGTATGTAAATACATGTACCCCATTATTACTCCTAAAAAAGGTTGTTTTTTTTTTTTAACATGTGTGTTATACAATTATGTTTATTTATGCATCAACATACATCAATATGCATCAACTTATACATATCAATCAGAACCCTAAAGGGAAAACAAGAGATACATGTTGATGAATATATATCTATTCGTGATATAAAATACAATGCAATACAGAATCAATATAGAATCAATATATAATCTAAACAAAAAAACCCATATAGGGGATAGATAAGGGAAGCCCATATAGGGGATAGATAAAATTGTGTATAAACATAACGGTCCATATAGGAGATAGATTAATCAACACAATAATAAAGCACAATAATATAACAATATATCAAATTAAATTATTCAAAATTATTCTACAAAATAACTCATATCCCATTCACGGTTTAAACCTAGTGGGGTGATAGTTCTCAGCTTGTATATCCAATATAATTCTTGCTTCAGCAAAAGCTTATTCCTATCACCACCCCTAGGTGGAAACATGACACGGTCTATTACCTGGACTCTCATATCAAAGACATTTGTCATATGCACCAGATTAAAATGCCTAGCTATCGCTGATTCTTTGACATATTCTTTGGTGTCTCTAACATGTTCCCTGACTCTAGACCTCAGTTCTCTACTGGTTTGTCCTGTGTATTGCAGGTTGCAAAATTTACATTCTAGGAGGTAAACCACAAAAGTGGTTCTACAATTGGCGTAGAACTTGTGTGTAAACTCCTCCCCTGTTTGGCTACTTCTAAATCCATTCCCAACCTGCACAAAACCACAAGTTATACAGGAGCCATGGCCACACTTGTAGGTTCCCTTCCTCCTAATCCAATCACTCCTATCTGAATTTTTGGAACAGATTTGACTAGGAGACAACTTAGATGACAATAAATAAAAAGAGAGAAGCGCTCAACCTGGGAACGAACAATAGCATAATAGCTTGTTCTATGGCTAGTTACCACCCTAGAAGCAGCCACTTTTTGCTCAATATGTGCCTTTCACAGAGAAGAACTTTCCTGTAGCATATCAGTCTGATCCTGACTTCACAGTACAGTCCAGCCCCGAAATACCAGGCAATCACTCTCTGAACAAGAGAAACAGCAAAACCCCAGACGTACGTTTCGGCCTATTGTGGGCCTCGTCAGTGAGGTGCAGCCATATCCCTCTAGGCACACTGAGCAACGGGTCCACGTCTGGATTCCCGCATCACACTTAGGGAGACTTCCCTAAGTGTCATAATTTGCATAAATAAAAAGAGAGAAGCGCTCAACCTGGGAACGAACAATAGCATAATAGCTTGTTCTATGGCTAGTTACCACCCTAGAAGCAGCCTCTTTTTGCTCAATATGTGCCTTTCACAGAGAAGAACTTTCCTGTAGCATATCAGTCTGATCCTGACTTCACAGTACAGTCCAGCCCCGAAATACCAGGCAATCACTCTCTGAACAAGAGAAACAGCAAAACCCCAGACGTACGTTTCGGCCTATTGTGGGCCTCGTCAGTGAGGTGCAGCCATATCCCTCTAGGCACACTGAGCAACGGGTCCACGTCTGGATTCCCGCATCACACTTAGGGAGACTTCTTGCCCAGTGTGCTTAGAGGAATGTGGCTGCACCTCACTGACGAGGCCCATAGGAGGCCGAAACGATCGTCTGGGGTTGTCATGTTCCTTGTTCAGAGGAGAATTGCCTGGTATTTCGGGGCTGGACTGACCTTACTTGGCGGGATCAGACTGATAAACTTCAGGAAAGTTTTCTTCTGTGAAAAGCACACTGGTCTAAAAGAGGCTGCTTCCGGGTGGTAAATCGCCATAGAACAAGCCACTGAGCTGTTGTTCGTTCCTGGTAGAGCGCTTCTCTCTCTGTATGCAAATTATTATGACCCTGGGGAAGTCTCCCTATGGGTGATGGGGGAAACCAGACGTGGACTCCTTGCCCAGTGTGCTTAGAGGAATGTGGCTGCACCTCACTGACGAGGCCCATAGGAGGCCAAAACGATCGTCTGGGGTTGTCATGTTCCTTGTTCAGAGGAGAATTGCCTGGTATTTCGGGGCTGGACTGACCTTACTTGGCGGGATCAGACTGATATACTTCAGGAAAGTTTTCTTCTGTGAAAAGCACACTGGTCTAAAAGAGGCTGCTTCCGGGTGGTAAATCGCCATAGAACAAGCCACTGAGCTGTTGTTCGTTCCTGGTAGAGCGCTTCTCTCTCTGTATGCAACTTAGATGACAATGTAGGTGCCCTTTTGGGCACAAATTTACATGAACCAATAATTGGTCTCAAAACATCGTCATTCTCCAATAAATGTAGATTTTTCCTTAAAATAGAACATATCTGGTAGTATTGTTTTGAATATTCTGTTGAGAAAACTACAGTGTCATGTTCCAAAATATTTTGTTTTCTGGTCCCTCTGATGAATTCCTGTTGGGTTTTTTGTCTTACCTCATGGTAGGCTTGCTCCAAGAGATTCTCATCATAGCCCCTAGTTTTTAAACGTTCCAAAAGGGATCAAGCTTGTATATCAAAAAGACTATCTGAGTTAGTATTTCTCCGCAGTCTCATAAGTTGACCCCTGGGAATAGACCGTATCAAATGCGGTGGGTGACATGATCCAGCATGCAAGATTGTATTTCCAGCTGTCAACTTACGATACGTGTCACTAACCACCTTGCCAGTTGCAATGTCGCCATGTAAAGCAAGATCCAAAAAATTCACATCTGTCTCATACACATCCCCTACAAACCTTAGATTAAATTCATTCTGACAAACATAGTCAAGGAAGTCACTGCACACAAAGGGTTCCTTGACTATAAATATCAAGTCATCAATAAAACGCATGTAGAAAACTATGTTTTCTTTAAAAGGATTATCCTCAGTGTACAGATAAAGGTCTTCCCATAGACCCACATACAGGTTTGCGAAAGAAGGGGCAAATTTAGCCCCCATGGCAGTTCCACAAACCTGTATGTGGAATTCTCTGTCAAACATGAAAAAATTGTGTTTCAATAGAAACTCAATGACTTCACACAATACAAGCTTCACTTCCTCAGTATATCTAGTGTGTTTGTCAAAAAAGTACCTGATGGCCCGTATCCCCATATGATGGGGTATACTAGAGTAAAGTGCAGTGGCGTCCACCACTACCCACTTAAACTCTTTTTCCCATTTAAGGTTCTTTAACAATTGTAGGAGATGTGTAGAGTCCCGTAGATAACTTTTAAGACCCCTCACTAAGGGTTGCAAGATGGAGTCTATCCATTCTGAGGTAGGCTCAAGCAATGACCCAATCCCCGAGACAATAGGTCGTCCCGGAGGTTGGGTCAGGCTTTTGTGTGTCTTTGGTAAGTAATGGAAAATCGGAATCCTTGGATTTTCAGGAATCAAACCTCCCAACTGTTCCCTTGTGAGGAGTCCAATCGAAACTATCTGTTCCAACAGTCTGACCAGTTTGGCCTTGAATAGATGCATAGGGTTGGAATCCAATTTCCTATAAGTAGAAGGGTCATTAAGTTGTCTAATACTTTCTTGCACATAGTCTTTCTTGTTTAGAACAACTACATTACCCCCCTTGTCCGAATTTCTGATAACTAGATTGTTGTTATTCTCGAGTAATGCCAAGGCTACCTTCTCTTTTCTAGTTAGATTTGAACCTATTATTTTCCTTTGTTTTACTGTTTCTTCTAGGGCCAAAATCTCTCTTTCTACCCTTTTCTGATAGAGATTCAGAGCAGGACCCCTAAACTGAATGGGGTAAAACTTGGACGGTTGCTTAATAGGTATGGGAATGTCCCAATTTTCAGGACCATAATCACCTTCCATACCCCTCAAACCCTCTAACAAAATATTATCCATAAAGTCAAGAGGTAGAGTATGTACTGTATCAGACCCATGTATATTGTCACTTACATCATCTTGAAAAATTGCCTCCCTAGACTGCACATCTATGTTTTGGATCCCACTTGATTGGGTATTGGTGTTGCATACCGAAAAATACCTCCTCAGTGTCAACTTACGAATAAATTTGTTGACATCCAACAATGTTTTAAACGCAGAGAAGGTGTTAGTCGGAGCAAAACCCAATCCCCTAGACAGCAATGAAATTTGTTCAACTGTTAACTCAATATCTGAGAGATTAAGAACAGTTAGTCCTTCTTGTTCCTCTTGGTCTTTCTTCCCGACTTTCTTTGTTCTTTTCCCTGCTCTTCTTGTTTTTTTCCACCTAAAGGGATATCCAAACTGTCCCTTTCTTTAGTACGTATCTCCATTTCGTCATCCTCGGAGCTCTCCCCGGGACCACCATCCGGTACCTGCAATGACATGGATGAACCAGAAGAAACAGAAGGAGGAGGAGAGTAAGGAAGAAGAAGAGGAAGAAGAAAGTGAAACAGAAATAGGTGCTGATGCTCCACTATCATCAGACATATTGGACTCCATTTCAGAGTTTTCTGTTGAAGAAAACACCACACGACGCTTATTCTCCTTTTTCTTCAATATGGATTTAGGCACCCAATTGGATTTTTCATCCATGTCAGCATCTTGTTTCGCCTTATTCTGGTTACTTCCAGCTTGGTTTTTCTGGCCTTTCCCAAAACCTCTCCTAGTGTGCTTGCCTTTGGGCCTTCGCTGGAATTGTGACCAATTATATACCCTGTTACTGGTATAGTCCTCCAAGTCACGGCTGAACTTATTGCCTTTTCTTTCAGCTAGCGCCTCATCTGATTTCTTTATTTTGGATTTCAATACTGCTTTAAATTCTTTATATTTCTCATCAGATTTTAAGGCTCTTAAATCCTTTTTAACAGTGATGATCTGTTCCTTAAGCTTGGTTCTCTTATGGTTCTTGCTCCTGTTAGCAATGTCCATTAGTTTCAAGGAACATGTAGTAAGTGCCTCATTCCATTCCTCTAATAATTCTGGAACTTCAGCAAATTCAATGCATGCAATAAGTATAGGATAATAACAATTTCGATCAGAATTCCACTTGTATTCTAATTTAATATGGTGTTCTTCAACAAAGGTTGCACTGTGTGTCTCTCTTTTGGATCCCATTTGTGATATTTGTTCATTTATTCATACATTCATTATTAGGGAAGTTATTTGTTAATTTACTTATTCCTCCTTACATAAGCCATATACAGTGTTTGTAGAATGTTGATTTATTTTTTTAACAATCTTTGCAGTTTTTAAATGTGTAATTGCATACAGGTGTTCTGTGACTTTAAATGGGCCATGGACACCTAACAAACTCACCCTATGATTAAGTGCTCAACAGAGCACGAAACTAGTCAGGGAGTTTGTTTGCCCTGTACTGCCTGCATTTTTACATGATTTAATAAAGGATTTTTCTTTTAAAAGCCTTTTTTCTATAGCCCTTGAATTTTACACTCCTTTTGAGCAGCTGCCTTCCTTCGTTCTTTTTGTACGTACCATTGCAAGGTTAGTCCACATTGCACACTGCTTTCACACAAAGCCCACAGATGTTCACTGTCAAGGTTGGCACGTGTGCCAAAGGTTTCTTTCTGCAAAGGATATTGCTGAAAGTGAACTGTTCATAATACGCAGTGTACAACAGGATGTCTTTGGCTCAGAAAGTAAATGTATCCGTGACAAGAGGGGCATTCCAAAAAACAGTCCTATAGCTAACCTGAATCCATTCATTGACGATGATGGCATGTTAAGGGTTGGAGGACGATTAAACAAGGCTAAGTTGGGAGGTCAAGAACAGAATCCTCTCATACCCGCTCGCAATCATATCACCACTTTGCTCATACGGCACTACCATGAAGGGGTTAAGCACCAAGGTAGACATTTCACAGAGGGTGCCATAAGAGCTGCAAGCCTTTGGATTATAGGAGCAAAAAGACAGATCACAGCTACACTGCATAGCTGTGTTCAGTGCCGTAAACTAAGAGGTAAACATCAGCAACAACAAATGTCAGATTTGCCAGCTGACAGGTTAAGTACTGACCCACCTTTCACTCATGTTGGTTTAGATGTCTTTGGACCATGGATGGTAACAGCCCGCAGAACTCGAGGTGGCCAAGCAAATAGCAAACGATGGGCAGTGCTGTTCACTTGCATGAGTGTGCGTGCAGTACACATTGAAGTAATAGAAAATATGGATGCCTCAAGCTTCATAAATGCTCTAAGGCGATTTCTTGCCATCAGCGGACCAGTCAAAACATTAAGATCTGACTGTAAAACTAATTTTGTTGGAGCCTGTCGAGAGCTACATCTCAACTCTAGGCCAATTCAAGACCTTTTAGCTGAAAGGGGCTGTACATGGATTTTCAATCCTCCTCATATGGGTGACTCCTGGGAGAGAATGATAGGCATCATACGTAAAATACTGGACTCCATGGTTATGGACTTGAAATCCACAAGACTCACCCATGAGATTCTAACCACCTTCCTGGCAAAAGCATCTGCCATAATCAATTCAAGACCACTTGTTCCAGTTTCTGTAGATCCAGAGGCCCCAACTCTCCTTTCTCCAGCTACTCTTCTTACCCAGAAGCTTGGGTCTGTTCCTGTTCCACCTGGAGACTTTAAAACAGGAAATCTGTGCTACAATCAGTGGAAGCGAGTACAACACCTTGCCAACTGCTTCTGGAATCGTTGGAAGATGGGAGTATCTCTCTACTCTGCTAGGACGCAGGAAATGGCAACGTCTGAACCCCAACATCAAGGTTTGAGATCTTGTTCTCCTCAAGGACCAGCAAGCTGAAAGAATCGATTGGCCCATGGGACTGATTGTAAAGAGCATTCCTAGTGATGATGGAAAGGTGCGTAAGGTGGAGGTGAAAGTTGCAAGACAAGGGACTATAAAAACTTTCATCAGACCAATCACGGAACTTATCTTGCTTTTGCCCCTTGGAGACTGAACTTACTTATGTATGCTGTTGGATTCTTCCTGTGACTTCAAGAAGGAAGTATCTTGAACTTTAAATTGACACAACTCTAAGTTTATATTATAGTAGTTGCATGTATGTTCTCCTTATATCTTTCAGGTCTTCAAGAGATCTCTGCAAATTACATTGTTATGCATAACTTCCGTTATGATTTAAATAGTGACATTTACTATGCCAGACAGGGAGTGTGCTGCCTCAATGAGGCATAGAATATTACATAGCCTCTGTTATGTTCATGTTGTTATAGTTAAGAAATCATATTTTTATACTATTGTTTTCTAGGCTTCCCTGTGTTTGTTCTGTACTGCCATCTAGCAACCCTTTTTGGTAATGCTCCTGTTTTCCAGTATCTTACCCCTGACCTTATTATGCATTTCCTTTTTGTGTATTACTCTGCCCTTGTAGTTTTATGATGTTTTCCTGTGTCATGGCTGCAGCTAACAGCCTCATGTAACAAGCACTCATGTTATTACATTGCAAGCTACGATCAGTATCATCTTTTGACCGCAAAATACTTTAACCATTCATTCATCTGCTGTAACCTGATATTCAGAATAAAGCAACTTTGTGGATGAACAAGGTATTGGTGAGTTCAGCTATCTGACAAGGATTGTCTGCAGTGATTGTATCTTCTTATACAGGCCAGGCATAGAGGTCTCAGCAAGGGATAGATCATTATTACAACTATCTGAGTCAGAATAGGAAGCATTTACAGTGAGTAAAATTGCATCAACCGTATAAAGATTTCATTTGAAACATCTAACAAAATAAGGATACAAATAGACTGTATATTATTTAATGAGGCACAGTAAACGCACGATTTACAAACTTTCCAACAAATCCAGCACTACACAAGTTAAGGCATCTCCCTATGTACACAAGGACGTTTACATAGCAACAAAATGGTGCAAGCCTGAGAAATGTATGTTACTCCGTCTAAGGTCTGTTACGCAACAGATGAGATTGGTTCAGAACAAAGTAACGCAAAATGGTTACTATAAGAAAAAAAAAAAAAAAAAACTATAAAAGCATTCATGGAAAAGAATCCTAAATAGCTCCTTGCTTGTAAATGATACTTACAAAGATATTGCCACAGGATTTGAAAAGAAACTGGGAAACGATGTTAAAAAAAAAAATATATATATATATTTTTATTATTTTTGAGAAGTGTGTATGTGTATAGATCGGCTGTGAAAACAACGGCTGCTGACTGGGTGACCAGTAGTTTCCACTCAGGGCCAGCAGTTCTTTAACCTCTAAACAGAGAGAGATTTAGCATTACTAGTGTTAAAAAAATAAAATAAAAATGACATCTAATGCATTAGAGCATGTCATTATTTTTCATTATTATGGACTTTTAACTCTAAGCAGACAGGGTGACATTTCTACATAGTAAATACTATATAACACGTTAAACAAGCATCAGATATGCAGCTTAGGAACCTGAGCCACAGGTTAGATATTCAATATAAAAGGAGCAGGCAAAGTTTTTAAACTGAAATTTATTTAACATCAGTATAATTCAAGTAGTGAGCAATCAAATATTGTAGAAGTGTTTTTCCCACTGTGCATAATATTACACTACAGGGTAGAATAACACCTGGAGAAATGACCCTGGCCTGGTCTTCTACCCCCATATACAATGTGCAAGGCTCTGGATCAAGGATAGTATAAAGCAACTGCCCTTCTGGACGACGTGCCCGTCATTCCCGTTAACACACAACCTAAATCACAAGCTTGTGTTGTACTCAAAAAAAAAAAAAAAAAAAAAAACACAAACCCCTGACTTTGCGGAACAGGTGGGGACCTGACAACGCAGTTTTTCATTCACATTTCAGAGACAATAAAATTGGATACATTAGATAGAGTATATTAAAGAATAAAAATGTTACAGCTCCCAAAGCACCTAGCTTACATACCTACATTCTTCACAAATAGAAAAGGCTTGTTGTGGATTTGGAAAACTGGCGTGAAAGCCAAATCCCAGGGGTAGGATACGTGAGTAATACGTGAAATTAAGAGGAGAAAGACAAAAAAACTCTTTGATGAACATTTCAGAAACTAATATATGCTAGATTATGTTCTTTTTATATTATTTTTTTTAAGGAAAAGCATTTGTAATAAGATTGTCAAACTAAAATTTCTGATCGCCTTACTTTATAATTCAAGCAAACAGCTGAAATGTATTAACACGCAAATCTCACAATGCAGCACATGATGTAACCATTAAATTGTATGACTGGCTCATAATAAATCATTTCAGTTGCCAGTCCGTCCCATTTGGTTGAAATATTTTATTGTGCATTGCGACCTCTATCTGGGACCACAAAACAAAAACAGTGAAATAATTAATAACGGTTAATAGACATTTTTGCAAATGTATCATAATCAAGTCTATGTAGAATTTACATGTTGGTTATGTTTTACTTGCTGAAATTCAGATCAAATCATGGTCATTTTAGTATGAAACTCTAGTTCTTTTTAATATGACAAAACCCATGGTTTCTGCATCGATATAAACATGTAGATATCATAATATGCACTTAAACGCTCCACTTGGTAAAACACAAAGGCTGGATAATGCTCCTCAATAAGTATCAGTTTTATAGTTATTAACTTGTCAACATTATGGGGAAGACAAATGTTTTATAAACTTACTGGAAATAAAAACACGCAGTTCTTATTGGTTACTACGAGTTCTGAAGTGCCGAGTGATGTAACAGCGCCTTGTGAGAGCATCACTAAATCATACATAGACTGCTGGGCAGAGATGTATCAGAGTCTGCACGTGACTACCACACGCTTCCTAGATCCTGGTGCATATGTGGCCATGTAATGAAACCATTGTGTGGCGTCTATTGGTTCTCGGTAGCAGTGCTTAGTAAGTATGACCACAACTTCTATTGAAATGCCTACATGTGCCCCACTTGTACGGCTCCTACGCGATGGAGAGAAATCAGGGAGGCTAAAAGGTTGGACTGCAAGAAAACTAAGATTCATGTTAGCATGTGTTTTTGGTTAATATATAAATGGGTTCAGGTTAACGTTACAATGAAAACACAGTATGGTATAATAAAAAAGGGGTCTGGTGTGTCAGTCTGTAGGTGGCCAGATGCTGAGATTCTCTCATCATGTGATAAAAGGGTCGGAATTGGAGCGCTACTGGAGTGCGTATTTCCTTAAACATTCAGAAATAATGAATGCACAGCCGTATGAAGCGGTCAGATTCTGGTCACTGGACCGTCCAAACAAAAACACTACACAGCTTCCTGACCATGTGACCAAACTAGGATTCAAACATTTAGTGGGATCACAAAAACCTAAGAGGCGGCTTAGGAAGGTAAAACAAAAACAGCAGTAAAGGGAGGTGCAGAATTTCTTCCACCAACTATTTTAATAAGTTATCTACAGTATTGGCAAACTGTATCTCTTCCTGCTTGTTAACACCAAGCCAGCAAACACTCACAAGCCTCATCACCCTTCTGCCAATTGCTGGGCGAATTAAGCCACTTGAGAGGGGGAAAAAAAAAATTACAACATAAAGGGAGCTTTTTTTTTGTGTGTTGACCTTTGGCACCTGGAAGGGCAGATTTCTACACGCAGGACTGCGCCTTAGAATGGTTTTGCAACAAAGTAATTCTATTGGCTGAGTCAGGTACACGCAAGTTTTGGGAGCTCTTGTAGAGTATCTCGGAGATTAGATGTCCATCTCGAACTGAGAATCGTCACCTGAAAACACAACAAATAAAAGATATAAGAGAAGGGAATAAATATAAACATATCCCCCCCCCCCACGCAAACTGTAGAAGTTGAAAGAGCCCTATGTAGATTGTAAACACTTTTCTCCAAAGCTATGCAGCCCGGCACATTCAAGAATGGCTACCTGTAAAATTGTTATTCTGGTCACAAATGGCACATGATTTTATAAAGCAGAGTTTAATTGAGATTAGATAGGCAGATGGTCTGGGGAGATTTTTTTAGGGCTTGGTTAGGTTACTAAGTTGCAGTGAAGGGTCATACTACAGGATACAAAGACATTTTAGACAATTGAGTGCTTCTGACTTTGTGCCCCTGTGCATAAACCAAGGGCCATGAAGACATGGTTCGATGAATATGATCTGGAGGAATTCAAATGGCCTTCATAGAGCCCTGCCCTCAACCCCAATGAACACCATTGGAATGAATATTGCAACACATAGAACAACCGGCACTGTCGCAAGCACACAGCTAGATTACAAGCAAACAAGAAGAGATAGTTACGGCATTTGGCCAAATGGTGATAGGCCAGGACAATATCAAGATCTCTTCCTCCCCCCTGGGTCCCTAACCTACAGCTATACAATGCCAAATCAAACACAGACACTTTGTAATCTCCCTAGAAACATACAAAACATGGAAATGGACTAAACACTCTAACCGGACTGGGTACACATCCTATGACCCTGCAAAACTCAACAGCCCTCACACACAGCTGCACAGCTTTCAGGGATTCAGGCAGTTAACCCCATACATAAGTGCGTTTAAAGAATTTGGTGGCCCAGGCATTTTTAAAAGCAAAATAACATAATTTATGCTTACCTGATAAATTTATTTCTCTTGTAGTGTGTTCAGTCCACGGGTCATCCATTACTTATGGGATATATTCTCCTTCCCAACAGGAAGTTGCAAGAGGATCACCCAAGCAGAGCTGCTATATAGCTCCTCCCCTCAAATGTCATATCCAGTCATTCGACCGAAACAAGACGAGAAAGGAGAAACTATAAGGTGCAGTGGTGACTGGAGTTATAATTTTAAAATTTAGAACCTGCCTTAAAAAGACAGGGCGGGCCGTGGACTGAACACACTACAAGAGAAATAAATTTATCAGGTAAGCATAAATTATGTTCTCTCTTGTTAAGTGTGTTCAGTCCACGGGTCATCCATTACTTATGGGATACCAATACTAAGTACACGGATGATGGGAGGGACAAGGCAGGAACATTAAACAGAAGGAACCACTGCCTGTAGAACCTTTCTCCCAAAACCAGCCTCCGAAGAAGCGAAAGTGTCAAATTTGTAAAATTTGGAAAAAGTATGAAGTGAAGACCAAGTTGCAGCCTTGCAAATCTGTTCAACAGAGGCCTCATTCTTAAAGGCCCAGGTGGAAGCCACAGCTCTGGTGGAATGAGCTGTAATTCTTTCAGGAGGCTGCTGTCCAGCAGTCTCATAGGCTAAACGTATTATGCTACGAAGCCAAAAAGAGAGAGAGGTAGCCGAAGCCTTTTGACCTCTCCTCTGTCCAGAGTAAACGACAAACTGAAGAAGTTTGTCTAAAATCTTTAGTTGCCTGTAAGTAGAACTTCAGAGCACGGACCACGTCTAGATTATGCAAAAGACGTTCCTTCTTTGAAGAAGGATTAGGACATAATGATGGAACAACAATCTCTTGATTGATATTCCTGTTAGAAACAACCTTAGGTAAAAACCCAGGTTTAGTACGCAGAACTACCTTGTCTGAATGAAAGATCAGATAAGGAGAATCACAATGTAAGGCAGATAACTCAGAGACTCTTCGAGCCGAGGAAATAGCCATCAAAAACAAAACTTTCCAAGATAAAAGCTTAATATCAATGGAATGAAGGGGTTCAAACGGAACACCCTGAAGAACTTTAAGAACCAAGTTTAAGCTCCACGGAGGAGCAACAGCTTTAAACACAGGCTTAATTCTAGCCAAAGCCTGACAAAAGGCCTGGACATCTGGATTCTCTGCCAGACGTTTGTGTAAAAGAATAGACAGAGCTGAAATCTGTCCCTTTAGCGAACTAGCGGATAAACCCTTTTCTAAACCCTCTTTTAGAAAAGCCAATATCCTAGGAATCCTAACCTTACTCCATGAGTAACTCTTGGATTCGCACCAATATAAATATTTACGCCATATCTTATGGTAAATTTTTCTGGTCACAGGTTTCAGAGCCTGTATTAATGTATCAATAACCGAATCCGAAAACCCACGCTTTGATAGAATCAAGCGTTCAATTTCCAGGCAGTCAGCCTCAGAGAAATTAGGTTTGGATGGTTGAAAGGACCCTGAATTAGAAGGTCCTGCCTCAGAGGAAGAGACCATGGTGGACAGGACGACATGTCCACTAGGTCTGCATACCAGGTCCTGCGTGGCCACGCAGGCGCTATCAGAATTACCGATGCCCTCTCCTGTTTGATCCTGGCAATCAGTCGAGGTAGCAACGGAAATGGTGGAAACACATAAGCTATGTTGAAAACCCAAGGGGCTGCTAATGCATCTACCAGCACCGCTCCCGGGTCCCTGGACCTGGATCCGTAACAAGGAAGCTTCGCGTTCTGGCGAGATGCCATGAGATCCAGATCCGGTTTGCCCCAACGACGAATCAGTTGAGCAAATACCTCCGGGTGAAATTCCCACTCTCCCGGATGAAAAGTCTGGCGACTTAGGAAATCCGCCTCCCAGTTCTCTACGCCTGGGATGTAAAATCGCTGACAGGTGGCAAGAGTGAGACTCTGCCCAGCGAATTATCTTCGAGACTTCCAACATCGCTAGGGAACTCCTGGTTCCCCCTTGATGATTAATGTAAGCCACAGTCGTGATATTGTCCGACTGAAATCTGATGAACCTCAGTTTTGCTAACTGAGGCCAAGCTAAAAGAGCATTGAATATTGCTCTTAATTCTAGAATGTTTATTGGAAGGAGTTTCTCCTCCTGAGTCCACGATCCCTGAGCCTTCAGGGAATTCCAGACTGCTCCCCAGCCTAGAAGGCTGGCATCCGTTGTTACAATCGTCCAATCTGGTCTGCGAAAGGTCATTCCTTTGGACAGATGAACCGGTGACAACCACCAGAGAAGAGAATCTCTGGTCTCCTGGTCCAGATTTAGCAAAGGGGACAGATCTGAGTAATCCCCGTTCCATTGACTGAGCATGCATAGTTGCAGCGGTCTGAGATGCAGGCGCGCAAATGGCACTATGTCCATTGCCGCGACCATTAAGCCGATTACCTCCATGCACTGAGCTACTGATGGGCTTGGAACGGAATGAAGGACACGGCAAGCATTGAGAATCTTTGATAACCTGGACTCCGTCAGGTAAATCTTCATCTCTACAGAATCTATAAGAGTCCCTAGAAAAGGAACCCTTGTGAGTGGTAACAGAGAACTCTTTTCCACGTTCACTTTCCACCCATGCGACCTCAGAAATGCTAGAACTATCTCTGTATGAGACTTTGCATTCTGAAAACTTGACGCTTGTATCAGAATGTCGTCTAGGTACGGAGCCACCGCTATGCTTCGTTGTCTTAGTACCGCCAAAAGTGAGCCCAGAACCTTGGTAAAAATTCTCGGGGCCGTGGCTAACCCGAAGGGAAGAGCCACAAACTGGTAATGCCTGTCTAGAAAGGCAAACCTTAGGTACCGATAATGATCTTTGTGAATCGGTATGTGAAGGTAAGCATCGTTTAAGTCCACTGTGGTCATATATTGACCCTCTTGGATCATGGGTAGGATGGTTCGAATGGTTTCCATCTTGAACGATGGTACCCTTAGGAATTTGTTTAAGATCTTTAAGTCCAAGATTGGTCTGAAGGTTCCCTCTTTTTTGGGAACCACAAATAGATTTGAGTAAAATCCTTGTCCCTGTTCCGATCGCGGAACTGAGTGGATCACTCCCATGATTAAGAGGTCTTGTACACATTGTAGAAATGCCTCTCTCTTTACTAGGTTTGTTGATAACCTCGATAGATGGAACCTCCCTTGTGGAGGAGAGGTTTTGAAATCCAGAAGGTATCCCTGAGATATAATCTTCAACGTCCAGGGATCCTGCACATCTCTTGCCCAAGCCTGGGCGAAGAGAGAAAGTCTGCCCCCCACTAAATCCGTCTCCGGATAGGGGGCCCTGTCTTCATGCTGTCTTAGGGGCGGGAGTAGGCTTTCTGGCCTGCTTGCCCTTGTTCCATGACTGGTTGCCTTTCCAACCCTGTCTGTAACGAGCAGTAGTTCCTTCCTGTTTTGGAGCGGAGGAAGTTGATGCTGCTCCTGCCTTGAAGTTACGAAAGGCACGAAAATTAGACTGTTTGGCCTTTGGTTTGGCCCTGTCCTGAGGAAGGGCGTGGCCCTTACCTCCCGTAATGTCAGCAATAATTTCCTTCAAGCCGGGCCCGAATAAGGTCTGCCCTTTGAAAGGAATGTTAAGTAGCTTAGACTTGGAAGTTACATCCGCTGACCAGGATTTAAGCCAGAGCGCTCTGCGCGCCTGTATGGCGAATCCGGAATTTTTAGCCGTAAGTTTGGTTAGATGTACTACGGCATCTGAAACAAACGCATTAGCTTGCTTAAGAGTTCTAACTTTGCACAAAGCCTCATCCAATGGCGCTGTGCGAATCGCCTCTTCCAGAGACTCAAACCAGAATGCCGCTGCAGCCTTGACAGGCGCAATGCATGCAAGAGGCTGCAATATAAAACCCTGTTCAACAAACATTTTCTTAAGATAACCCTCTAATTTTTTATCCATTGGATCTGAGAAAGCACAGCTATCCTCCACCGGGATAGTGGTACGCTTGGCTAAAGTAGAAACTGCTCCCTCCACCTTAGGGACCGTCTGCCATAAGTCTCGTGTGGTGTCTATAGGAAACATTTTTCTAAATATCGGGGAAGGGGAAAAAGGCACACTGGGTCTATCCCACTCCTTACTAATAATTTCTGTAAGTCTTTTTGGTATAGGAAAGACGTCAGTACACACCGGTACCGCATAGTATCTATCCAACCTACACATTTTCTCTGGAATTGCCACCGTGTCGCAATCATTCAGAGCCGCTAATACCTCCCCTAGTAACACACGGAGGTTCTCAAGCTTAAATTTAAAATTTGAAATTTCTGAATCCGGTCTCCCCGGATCAGAACCGTCACGACAGAATGAAGCTCACCGTCTTCATGTTCTGCAAATTGTGACGCAGTATCAGACATGGCTCGTGTCATCAGCGCGCTCTGTCCTTAACCCAGAGCTATCGCGCTTGCCCCTTAATTCGGGCATATTATATAATACTTCTTTCATAACATTAGCCATATCATGTAAAGTGATTTGTAAGGGCCTAGATGTACTTGGCGTCTCAATCTTACGCATCTCCCGAGCGGGAGACGCAGGTACTGACACGTGAGGAGAGTTAGGCGGCATAACTTCCCCCTCGTTGTCTGGTTATAGTTTCTCTATCGGTACAGATTGACTTTTATTCAAAGCAATATCAATACAATTGGTACACATCGTTCTATTGGGCTCCACATTGGCTTTTGAACATGATGAACAAACAGTTTCCGCCGAATCAGACATGTTTAAACAGATTTAGCAATGAAACTAGCAAGCTTGGTAATCACTTTCAATAAGATTACAAGCAATATAAAAAACGCTGCAGCGCTTCAAAATACAGATATAAATAAACAATTCTTAACAAGAAGTGTATTATTAGCAGAGGATTGCACCCATTAGCAAAAGGATGATTAACCCCTCAATACCCAAAACGGATAAAACAGATATCAATTAAGATTTAACGCTTTTAATCACAGATCTGCTGTGACTGATTACCTCCCTCAAAAAGGAATTTTGCAGACCCCTGAGCTCTCTAGAGACGTCCTGGATCAAGGAGGAAGAAGCAGGAAGACTGTGCTAGAATTTTAACTGCGCAACAAGGCGCTAAAACAAGGTCCCTCCCAGTCCTATTAGAACAGTGGGAGCCCTGATATAACGGTTTCCATGCAGAAAATATGTTAGCCATGTGGAAAAAAATCATGCCCAAAGCGATTTATCACCAAAGTACCTCACAAAAACGAATAACATGCCAGTAAACGTTTTATTAAAAAACAACATTTTCCAATGTCATGCAAAGCTATCACTAAGCCTGCTACCAGTCGCTACCACTGCAGAGAAGTATTATTTCAGTGTTAACAGTATTTTCTCAGTCAAATTCTAGTCCCTAGAAAATAACTCGACTGTGCATACATTTATCAGCCTGCTACCAGTTGCCACTACTGCATTTAAGGCTGTACTTACATCATACGGTAACAGCAGTATTTTCTTCCAATTCCATTCCCAGAAAATAATGTACTGCACATACCTCATTTGCGGAGGACCCCGCATGCTATTCCCAGTTTCTGAAGTTACCCCACTCCTCAGAATGTCGAGAAC
The DNA here is from genome assembly GCF_027579735.1 of Bombina bombina. Lineage (NCBI taxonomy): Eukaryota > Metazoa > Chordata > Amphibia > Anura > Bombinatoridae > Bombina > Bombina bombina. The sequence goes on along the minus strand of NC_069507.1, from coordinate 20,507,904 downwards.
AGCCAGTGGATCTTAGTTACGCCTGCTAAGATCATAGAAAAAAAACGCAGGCAGTTTCTTTTTCCAAATACTGCCCGAGATAGAAAAACAGCACACTCCGGTGCCATTTAAAATAACAAACTTTTGATTGAAGAATAGTTAAGTAAAAACTCCAGCTCCTCTCGCGACCTCCTTCTTTGTTGAGGGTTGCAAGAGAATGACTGGGTATGACATGTGAGGGGAGGAGCTATATAGCAGCTCTGCTTGGGTGATCCTCTTGCAACTTCCTGTTGGGAAGGAGAATATATCCCATAAGTAATGGATGACCCGTGGACTGAACACACTTAACAAGAGAAAAAATGAATAAAACCTATGGGAAACAAGAGGATAGATACTTGCCCAGGTTCGTCTTCCTGTCATGATTGTTCAAGTTGTTTGTTTCTACTTTGGCCTCCACTACAGCCGTATTAGGGCTGGTTACCCCTGGGATATCAGGCAGGCGGTGGGGAGGAGTCTGAGCCAGGGGGGAATTGCGGCGGTCCAACAGGAACTTGCGATCATAAATGATCCGGGTACCTAGTAAGGATATAAACATCATCAGCATTTCAATATCAAATAAAATCACACATATATACATAGATTATATTATTAGCACATAAACACAGATCTGCAAACTGGGATCTAGCATCACAAAAACACACATATATACATAGATTATATTAGCACATATACACAGATCTGCAAACTGGGATCTAGCATCACAAAATCACACATATATACATAGATTATATTAGCACATATACACAGATCTGCAAACTGAGATCTAACATCACAAAATCACACATATATACATAGATTATATTAGCACATATACACAGATCTGCAAACTGGGATCTAGTATCACAAAATCACACATATATACATAGATTATATTAGCACATATACACAGATCTGCAAACTGGGATCTAGCGTCACAAAATCACACATATATACATAGATTATATTAGCACATATACACAGATCTGCAAACTGGGATCTAGCGTCACAAAATCACACATATATACATAGATTATATTATTAGCACATATACACAGATCTGCAAACTGGGATCTAGCGTCACAAAATCACACATATATACATAGATTATATTATTAGCACATATACACAGATCTGCAAACTGGGATCTAGCATCACAAAATCACACATATACATAGATTATATTAGCACATATACACAGATCTGCAAACTGGGATCTAGTATCACAAAAACACACATATATACATAGATTATATTAGCATATATACACAGATCTGCAAACTGGGATCTAGTATCACAAAATCATACATATATACATAGATTATATTAGCACATATACACAGATCTGCAAACTGAGATCTAAGATCACAAAAACACACATATATACATAGATTATATTAGCACATATACACAGATCTGCAAACTGAGATCTAACATCACAAAATCACACATATATACATAGATTATATTAGCACATATACACAGATCTGCAAACTGGGATCTAGTATCACAAAATCACACATATATACATAGATTATATTAGCACATATACACAGATCTGCAAACTGGGATATAACATCACAAAAACACACATATATACATAGATTATATTAGCACATATACACAGATCTGCAAACTGGGATCTAGTATCACAAAATCACACATATATACATAGATTATATTAGCACATATACACAGATCTGCAAACTGGGATCTAACATCACAAAATCACACATATATACATAGATTATATTAGCACATATACACAGATCTGCAAACTGGGATCTAACATCACAAAAACACACATATATACATAGATTATATTAGCACATATACACAGATCTGCAAACTGGGATCTAGCATCACGAAATCACACATATATACATAGATTATATTATTAGCACATATACACAGATCTGCAAACTGGGATCTAGTATCACAAAAACACACATATATACATAGATTATATTAGCACATATACACAGATCTGCAAACTGGGATCTAGCATCACAAAATCACACATATATACATAGATTATATTAGCACATATACACAGATCTGCAAACTGAGATCTAACATCACAAAATCACACATATATACATAGATTATATTAGCACATATACACAGATCTGCAAACTGGGATATAACATCACAAAAACACACATATATACATAGATTATATTAGCCCATATACACAGATCTGCAAACTGGGATCTAGCATCACAAAATCACACATATATACATAGATTATATTAGCACATATACACAGATCTGCAAACTGGGATCTAGTATCACAAAATCACACATATATACATAGATTATATTAGCACATATACACAGATCTGCAAACTGGGATATAACATCACAAAAACACACATATATACAGATCTGCAAACTGGGATCTAAGATCACAAAAGCACACATATATACATAGATTATATTAGCACATATACACAGATCTGCAAACTGGGATCTAGTATCACAAAAACACACATATATACATAGATTATATTAGCACATATACACAGATCTGCAAACTGGGATCTAGTATCACAAAATCACACATATATACATAGATTATATTAGCACATATACACAGATCTGCAAACTGGGATATAACATCACAAAAACACACATATATACATAGATTATATTAGCACATATACACAGATCTGCAAACTGGGATATAACATCACAAAAACACACATATATACATAGATTATATTAGCCCATATACACAGATCTGCAAACTGGGATCTAGCATCACAAAATCACACATATATACATAGATTATATTAGCACATATACACAGATCTGCAAACTGGGATCTAGTATCACAAAATCACACATATATACATAGATTATATTAGCACATATACACAGATCTGCAAACTGGGATATAACATCACAAAAACACACATATATACAGATCTGCAAACTGGGATCTAAGATCACAAAAGCACACATATATACATAGATTATATTAGCACATATACACAGATCTGCAAACTGGGATCTAGTATCACAAAAACACACATATATACATAGATTATATTAGCACATATACACAGATCTGCAAACTGGGATCTAGTATCACAAAATCACACATATATACATAGATTATATTAGCACATATACACAGATCTGCAAACTGAGATCTAACATCACAAAATCACACATATATACATAGATTATATTAGCACATATACACAGATCTGCAAACTGGGATCTAAGATCACAAAAACACACATATATACATAGATTATATTAGCACATATACACAGATCTGCAAACTGAGATCTAACATCACAAAATCACACATATATACATAGATTATATTAGCACATATACACAGATCTGCAAACTGGGATCTAGTATCACAAAAACACAGAGATAAGCTCTCCCATGTAACAAGTCTGTAGGTAATCTCAGCGCAACCTAAGTGCTTTTATCCTTTATGCTGAAACATTGTTATCCTGCGCCACCCTGTGGCCAAATATATCCATGACAACAAAACTTGTGTTCCATATTCCAAAATGTTACTGTCAAGAGTCAGATAGAACACACAATTTTAAACAACTTTCCAGTTTACTTTTATAATCAATTTCTTAGTTTTTTTTTTATCATCCTTTGTTGATAAGCAGAGATGCAAACTCAGAAGTGTGCCCGGTCTGCAGCAATATATGGCTGCAGTTTCGCAACAATGTTATACATTAGTAAGAGCACTAGATGGCATGCAGTGCTTCAGGCATGTGCACACTGCGCAACTAGGTATCCATTTAACAAAGAAAATCATGAGAAAGAAGCAAAAGTTGTTAATAGAAGTGAATTGGAAATTATTTTAAAATTGTATGTTCTGTCTGAATAAAAAAAATAAAAAAATGTTTTGGGCTACATATCCCTTTAACGTAATCCTTAATTAGGACTAAATAGACATGCAGGCTAAAGCGCTGCCCCCACTGCAGGCTAAAGCGCTGCCCCCACTGCAGGCATTGCTATGACGAGAGTTTGTGATCTCACATGATCCAGTAACAGACATTAGAAAATACTTTGGATATTAAGAAATGAAACTTGAAGGTGCAGAACGGATTTATTTTAAGCACAACTTTAGACATTACAAATATGATTCACAAATTTTGGCCTTTAAAAGAAAAGACTGAAAAGAATGTAGATTACATTATTGTGAGAACACCGATCAGACAGCATAAAGTTACACATTTAATATCAGTGCAGGAATTTAGGGTCCATTAAGCAAATAATGAAACAAAAAAAAAAACCACACAACACCACATTCATCTGGTCATCACACTTCACATGTTCAACGTCTCACTCTAACAAGAAAAGCCATTAACCACATCTATTATATGGCAACTCAAGCAGTCAGGGGGTTAAGTACTTTTTTGTTTTGTTTTCAAAGACAGAGTGATTTCCCTATAGGTAAATGTAGCTTAAAGGGACATTATACACATGTAGATGATCTATTTATATAGCCCATGAGTTTTTTTTTTTTAAATGTTTTTTTTTAAATGTTAAGTTTTGCTTATTTTTAAATGACATTGATCTGATTTTCAGACTCCTAGCCAAGCCCCAAAGTTTTATGTGAATACCGTCAGCTACCTTCTCCATCTTGCTCCTGTTTGTGTAAAGGGTCTTTTCATATGCAAAAGAAGGGGGAGTGACTTATTTCCCACTTGCAGTGGGCTTTCCAGCTACGTTTTTAACAGAGCTAAACTGAGAGCTTCTAAGTAAGTTTTTAAACAGTTTTATACTGGATTTTGATATCAGTATCTGTGCATCTTATTCTTTATAGTAGTGTCTATTACATGCAGTTATATGAAAATGAGTGTATACTGTCCCTTTAAAAGGGACAGTCAACACCAGAATTTTTGTTGTTTTAAAAGATAGAAAATCCCTTAATTACCAATTCCCCAGTTTTGCATAACCAACACAGTTATAATAATACACGTTTTACCTCTGTAATTACCTTGTATCTAAGCCTCAGCAGACTGCCCCCTTATTTCAGTTCTTTTGACAGACTTGCATTTTAGCCAATCAGAGCTAACTTCATGGTAAATTCACGTGCATGGTGAAAAACTACCAAAATGCATTTAGATTAGAGGCGGCTTTCAAGGTCTAAGAAATTAGCATACGAACCTCCTAAGCTTAGCTTTTAACTAATACCAAGAGAACAAAGCAAAATTAGTGATAAAAGTAAATTGGAAAGTTGTTTAAAATTACATGCCCTATTTGAATCATGAAAGTTTTTTTGGGACTTGACTGTCCCTTTAAATATAACACTATCAGCTTTGTTAGCACATCTTTTTAAATCACATTTAAAAGGGTTAAACGGAAGCCTCTCCTGGAAAACACACATTCTACTATAGATAAGGATATGGCCAGTGACTGAAGCACACACGTGTATGCCTGCTTTATATGTGCTCACCAGCTATACCCTCACCTGGAGTGAAAGAGGACCCAATTGATTATGTATTTAAAATTAAAACATTTGCAGAGGTTAAAAACTTAAAGGGACAGTCAACACCAGAATTTTTGTTGTTTTAAAAGAAAGATAATCCCTTAATTACCAATTCCCCAGTTTTGCATAACCAACACAGTTATAATTATACACGTTTTACCTCTGTAATTACCTTGTATCTAAGCCTCAGCAGAGTGCCCCCTTATTTCAGTTCTTTTGACAGACTTGGTTTAGAGGCTCACCACATTGAGAGAAGAGCTCTGTGCCGTGGGTGGCCGGAGGCACTGACTTTAGCAAGAAGCCGCGTCATAGACAGGGTGAGTTTAGCACTTTTTTTTAACTAAGTGATCAATGAAAGTCAAGTTTATTTTTAGTGATGGTAAATCCTAGCGTCATATGAAAAAGGACAAATTATGAAACTATAAAGATTTGTTTGTAAACCTATGTGTAATAAAACATTTATATTACAGTATGAGGGTTTCATCACACTAAGCATATAGATATACAGCTTCCATAAACAGTGTGTACATATATATATATATATATATATATATATATATATATATATACACACACACACATATACACATATATACATACATACATACATACATACATACACACATAGAAACACCCAGCACTCACCAGCTAGCTCACAGCTAAGATAAAATCACAACTGGAAAGGTTAGTCACCGCATCTGGCCAAATGGGAAAGCTCAGGCACCACGTCAAGGTCCTTTCCATTGCCTGAGTCCCTAACACAGCCACACCATCATGCGAGCTCACAAAGCCAAACAGACTGAGAACAAAGAAGGGGTGCACAGGTGGATGTAATCACCCATAGAAAATACAAAACATGGAAGGGAACTGCACTCCAAGACCGGATCAGGTACACATCCTTTGACTCAGTAACATCCAGCCCTGGGTGCTAAATAGCACTCCAAAAAAGCTGTGATGTCACCAGAGCCACAGGCAGTTTAACCCCAGTCCGGAATGGGTGCAAGAAACAAGGGGGATTACAAATAAAAAGTAATACAATATGTGTTGTATTACTTTTTATTTGTAATCCCCCTTGTTTCTTGCACCCATTCCGGATAGATAGATATACACACATATACACATACATACACACAGTTGTGCTCATAAGTTTACATACCCTGGCAAAATGTATGATTTCTTGGTCATTTTTCAGAGAATATGAATGATAAACTTTTCTTTCACTCGTGGTTAGTGTTTGGCTGAAGCCATTTATTATCAATCAACTGTGTTAACTCTTTTTAATCATAATGACAACAGAAACTACCCAAATGACCCTTATCAAAAGTTTACATATCCCAGTTCTTAATACCATGTATTGCCCCCTTTAACATCAATGACAGCTTGAAGTCTTTTGTGGTATTTGTGGATGAGAGTCTTTATCTTCTCAGATGGTAAAGCTGCCCATTCTTCCTGGCAAAAAGCCTCCAGTTCCTGTAAATTCTTGGGCTGTCTTGCATGAACTGCATGTTTGAGATCTCCCCAGAGTGGCTCAATGATATTGAGGTTAGGAGACTAAAAGAGCCACTTTATTCTGATGTAGCCAATGACAGGTAGACTTGGCCTTGTGTTTAGGATCATTGTCATGTTGGAATGTCCAAGTATGTCCCATGCGCAGCTTACGGGCTGATAAAGCAAATGTTCCTCCAGTATTTTTTGATAACCTACTGCATTCATCTTGCCATCAATTCTGACCAAATTTCCTGCGACTTTGTAGCTCACACAACCCCAAAACATCAGCCATCCACCTCCGTGTTTCACAGTAGGAGTGGTGTGCCTTTCATCATAGGCCTTGTCGACTCCTCTCCAAATGTAGCGTTTATGGTTGTGGCCAAAAAGCTAAATTTTGGTCTCATCACTCCAAATGACTTTGTGCCAGCAGGTTTGAGGCTCGTCTCTGTGCTGTTTGGTGTATTGTAAGTGGGATACTTTGTGGCATTTGCGTAGTAATGGCTTTCTTCTGGAGACTCCACCATGCAGCCCATCTTTTTTCAAGTGCCTCCTTATTGTGCTTCTTGAAACAGCCACACCACATGTTTTCAGAGAGTCCTGTAATTCACCTGAAATTATTTGTGGGCTTTTCTTCCTCTTGCATCCTGAACGATTTTACTGGTAGTTGTGGCTGAAATTTTAGTTGGTCTACCTGACCGTGGTTTGGTTTCAACAGAACCCCTCATTTTCCACTTCTTGATTAGAGTTTGAACACTGCTAATTGGCATTCTCAATTCCTTGGATATATTTTTATATCCCTTTCCTGTTTTATACAGTTCAACTGCCTTTTCCTGCAGATCCTTTGACAATTTTTGCTTTCCCCATGACTCAGAACACAGAAACGTCAGTGCAGCACTGGATGAAAGATGCAAGGGTCTGTCAGGAGTCCAGAAACTCATTGACCTTTTATACACACACACTAATTACAAGCAAACAGATCACAGGTGAGGATGGTTACCTTTAATAGACATTCAAACCCCCTTTGTGTCAATTTGTGTGCATGTTATCAGGCCAAAATCACCAGGGTATGTAAACTTTTGATCAGGGTCATTTGGCTAGTTTCTGTTGTCATTACGATTTAAAAAAAAGAGTAAACACAGTTGATTGATAATAAATGGCTTCAGCCAAACACTAACCATGAGTGAAAGAAAAGTTTGTGTTATCATTCATATTCTCTGAAAAATGGCCAAGAAATCATAAATTCTGCAAGGGTATGTTAACCCCTTAACGACGCGTCGTACAGGGTATGTCACACACAACCTGGTCTTTAAAGACCAGCGACGTACCCTGTACGACATTAGGGTTTAAAGCGGCTGGAAGCGATCCTGATCGCTTCCAGCCGCTTTCCAGTTATTGCAGCGATGCCTCGACATCGAGGCATCCTGCAATAACTCTCCTTGGCCATCCGATGCAGAGAGAGCCACTCTGTGGCCCTCTATGCACCGGACATCGATGGCCGGTATCGTTGGTGGGTGGGAGCCAGTCTGGGAGGCGGGTGGGCGGCCATCGCTGGGCCGTGTGATGTGGAGGGGGGCGGGGGCATGCACGGGAGCCGCTACACTGGAGAAAAAATTTGAACAGAAAGAGTGAAAAACAAAAATAAATAAAAGTGATCTAAGGGATCTCGGAGGGAGGGAGGGCGGTAGGGGGCAAACTACACTACAGAAAAATTACAAAAAAAATAAAAAAACATTTTATTTTAAACTGGGTACTGGCAGACAGCTGCCAGTACCCAAGATGGCTACCATTACGTTAGAGGGGGATCCTAAACATGTAATATGTAAATATGCAAATATAAAATACCTTTTATTTTAGTACTGGCAGACTTTCTGCCAGTACTTAAGATGGCGGGGACAATTGTGGATGGGGGAGGGAAGAGAGCTATTTGGGAGGGATCAGGGTGTGAGATATGTCAGGTGGGAGGCTGATCTCTACATTAATGCTAAAATTAACCCTGCAAGCTCCCTAGTTAACCCCTTCACTGCTGGGCATAATACACGTGTGGTGTGCAGCTGCATTTAGCAGCCTTCTAACCCTCTCATGTAATATATCCCCTCTCCTTATCTGAGAAATGCACCTTATGTCACTGCACAAGTTGTGTAACTAGGCACTGTAGTGCTGATCGCTGCTCTCATGGTATATATCCCCTCTCCTTATCTGAGAAATGCACCTTATGTCACTGCACAAGTTGTGTAACTAGGTAGTGTAGTGCTGATCGCTGCTCTCATGTAATATATCCCCTCTCCTTATCTGAGAGATGCACCTTATGTCACTGCACAAGTTGTGTAACTAGGTAGTGTAGTGCTGATCGCTGCTCTCATGTAATATATCCCCTCTCCTTATCTGAGAGATGCACCTTATGTCACTGCACAAGTTGTGTAACTAGGTATTGTAGTGCTGATCACTGCTCTCATGGAATATATCCCCTCTCCTTATCTGAGAAATGCACCTTATGTCACTGCACAAGTTGTGTAACTATGTACTGTAGTGCTGATCACTGCTCTCATGGTATATATCCCCTCTCCTTATCTGAGAGATGCACCTTATGTCACTGCACAAGTTGTGTAACTAGGTAATGTAGTGCTGATCACTGGCCGCTGCTCATGTAATATATCCCCTCTCCTTATCTGAGATGCACCTTATGTCACTGCACAAGTTGTGTAACTAGGTAATGTAGTGCTGATCACTGCTCTCATGGTATATATGCCCTCTCCTTATCTGAGTGATGCACCTTATGTCACTGCACAAGTTGTGTAACTAGGTAATGTAGTGCTGATCACTGGCCGCTGCTCATGTAATATATCCCCTCTCCTTATCTGAGAGATGCACCTTATGTCACTGCACAAGTTGTGTAACTAGGTACTGTAGTGCTGATCACTGCTCTCATGGAATATATCCCCTCTCCTTATCTGAGAGATGCACACCTTATGTCACTGCACAAGTTGCTGAACATGCAGTTTTAAAGCTTTTCCAAGTTACTTGTGTTATCTGTTTTACTTCATTCTCTAAATATTTGTTGAAAAGCATACCCAAGTAGGCTCAGGAAGAGCCATACAGTACTGGGAGCTAGCTGCTGATCCATGGCTAGACACAAATGCTGTTGGCTCACCTAGCTCCAAGTAGTTCATTGCTGATTCTTTAACAAAGGATACCAAGAGAATTAAGCAAATTTGATAATAGATGCAAATTTGAAAACAGTTTAAAACTGCTGCTCTATCTGAATAAATTAAAGAAAAGTAAGAGGCTGCACTAGCTGGATCACAGGGGAGTAAACAAGCCGTACTTTATTTCCTTCCAGTAGGTTTCTCACGTTAAACCGGTTACAAGGCGGGCGATTAATATCAAGACCGCAGGGCGGCAACCAACCCCCCCCCCCCCCCCACAACTGCAGGGCGTTTATTTAACTATATATGAAAACTGCTTTGGATGTTGCCGCAGTATAAAGGGTTCGGTGTTCTCCACAGTAAATGTTGGCAACCAGGTGGCATTTGGAATTAGCCGGGTGTCGGAAGTATTATTCTTTGCAATATTATAACATTGTTGAATTATGCAGTTAATGTGTGCTTTAAATGTTTAACATTTATAAATAAGACAAATTGATTTATTGATAATTTGTGCAACAAAAATACATTTTCAGCTCATTTTAGCTTAATATTGACCTAAATTAAGCCAGGTGCTATGCTCTTTAAATAAAGCCCTGGGGAGATTACTGGGGCTGTTTCTTACTCGTTTCCTTTATGATATAATATTTGCTTTTCTCCTGAGCGCACTTAGATTAAAGCTATTTGATTTGTGGTAGTTTGCAATGCCAAGAGTCAGCTAAACATCTTGGAACAGCGCAGAAAAGCGACCGACAATACCAATGCATTGAAAGTATCACCCAACAGTTTGAAACGTTCCACGGACACGCACTTTTACAAGGAGTTAGCTAAAGGGATAGAAAGTATGTAAATGTGCATTGCAACTAAGTATATACTTCCATAAGCAAAAAGGCTTCTAGCTAACGTTATTACTGTTTTCAGTGGCATACCCACATATACTGTGAGGGGCTATGCACCGGCATTCAAACACTACACCTCAGCGCTGGAGGTGGTGTGTACTGTGTCTGAAGATGTCATTTGTGTGACAAAAGCCACTGCTGACCGTCTGAGAAGGTGCTGCATCTGAATCCTGGTGCACAGGGCACTCACAGTATGTGTGCATATACCACTGAAAAACACAAACCTTTACAAGAAGCAGTTCTGATCAAGGAAGACATTGCATAAATGATTCTATTAAAAATTGAAACACACCCATGCACAAATTAATCTTACCTATCTCTTAAAGGGACAATAACACATTACATGCACCTCCCTCGGATCATGGGTGCTGCCATTTTGTAACCTAAGTTACACTGCAGGTATCTGAAGTAAAGTTACTGCACATGTGCAAACACGTTGGTACTGGAATGTAGTGAAAGACGGACCCATGACTAGAGGGAGGTGGGTAAAAACCTCAATACTGTGCTCAAAAAATGTATTTAGTGTTTAACCCCTTAGTGACCACAGCACTTTTCAATTTTCTTACCATTTAGGACCAGGGCTATTTTTACATTTCTGCAGTGTTTGTGTTTAGCTGTAACTTTCCTCTTATTCATTTACTGTACCCACACATTATATACCGTTTTTCTCGCCATTAAATGGACTTTCTAAAGATACCATTATTTCATCATATCTTATAATTTACTATAATTTTTTTTTATAAAATATAAGAAAAAAAAAACAAAAAAAAAAAAAAACACTTTTTCTAACTTTGACCCCTAAAATCTGTTACTCATCTACAACCACCAAAAAAACTGATTCTAAATTTTGTCCTGAGTTTAGAAATATCCAATGTTTACAGGTTCTTTGCAACAAGTTATAGGGCGATAAGTACAAGTAGCACTTTGCTATTTCCAATTTTTTTTCTCAAAATTAGTGATAGTTACATTGTAACACTGATATCTGTCAGGAGTGAGTGAGTGAGGATAGATAGATATTATTTTTTTTTTTTTTGTAGACAAGCCAAAGTATTGATCTAGCCCCATTTTGGTATATTTCATGCCACCATTTTACCACCAAATGCGATCAAATAATAAAAAAACAAACTTACTAGCTCTCTAAACCCCCCTCTACCTATTTGCTGCCATCTTGGGTACTGGCAGCTGTCTGCCAGTACCCAGTTTAGTGAAAATTTTGCTTTTTTTTTAGGAGATAAAATACTCAATTTTTCTGTAGTGTAGCGGCGCCCCCCCCCCCCGCATCAATACCCTACCCCCATCCACCTCCCAGATCCCTTTCCCAACATGTATTTTATTCCCTCCTCCCTCTCCCGCCTTCCCATATATACACACACACAACAGTACAGGCTCAGCACTAATTGTTAATTGAACTGAGGCAGAGATCTGGCAGCATTGGGGTTAAGTTATCTGATGCAGAGATCTGACAGCATTGTGGTTAGGTGATCTGATGCAGAAATCTTGCAGCACTAATCGTGCGCGCCCTAAAGTAACTGGATGCCGGAACTTCACCAGCGATGGGCTGCCCACCCGTCTCCCTGCTATGGCTTCCACCCATTAACGATCGGCACCATCACTGGCTGATGCAGAAAGGGCCACAGAGTGTCTCTCTCTGCATCGGTGCCTAAAAAACATGAATTATGCTTACCAGATAGATAATTTCCTTTCTTTCTGTATAAGGAGAGTCCTTACTTGTGGGAATACAGAACCTGGCCACCAGGAGGAGGCAAAGACACCCCAGCCAAAAGCTCATATTCCATTCATTCTGCCAAGGGAACAAGGAACTGTAGGAGAAATATCAGGGTATAAATGGTGCCAGAAGAACAAAACAAAATTTAGGTCCACCCTTCGGAGAATACGGGCAGGGGCTGTGGACTCTCCTCATACAAAAGCAAAGGAAATTATCTGGTAAACATAATTCATTGTTTCCTTCTTAATATATGAAGAGAGTCCACAGCTTCATTCCTTACTTGTGGGAAACATATACCCAAGCCCCAGAGGACACTGAATGAACAGGAGGGCAAAAAAGGAGGCGGACCCTATTCTGAGGGCACCACAGCCTGCAAAACCTCTCCCCCAAAACGTCAAACTTGTAAAATTTAGAAAAAAAAAAAAAAAAAAAAAAAAGTACGTAAGGAGGACCAGGTAGCCACCCTACAAATCTGATCTATAGAGACCTCATTCTTGAAGGCCCAAGAAGAAGCCATTGCTCTAGTTGAATGAGCCTTAATCCTATGAGGAGGCTTATGTCCTGCTGTCTCATAAGCTAAGCGAATAATGCTTCTCAACCAAAAAGATAAGGAAGTGGACGAGGCCTTCTGCCCCCTATGCTTCCCAGAATAGACAACAAACAAAGAAGAAGTCGATCTAAACTCCTTTGTAGCCTGAAGATAGAACTTCAAGGCCCGAACCACATCCAAATAATGAAGTAACCGTTCCTTCGAAGAGGATTAGGACACAAGGAAGGAACCACAATTTTCTGATTGATGTTGCTATCTGAAACGACCTTAGGAAAAAAACCTAACAGTATGAAATACTAGGTAAGGAGGCTCACATGCAAGGCAGCCATGTCAGAGACTGTGTGCCAAAGCAATAGCCAGTAGAAAAAGAACCTTCCAAGACAGTAATTTAATGTCAACTACATGCATAGGCTCAAACAGAGCCTTCTGCAAAACTTTAAGAACAAGATTTAAACTCCAAGGAGGAACGCTAGATCTAAACACAGGCTTGATTCTAGCCAGAGCCTGAACAAAAGACTGAACATCTGGAAGCTCAGCGAGCCTCTTGTGCAGTAAAACAGATAGGGCTGAAATCTGTCCCTTAAGGGAGCTAGCAGAAAGGCCCTTCTCCAGACCATCCTGGAGAAAGGAAAGAATCCTGGAAACCCTGACCTTATGCCAGGGGAATCAACGTTTTTTTTACACCAGAATAAGTAGGTCCTCCACACCTTATGATAGATGCGACGAGTAACCGGCTTACGAGCTTGAATGAGTGTATAAATAACTCTCTCAGAGAAACCTCTCTTGGCTAGGAATAAGCGTTCAATATCCACAGTGTCAGCCTGAGAGAATCTAGATTTTGATGAACAAAAAGGACCTTTTCCCAGCAGATCCCTGCGACAAGGTAACTTCCATGGAGGATAGTACGACATCCCCACTAGATCGGCAAACCACATCCTTTGCGGCCACAATGGAGCAATCAGTATCACTCCTGCTTCATGCGGACCACTACTCGAGGAAGGAGAGGTAATGGCGGAAAAAGGTATATTAGACTGAACCTCCAAGGCACCACTAATGCATATATTAGCTCCACCTGAAGATCCCTGGATCTCGACCCATACCTGGGTAGCTTGGTATTGAGACGGGACACCATGAGATCCATCTCCGGAGTCCGCCACCTGTTGCATATCTCCGCAAACACCTCGGGATGGAGAGATCATTCCCCCAGATGAAAGGTTAGTCTGCTGAGAAAATCCGCTTCCCAGTTGTCCACATCCGGAATGTGGATCACTGAAAGCAAACAGTTGTGGGCCTCCACCCACTCCAGAATCTGAGATACCTCCCTCATTGCTAGGGAGCTCCTCGTTCCTCCCTGGTGGTTGATGTAAGCCACCGAGGTGATATTGTCTGATTGTAATCTGATAAACTGGGACGAACCCAAACGGTGCCAATCCCTTCAGAAAATTGAATATTGCTCAAAGTTCCAGAATGTTGATCGGAAGAGAGTTCTCCACCCCGGGACAAAAGGCCCTGAGCCTTCTTGGCTCCCCAAACTGCTCCCCATCCTGAGAGACTCGCATCTGTAATCACAATCTCCCAGGATGGTCTTAAAAAGGATGTGATCTGGACAGAGCCACCAAGAGAGCGATTCTCTCGACCGGTTGTCCAGAGAGATCTGTTGAGACAGATCCGAATGATTGCTGTTCCACTGTCTCCGCATGCACAACGGTCTGAGACGGAACCTGGCAAAGGGAATTATGTCCATGCTGGACACCATGAGACCAATCACCTCCATACACTGCGCCACAAAGAGCCTTGATGAGGTCCGGAGGGCAAGAGATGCCGAAGCCAGCTTGCAGCGTCTCTGGTCTGAAAGAAATATCCTCATGACTAGTGAGTCTATTATAGTGCCCAGGAATTCTACCCTGGTTCTTGGAATAAGAACTCTTTTCTAAGATTATCTTCCATCCATAGGATCAAAGAAGAGAGAGAAGAAATTCTGAATGTTCTTCCGCTAGATGAAAGGATGGTGCTTGTACCAGAATATCGTCCAAGTAAGGTGCTACTGCAATGCCCTGGGTTCTGGCCACGGCTAAAAGAGCCCCCAGAACCTTTGTGAAAATTCTTGGGGCAGTAGCTAGGCCAAACGGAAGAGCAATAAACTGGAAGTGCTGGTCCAGGAAGGCAAACCTTAAGAACTGAAAGTGTTCCCTGTGGATTGGGACATGAAGGTAAGCATCCTTCAGATCTATAGTGGTCATAAACTGTCCGTTCTGGACTAAGGGGATAGACCTTATCGTCTCCATCTTTAACAAGGGGACATTCAGAAACTTGTTTAAAGCACTTTAGGTCCAGAATTGGGTGGAAAGCTCCCTCCTTCTTTTGGACCATGAATTGGTTTGAGTAGTATCCCAAGCCTCCTTCCTCTATGGGAACCGGGACAATGATTCCTAAGGAGGACAGATCCTGAACGCACCCCAGAAAGGCATCCCTCTTCTCTGGTTTTGATGACAGATTTGAGAGAAGGAATCTGCCCTTGGGTGGAAGAGACAAACCCAATTCTGTAACCCTAAGCAATGACCTCCAGGACCCAAGGTTCCTGCACATCCCTGAACCAAGCTTCTGAGAAGAGCGAAAGTCTGCCCCCTACCTGATCTATAGACGGACCGGTGGCGACCCCTTCATGCTGATTTAGTCTCAGAAGGCTTTTTGCTCTGCTTGGACTTATTCCAGGACTGAGCCGGCTTCCAAGTCTTAGGTTGCTCGGTCTTAGCGGAGGATTGCTGGCGCTGAGATTTATCCGAATGAAAATTAATAGATTGTCCCTTAGATCTGTTCTTTTTATCTTGCAGTAGGAAGGCATCCTTGCCCCCTGTAACCGTGGAAATAATGGAGTCCAGGCCTGAACCAAACAAGTTCTTTCCCTTGAATGGAAGTGTAAGGAGTCTGGACTTGTAAGTCAAGTCCACAGAACAGGACTTCAGCCACAGAGCCCGGCGGCCTGAACAGAAAACCCAGCAGTTTAACCATTCAAACAAATAATTTGTATATTCGCATCACAAATAAAAGCATTAGCGAGCCTTAATTCTATCAAGAATAATATCGAGGGGACCATCCACCTCAATCAGTTCCGATAAAGAGTCACACCAGTAGCCGCTCCCGCAACCGTGGAAACTGCCGCCGCTGGTTGAAATAAATATCCCGAATGTTAAAAAACATCTTTCCATGGGCTCTTTGAACAACAAACTATCCTCCAGTGGGATAATAGTGCGTTTTGCAAGCGTGGAGACAGCGCCATTCACCTTAGAGACTGACCCCCCCCCCCCTCCAATTGAGAGTCCAGGACCGACAACAATTTCTTAAAGGTAGACGAAGAGGTGAAGGAAAGACCAATCCTCTCCCATTCGTTCTTAATAATGTTTGCCATCTTTACAGGAACAGGGAAAGTCTGAGGAACAATCCTGTCTTCATAAACTCTATCCAGTTTAGCGAGGCATCACTGCAATACCCTGAAAGCGACTGGAAGCAATCACGATCGCTTCCACCGCTTGAAACATCAGAGGACGTGTCAGGCACGTCCTTAACTGACATTTTTTCTAGGACGGGCCTGACACGTCCTTGGTTGTTTAAGGGGTTAAAAGGGATAGGAAAGTCAAAATTAAACTTGCAGGATTCAGATAGAACATGTAATTTTAAGACACTTTTAAATTCACTTAATATTTTCAAATATACTTTGTTCTCTTAGTATCCCTTACTAAAAAAAGAATACGCACATATCCTACACTAGTGGGAGCTAGTTGCCGATTGGTGTCTGCACACATTTGTCTTTTGTGATAGGCTAACTAGATGTGTTCAGCTAGCTGCCAGTAGTGCTATGCTGTTACTTCAACAGTGGATAACAAGAGAATGAAGCACATTTAATAGAAGTAAAATGGAAGGCTGTTTGAAATTGTATCATGAAAGAAAATGTTGGGATTTCCGGTCCCTTTAATGTACCTTTAAAAAGGGTTAATAAACCCAAATCTTTTCTTTCATGATTCAGATAAAGCAGCAATTATAAGCAACTTTCTAATTTACTCCTATTAATTTTTCTTTTTTCTATTGGTATCTTTATTTGAAAAAGCAGGAATCTAAGCTAAGGAGCCGGATCATTTTTGGAGTCAGCACCCTGGATAGCTCTTGCTGATTGGTGGTAACATTAAGCCACCAATCAGGAAGCGCTATTTAGGTGCTGAACTAAAAATGGGCAGGCTCGTTAGCTTGCATTTCTGCTTTTTTAAATAAAGATACCAAGAGAACGAAGAAAAATTGATAATAGGAGTAAATTAGAAAGTTGCTACTCTGAATCATGAAAAACAAAAATTGGGTTTAGTATCCCTTTAAGTCTTGTTATATGAGAAGCTGCTACTTCATTCTGTTAACTCGGATGAGCAGTTTCACAACTGCAGTTTAACACATCCGATATTTTTGTAGCGTTTTCATGTCTACAATGCACCTCCCAGCTCTGACACAAACAGCCTCTGTTTTGTTACTAAAAAAACAGAGCTCAACATAATATGCACTTAGTTCTTTCCAAAGGGGAAATTTGCCAGCCAGCAGTCATTATGAAGAAGTCGGGTGCAATTTTATAACATTTGTTATTTATAAATCTTGAATACCAACACCCCTATCCAAATCTAAAAAGTCCAGCAGCGCTGCCCAGCATATCCAGGGCTTGGTGATGTCATTAATACCCAGAGACAGAACTTGTCTTCACTTTCTGCGATGAGATGTTTTTTGTGAAACATTTTCTGCAGATTTTGAAATAAAATTACATTTTTAAATTAGACAGTTACACTAAAGCACCAGTTTAATTGCAATGCGTCTATTAACTGGAGAATAAAGCAATTGTTTAAGTTTTATAATATACTTCAACAGTTGAAAATTGCATTGAAAAAAAGAAGTTTTGTTACGTTTTTAAAGTGTTGTGAAAAAAATCCTTGAGAGCCAGTCAACAATAAATGTATTGCTGTTTTGCAGCGCTTTTCCATATTTGACTGTTCTCTTCAAACAGCACTTTGTTCTGGATGCACTGTGTTAAGGAAAACTTACACAGTGCATCCAGTGTACAGTGCTGTTTGAAGATAACAGCCTGATGTGGAGCAGCGCTGCAAAGCAAAACAGTTCCTGCATTTGTTCTATTCTTTCTGCAAATATGCTGCATTTTCTGCAATGACATCTTAGTTCACATGTTCTGCCTTGGGGATTATGCACATATGTTGTGACACAGGCATCTATGGATTCCCTGGTGATGCTAGAGCACTAGACCACCAGGAAAGTGGGCCGTGATGAACGACAAAAGTCCCTCCTACTTGCACTTTAGGGGTTAACATATTATAGGAGTCTTGTCCCAGACATATGTTTTTAAATTAAATTTATATATAAATGTGCCATCATAGTAAAAATATTACATACTGTAATTAGAGAATGTCATTTTAAGACTAGTGACCTCACACCGCAAAGGGGTTAAACACACAGTAGAAGTATATTTTGGGACCCACAGAGTACTGCTGGTCTAGAATGAAAATTGTTGCTAATCCAATCAGCAGTCTTATTCTCTGTGTAACTAGCTGTGCTGACTGAATTAGCAGCAGTTTCCACTCTAGACCAGCAGTGCTCTGCAGGTCCCGAACAATACTTCTACAGAATTAGAGCATGCCATTTTTAGACTGAGATGGCCCTTTTAACTATGTACAAAACACAGCTTGACTTTTAAAAACAAATGCACTGTTTGAAGTTTGCTGGCTCCTGGGTTTGACCCATGAACTAGAAATATGTGGTTACTTATGAGGTAGGAGTATTTATATTATATAGAGAGAAACCCCCCACAATGTATAGGTCATATTTTTTTTTTAAGATCAAAAGATCTGCAACAATCATGTAAGGAATGATCTTAATGGTTGCAACAAAAGATAATATTTGTGGGATGTAATGCAGCTACTAGGGATTTTTATTCTTACACTTCCCCCACTTCTGCAAACCAAACCCTGAGCACACTGCCGGCCTTTAGATCACACGCCTGCATGCACATTATACATGGCAGAGGGGAAAGCAACTTCCTACCCAATAAAAGCAGTGTCACCCCCTCCCTCTGCCAGTAGCGCTACGGAGTAACCCCTCACTCACAGCTCATGTCTGGGCGGCAGCATTTCCTAGAGCAACACAACAAGGGCCAAGTGCATCACAGCCAAAACAGGGGGCTGTAATTTAAGATGCCAAGAATGTTATAACTTCGAAGAACTGATGTGGATTCTAAGAAGCAAAGACTGAATGCTGCTACTATATTGCGTGCATATGAGCACATAGGGCCAGCAAGGAAAGGCCTGTTTACCAAAGAGATATGGAGTTATGCCACATCCAGTCCCTCCCCTCCCTATTGTGCAAGAGTCATGGGGCTATCCTGGCTTCATAACCTTGTTTACAATATAAAGTATTCCTGGAGGTATGGCAGCCACTGGCATTCTGCACACATACAGAGCAAAAAAAACTCCTAGGACTAAAACAAAAAGCATGTTTTAAACAATATGCCTGGACATGAATTTCTATTACTCCCCTTTATAAAAACATTAATAAAGTTATAGGCTGCAACATGTACACAACTGGCCTACATTTGTTTATAGCTATTTTACTCCAGTTTATTGTAATCAGCAACCTCTCACCTAATGTTGGGTTATCCAGTTATACGTCTGGAATGTGCTTGGGTGGTATACACAGACATATAGGAACCAAAACAGCCTTTAAGCCATTCTTAAGGTAGCCTTATGCATATTGCAGGCATTGCTGAATTTCCATAGTCTGCCCTAATCTCCATTAATCAAACACATAGCTTCAAAAAAAAGGTTCTGCAGGCATTGTGCGAGTTGCTGCAATGTTACAATAAACAAGGTTCTGCAGGCATTGTGCGAGTTGCTGCAATGTTACAATAAACAAGGTTCTGCGGGCATTGCGCGAGTTGCTGCAATGTTACAATAAACAAGGTTCTGCAGGCATTGTGCGAGTTGCTGCAATGTTACAATAAACAAGGTTCTGCGGGCATTGCGCGAGTTGCTGCAATGTTACAATAAACAAGGTTCTGCAGGCATTGTGCGAGTTGCTGCAATGTTACAATAAACAAGGTTCTGCAGGCATTGTGCGAGTTGCTGCGATGTTACAATAAACTAGGTTCTGCAGGCATTGTGCGAGTTGCTGCAATGTAACAATAAACTAGGTTCTGCAGGCATTGTGCGAGTTGCTGCAATGTTACAATAAACTAGGTTCTGCAGGCATTGTGCGAGTTGCTGCAATGTAACAAACAAGGTTCTGCAGGCATTGTGTGAGTTGCTGCAATGTAACAATAAACAAGGTTCTGCAGGCATTGCGCGAGTTGCTGCAATGTAACAATAAACAAGGTTCTGCAGGCATTGCGCGAGTTGCTGCGATGTTACAATAAACAAAGTTCTGCAGGCACTATGTGAGTTGCTGCAATGTTACAATACATAAGGTTCTGCAGGCACTATGTGAGTTGCTGTAAGTTTACAATACATAAGGTTCTGCAGGCACTATGTGAGTTGCTGCAATGTTACAATACATAAGGTTCTGCAGGCACTATGTGAGTTGCTGTAAGTTTACAATACATAAGGTTCTGCAGGCACTATGTGAGTTGCTGTAAGTTTACAATACATAAGGTTCTGCAGGCACTATGTGAGTTGCTGTAATGTTACAATACATAAGGTTCTGCAGGCACTATGTGAGTTGCTGCAATGTTACAATATATAAGGTTATGCGTAATGTGTGAGTACAATATAGTCCTGCACACATTAGGTTGTAATGCAGCATCAAAGGTAAATAGGCACAAGCATTATATGAGTGTTGCATTATACCACTATCCAGCATGACACTAGGTGTTACCATATGTTACATTACATGGGATGTTGTATTAGATTACGTAGGTGCATGCATCAAGAGGTTCTGTAATATGTTACAGTATATATGAACCTATGCATGCATTATACTGGGTGCTGCATTATAATGTAAGAGAGCCCTTCACGGCACTGGGGTGCTGCAGAATAGTAGCAGCACTAGGATGCTGTAATATAGCGGGCTTGTGAATGACATGGGGTTTCTGCATTGTACCAGGGCCACAGCACATGGCACTAGGGTTCTGTAAAGTGCCAGGGACACTGCATGCATGGCACTGGGGTGGTGTAAGGTGTGGGTGCCCCTGCATGGCCCCGGGGTGCCCCCTGCATGGCCCCAGGGTGCCCCCTGCATGGCATTGTGTGCCTGGGGTGCCAGGGCTATGGCATTGCCAGGGCTATGGCATTGTGTGCCTGGGGTGCCAGGGCTATGGCATTGTGTGCCTGGGGTGCCAGGGCTATGGCATTGTGTGCCTGGGGTGCCAGGGCTATGGCATTGTGTGCCTGGGGTGCCAGGGCTATGGCATTGCCAGGGCTATGGCATTGTGTGCCTGGGGTGCCAGGGCTATGGCATTGTGTGCCTGGGGTGCCAGGGATATAACATTGGGGTGCTACAATATGTTACAACAAAGCAGGTACTACAGTACATGGGGCACTACAATATGTCACCATGGTTGAGAGGCCTACACTACTTCCCCATACTGCAGCTGCCGCCTCACATGACCCAGGCCCACTCTCCGTCCCCGGCCTCGCTTACCTCCCGGGGTGGTGGAGAAGAGCGTGCCGCCCGGAGTGGTGCAGTAGTCATGAGGTAGCTGAGAGGAATCGCTGATGGGGATGGTCCTGGTGGGGATAGCCCGGCTCTGGCTGTGCTGGTGCCCGGTTGACATGGTCTTGGCCCGGCGGTGACTGATAGCTGGGGAGACAGGCGGTGAGGCAGGGCCGGGCGGGAGGGAGGAGGAATAGGCCGCGCACGGGGAGGCGGGACCGGGGGCGGGAGGAGGAGGCCTGAGGCGGGAGTATAGTAAGGAGAGGTCGGGGCGGGATAGGCTGACAGTGGGCTTGTTAGGCCGGGGAGGGCGGGAGTTATCATCTAACTTGGGCTAGCGGGTGACAGGGCGGGGTAAGTGGGTGACCTGGGCGGGTTATTGGGTGACAGAGGGAAAGCTAGGGACCTGGGTGATTTCATTTATGGGGTGCAAAAAGGTGACCTGGGCAAGTTATCCGGTGACAGGGAGGCATTGGCAAGCGGGTAACCCGGGGCAAGTTATCCGGTGACCAGGAGGCAAGCGGGTGGTCTGGATGGGTTATCGGGTGACAGGGAGTAAAGCGGGTGACCTGGGCAAGTTATCCGGTGACAGGGAGGCAAGCGGGTGGTCTGGATGGGTTATCGGGTGACAGGGAGTAAAGCGGGTGACCTGGGCAAGTTATCCGGTGACAGGGAGGCAAGCGGGTGGTCTGGATGGGTTATCGGGTGACCTGGGCAAGTTATCCGGTGACAGGGAGGCAAGCTGGTGACCTGGGCAAGTTATCAGGTGACAGGGAGGTATTGGCAAGCGGGTGACCTGGGCAAGCTATCCGATGACAGGGAGACATTGGCTAGAGGGTGACCTGGGCAAGTTATCCGGTGACAGGGAGGCATTGGCTAGCGGGTGACCTGGGCAAGTTATCCGGTGACAGGGAGGCAAGCTGGTGACCTGGGCAAGTTATCAGGTGACAGTGAGGTATTGGCAAGCGGGTGACCTGGGCAAGCTATCCGATGACAGGGAGGCAAGAGGGTGGTCTGGATGGGTTATCGGGTGACCTGGGCAAGTTATCCGGTGACAGGGAGGCAAGCTGGTGACCTGGGCAAGTTATCAGGTGACAGTGAGGTATTGGCAAGCGGGTGACCTGGGCAAGCTATCCGATGACAGGGAGGCAAGCGGGTGGTCTGGATGGGTTATCGGGTGACCTGGGCAAGTTATCCGGTGACAGGGAGGCAAGCTGGTGACCTGGGCAAGCTATCCGATGACAGGGAGACATTGGCTAGAGGGTGACCTGGGCAAGTTATCCGGTGACAGGGAGGCATTGGCTAGCGGGTGACCTGGGCAAGTTATCAGGTGACAGGGAGGTATTGGCAAGCGGGTTACCTGGGCAAGCTATCCGATGACAGGGAGACATTGGCTAGAGGGTGACCTGGGCAAGTTATCCTATGACAGGGAGACATTGGCTAGCGGGTGACCTGGGCAAGTTATCCGGTGACAGGGAGGCAAGCGGGTGACCTGGACAAGTTATCTGGTGACAGGGAGTCAAGCGGGTGACCTGGGCAAGTTATCGGTGACAGGGGGGCAAGCGGGTGGTCTGGATGGGTTATCGGGTGACCTGGGCAAGTTATCCGGTGATAGGGATGCAAGCGGGTGGTCTGGGCAAGTTATCCGGTGACAGGGAGGCAAGCGGGTGGTCTGGATGGGTTATCGGGTGACCTGGGCAAGTTATCCGGTGACAGGGAGGCAAGCTGGTGGTCTGGATGGGTTATCGGGTGACCTGGGCAAGTTATCCGGTGATAGGGATGCAAGCGGGTGGTCTGGGCAAGTTATCCGGTGACAGGGAGGCAAGCGAGTGACCTGGGCAAGTTATCCGGTGACAGGGAGGCAAGCTGGTGACCTGGGCAAGTTATCAGGTGACAGGGAGGTATTGGCAAGCGGGTGACCTGGGCAAGCTATCCGATGACAGGGAGACATTGGCTAGAGGCTGACCTGGGCAAGTTATCCGGTGACAGGGAGGCATTGGCTAGCGGGTGACCTGGGCAAGTTATCCGGTGACAGGGAGGCATTGGCTAGCGGGTGACCTGGGCAAGTTATCCGGTGACAGGGAGGCAAGCTGGTGACCTGGGCAAGTTATCAGGTGACAGTGAGGTATTGGCAAGCGGGTGACCTGGGCAAGTTATCCGATGACAGGGAGACATTGGCTAGCGGGTGACCTGGGCAAGTTATCCGGTGACAGGGAGGCAAGCGGGTGACCTGGACAAGTTATCCGGTGACAGGGAGTCAAGCGGATGACCTGGGCAAGTTATCGGTGACAGGGGGGTGAGCAGTTGAATTGGGCAAGTTATCGGTGACAGGTGGGTAAGCAGTTTACTTGGGCAAGTTATTGGGTGACAGGGGGGTAAGCGGGTGACCTGGGCGAGTTATCGGGTGACAGGGGGGTAAGCAGTTTACTTGGGCAAGTTATTGGGTGACAGGGGGTAAGCGGGTGACCTGGGCGAGTTATCGGGTGACAGGGGGGTAAGCGGGTAACCTGGGCGGGTTATCGGGTGACGGGGGGTATGCAGTTTACTTGGGAGAGTTATCGGATGACAGGGGGGTATGCAGTTTACTTGGGCGAGTTATCGGGTGACAGGGGGGTATGCAGTTTACTTGGGTGAGTTATTGGGTGACAGGGGGTATGCAGTTTACTTGGGCGAGTTGTTGGGTGACAGGGGGTAAGCGGGTGACCTGGGCGAGTTTTTGGGTGACAGGGGGGTAAGCGGGTGACCTGGGCGAGTTATCGGGTGACAGGGGGGTAAGCGGGTGACCTGGGCGAGTTATCGGGTGACAGGGGGGTAAGCGGGTGACCTGGGCGGGTTATCGGGTGACAGGGGGATATGCAGTTTACTTGGGAGAGTTATCGGATGACAGGGGGGTATGCAGTTTACTTGGGCGAGTTATCGGGTGACAGGGGGGTATGCAGTTTACTTGGGTGAGTTATCGGGTGACAGGGGGTATGCAGTTTACTTGGGCGAGTTGTTGGGTGACAGGGGGTAAGCGGGTGACCTGGGCGAGTTATTGGGTGACAGGGGGGTAAGCGGGTGACCTGGGCGAGTTATCGGGTGACAGGGGGGTATGCAGTTTACTTGGGCAAGTTATCGGGTGACAGGGGAGTAAGCGGGTGACCTGGGCGAGTTATCGGGTGACGGGGTATGCAGTTTACTTGGGTGAGTTATCGGGTGACAGGGGGTATGCAGTTTACTTGGGCGAGTTATCGGGTTACAGGGGGGTATGCAGTTTACTTGGGCAAGATATTGGGTGACGGGGGTAAGCGGGTGACCTGGGTGAGTTACCGGGTGACAGGAGAGTATGCAGTTTACTTGGGCGAGTTATCGGGTGACAGGAGAGTATGCAGTTTACTTGGGCGAGTTATCGGGTGACAGGAGAGTATGCAGTTTACTTGGGCGAGTTATCGGGTGACAGGAGAGTATGCAGTTTACTTGGGCGAGTTATCGGGTGACAGGGGGGTATGCAGTTTACTTGGGCGAGTTATCGGGTGACAGGGGGGTATGCAGTTTACTTGGGCAAGATATTGGGTGACAGGGGGGTAAGCGGGTGACCTGGGCGAGTTATCGGGTGACTGAGGGGTATGCAGTTTACTTGGGCAAGTTCTTTTGCACAAAAGACCCTTTACACACACAGGAGCAAGTTGGAGTAGGTAGCTGACGGTATTCTCATAAAACTTTGGGGCTTGGTTAGCAGTCTGAAAATCAGAGCAATGTTATTTAAAAATAAGCAAAACTATACATTTAAAAAAAAAACAACCAAAAAAACTTAATGGGCTATATAAATAATCTACAAAACATTTATGCAAAGAAAAAAATGTGTATAATGTCCCTTTAAGCAGTTGACCTGGGCGAGTGATCGGGTGACAGGGGGTAAGCGGGTGGCTAGGACAAGTTATCGTGTAACAGGGAGGTAAGCAGTTGACCTGGGCGAGTTATAGGGTGACAGGGGGGCAAGCAGTTGATTTGGGCAAGTTATCGGGTGAATGGAGGGTAAGTGGGTGACCTGGGAGTGTTATTGGATGATGGAGGTAAGCAGTTGACCTGGGCCAGTTATCGGGTGACAGGGGGTTAAGCAGTTTATTTGGGCGAGTTATCGGGTGACAGGAGGGTAAGTGGGTGACCTGGGCGTGTTATTGGATGACAGGGAGGTAAGCAGTTGACCTGGGCAAATTATCTGGTCACAGGGAGTAAGCAGTTAATTTGGGCAAGTTATTGGGTGACAGGTAGAAGTTGATCGGGTCGCGTTATTGGGTGACAGGGGGGTAAGCGGGTGACCTGGTCAAGTTATTAGGGGACGCTGGGGACCTGGGTGGATTATCAGGTAATGGGGTGGGGTAAGTGGATGGCCTGGGCGGTTATCGGGTGGCAGAGTGGGAATGGGTGAGCTATGGGGTGACGGGGGGCTTGGTGATTTATGGGGTGACAGGGGGGGCTGGGTGATTTATGGGGTGACATGGGTATAAGTGGGAGTTATCACGGGGGTAAGCGGGTGACCTGGGAGAGTTATTGTTTGACACAGGGGATAAGCTGCTGGCCTTGGCGAGTTATCGGTGGACGAGGGTAAGCGGGTGCCCTGGGTTTTTAGGGTGACAGAGAGAAAGCGGGGTCCTGGGTGATTTATGGGGTGCAAACAGGTGACCTGGGCGAGTTATCCAGTGACAGGGTGTAAGTAGGTGGCCTTGGCAAATTATCGTGTAACGGGGGGTAAGCAGTTGACCTGGGCGAGTAATCGGGTGACGTGAGGGTAAGCAGATGACCTATGCAAGTTATCAGGTGACAGGGGAGAAATCTGGGTTCCAGCTTATCAGGTGATGGGGAGCTGGGGGCCTGGGGGGTTATTAGGTAATAGGGCAGGGTAAAATAATGACCTGGACAGGTTATCAGGTGACAGCGGGAAGCAGGTGACATTACTTTTGCAGTTATCGAAGGCAATGACAAGTCTGCACATGTTGCTTATTTACCAAGCAGCTTGACAAAAATCTAATTTAGGCAATGGGAATCAACTGTGTGTTGGGCAGGGAAAGTGATGCCAACCCTGGCATGGGAGCTGGGTAGCACAGTTTGAAATACGTGTTATTTTTAAAGGGTTAATCACCAATGAGCTGCTAATTTCAGTGTGTTTATACACAGTCTGTCCCTCTAAAATAACTCGGAGCTTATGGCATTTTTAGGGCAAGGACAGTGATGCTATTAATGATACTTATAAAGTGTTAATTACCATGGGGGGGGGGGATTGATTTGCAGCTGTACTGAGGTTAACACCAGCCACATCATCTCAACGCCCCTCTTCTATAGGCAAATGTTTAGTCCAGTCCCCTGACCCCAGCCCATTGCCACCCCATCTCTTCCCATTAATATCCCTCTTAAAGTAAATGTAAATTTTGATGCTAAAGTGCCCGTTTTTTAAAAATTCGATTAAAAACAGGGGCACTTTAATTCATCAAAATTTACATTTCACTCCCGTTATGAAAAAACACTTACCTTTTAAACTTGACAGCAGCTCCAGCTTCCTCCACCCGTCGCAAAGCCTCTTCCTGGGTCTAAAATGAGGAATCCGGCTTCCTCCAATCACGGCGTTGAATCAGACACAGATTCCCCCGGGGGGAAGCCGTAATTGGAGGATGACCTATTCATCATTTCTGACATCAGAAATGGCTTGCGACGACCGGAGGAAGCTGGAGCTGCTGTCAAGTTTAAAAGGTAAGTTTTTCTTCACAACGAGTAAAATGTAAATTTTGATGAATTAAAGTGTCCCTGTTTATAATCGAATTTTTAAAAAACGGGCACTTTAGTATCAAAATTTACATTCACTTTAAGACGTGTTATGGAAATATTGAGTATAAAAGATTTAAGAATATTAATAATAATTATTAGATATACTGTAATATATATATATTTATTTTTTACTTATAAATGCAATGTTGTATTTTTAATATATCTATAGTTGCTTGGATACCTATCATTATACAATGATTTAATCATATTTATTATGCAGCATGTCATATTGGTATTACAATGATCCTTTCACACCATTGTTTTCAATATCTTTTTTTAAAAATGTTTTTAATATTTTTATTGAGGGCTCAAAGTAACATATACAGAAAAAGCAAAACACAAAGTGTTGTACATATCAGGTATTCACATCATATCTGTATGGTAATAATAAACATGCAATATATATAAGTCCTCATTTTTCTACCTTCTAGAGTCATTTGGCCACTTTTGGACCACTGAACTGTATTTTGAAAAATAAGGATAGAGCATCCCAGTGGTATAAGCTGCAGTGTTAGATTAGTTTAAGTATATATATTAGTATATTTTCTAAACCATAGAGAGTGACTTTGTCATGTTGTGTATAAGATTTTGTCTATCTTGAGCTGGCAAATATTTAGGTTAAGTGGTTCTTGATATTAACTCCCTCATGGTCCTGGCCGCTGGCCAGTGAGAGGAAGTACACGTTGTATAGATATAATTTTCAGCAGTGATGGGAAGTGGATAATGCTAGCCTCTAATTTATAAGTAATGTAGGAGTCTAGGGGCCCCCACAAACCCCCGGGACAGCTATATGTACATACAGTAAGTGCTTATAGAGATCTTTACTAGTAGTAGAGCAGTGACATAATCTCAGTATGGTTTACATTTATATAAAATGGAGGATTAGTAGCGTTGATATCCATAACACATTCAAATATTATTAGTATATCCCCCATCAAACCCTCAGGATGAGCAATAAGACAAAAGTAATTACATAGAACATCATATGCAATATGGTGATTAAATATTTTCAGAACATATAATGAGACTGATGAAAAATGGTAAAATTAACGCTTTAGAACACAACTCAAGGTACGGTGTGGACCTGTTATCGCCTAATCACACTGACTAATAAAGCTATAAATGCTAGTCGTTGGTGCCTTAAAGTCAGCATAATAAACATCATTCTAACTATAAGAGAACATTAAAAGGATAACTGTAGAACAATCCACTTTATAACTTGCATGAGATTCCAATATTTAACAAATTTACCCGAAGGGTGTAAATAACTATGATAAAGAGGTGGATAATGTCTAGGGAGGGAATCTGCAGGCTACCCTACCCCTTTTTCCAAAATATGCCCAACACTGAATGGGTAGAGGAAAGTCCCATCTGGTGTAATTGAATAAGAACGCCACTGAAACTTGCTTGAGGGTATGTATGTAGAGTATCGCCTGATAGTTTTCCATGATGTCTCTGATGGTTGGCGAGAAGGAAAATTTTGAAGGTTTAATGGAAACGGCTCTATCTTATCTTGTCCCGATCTCTTTCCTGCCGGATGCTGTGTCACGCTCTCTTCTGTGAGCCGTGGTCCCGGACCCCCCGGTGGAGGTTTTCTCTGGAAGGCAGTCTTTACGGCATGGTCTTTTAGAAGCGGTTCATTAGGTTTCTTTATGCAAGGAGTCATGAGGGCTTTCTGTGTTGGCTGCGGGCCACGCTGTGTCTGTGGAATCATTAAGTGGATCACAGATGTCGTGTTCTCAGGGTGTTCTGCTTCTGTAGACTCAGTCGGGTTTCTAAATGCCAATTGTATCAGGCAATCGTATGGGACTCTAATAATCAGTTGTTGCATAAGGTATTCAAGCCTTTCTAAACACGGATCAGTTGTTGTGTTTGATATTCTTCCACCATATTTGATGATGTCATCCTAGTGTGGTGTCTAAAGAAAGGTATCTGTGAGTGATCTCCTTTGTGAGGGTAGATGCCTTATTCTGTTTTGGTTGATAGATTTAGTGTCCAGTTAGTGTCAACAACCTCAGAGTTTACCAAGGGGGAAGGGCCGCCTGTTATGAGCCGCCGCTCCAGGCCCTTATCGGCCAATCCGAAATTCTGGTGTCAAGGACACAGCCACTGTTGCAGCGGTGAACACTAGTTAGGGTTAAATATTGTTGGTGGTATGAAATTTAGTTAAGTAGCTGTATAGTGGTGCCTATAAACGGCGGTTTTAGGGCTACTCGACCGGCGCTCCTGGATGTGTGACCGTTGAGGTACGCTGCTTTGACACGCCCCCATTCTATATATTACTTAGAATATTTTAGTACATCTATAATAGTTATTTACATTAATTATTCATATTTTTCAATATTTTATATTTAATAAATACATAACACACCTTGATGAAACTTAATGAATGTCGGGTTAGCGCACATGAAGAATTTGTGTACTGACAGGAGTACACTTAATTCTTCATGTACGCGAACCTGACTTGAGTTATCTTAAGGTGCGTTATGTTATTTATTAATCTAAAATAATAATGCAAATAATAATTATAGATGTACTAACATATTCTAAATAATCCATAGAATATATTAGGGCTGTGTTAGACTAGTCGACTAATCGATTAGTCAATCTGTGTCTCATTAATCGACTAGTACGGCATTAGTCGATTACTGATATATTATATTTTGATAGTCAAAAACAGCCCGTAGCCAGCCTACTAGCCCGTAGCTTTAGCCTACTACCGATTGCGCATTGTCTAACTTGGCGGCAGTTATGATGACGTGTTATTTTGTACTCCTAGTAAACAAAACAAATTTTGCAAAAAAATGGCATCTTCAAAAAAAGTCCTGTTTGGAAATATTTTCAAAAACTACATGAAAAGGCAGTTAAGTGCAACATTTGTGGCGTGCAATTGCAGTACAACAAATCCACAACTTCCATGTTAAGCCACCTAAAAAACAAACACCCGTCTACATTGGTACCGACAGAGAAAGAAAAAGGACAGCAACAAACATCCATTGCAGGTTTTACAGTAAGACATAGGCAATGTGACAATGTGAGTGCTGAAACAACGTCGACGTCAAAGTTTTGTTGAAGGAGAAGGTTTTCGGGAGTTAATGAAATATGTCAAGCCCGAATATACTGTCCCTGCACGAAAAACAATTAAAACTCAGCTTGAAAAAATGCACATAGATTTGGCTAGTTCTGTCCGCAATCCTTGGCAAAAGTCGAGAAGGCTGCAATTACAACTGACGCATGGACAGCACTAACTACAGAGTCCTACGTTACCATAACTTGTCATTTCATTAAAGACTGGGAAATGAAAAGCGTGGTTCTACAGACCCGTGCCATGCCAGAGAGGCATACAGCAGAGAATCTCGCAAATGTGTTGAACACTGCGGTAGACCACTGGGATTTGTGGAGCAAAATCACTGCTTGTGTTCATGACAAAGCAAGCAATATCGTCTTAGCAAACTCGGCATTAGTCAAATCCATGCTTTGCTCACACTCTGCAGCTCACTGTCAACGATGGCATTAAACTTGGTGTCATACAACATGTAGTAGGTGCGGCCAGTCGTCTTGTATCACATTTTCATCACAGCACAACAGCTACTCAGGCGCTTAAGATGAAACAAAAACAACAATCTATGCCCGAGCACCGCCTCGTGCAGTACTGCCGTACCCAATGGAATTCCATCTACGATATGTTTGAGCGCTTACTGGAACAGAGATGGGCAGTTGTCGCAGTCCTGTCTGACAGGGTGTACACAAAGTTGACAGATGCCCGCACACTTGACTTGGCTGACGACAGTTGGGTAGCTATCGAAGAGCTACTGCCAGTGTTAAGCTCCTTGAAATGTGCTACAACTGCTTTGTGCGGAGAGTCTGAGGTATCAATATCTATGATTTACCCTGTCACAGCAACTCTCCTGTCCAAGCATCTCATTAGTACCACAGGAGAGTAAACTAAAGTATCACAGTTTAAAACAACTGTATTGGAGTCCCTCAAGCGCCGCTTTTCACCTACAGGCACAGAAGAATTACATAATGTGGCGCTCATCGCTTCATTTCTAGACCCCAGGCACAAACACCTTAAGTTTACAGAAGAGACAGTCAATAAAGAAGTCACAGACAAAGTAGCGGAATTGCTTTATCTTACGGAAAGCGGTGGTGATGTCACAGAAGGTGAACCAAGTAGTACAAGTACAGTGGTAAGCGGACCCCCCGAAAAGCAACGTCGCACTGTTACTGCTATGGCAACATTATTCGGAGATGACTACTACACAGAAGACGCAATGTCTCTGAAAACCGAGCTAGACAAATACATGCAAGATGAGTGCATTCCTCCATTTGAAGACCCTCTGGCATGGTGGAAGGCAAATGAATGCAAGTACAGGAAATTATCATGGCTAGCGAAAGCATACCTGTGCATCCCAGCAACATCTGTACCGGCTGAACAAGTTTTCTCAGCTGCGGGCCTGATAGTCAACAGACTACGTAATTGTCTACTCCCTGAGCATGTGGACATGCTCATTTTTCTTAACAAGAACAATACATATAATTAAAATAATATGGGCATTGCCAAATAAATAGTTGATGTTTTTGTTAAATAAAAACTTGCATGGACGCACTTTGCAGATTTAGTTTTTTTGTTCCCATATAAGGGTTGTTGTGTCGACTACGTTGCATTTACCTTTTTTCTGGCAGGAGGGGGTGATTTCAACTAGTCGATTATTAAAAAAAGTCATGCACACCCCTAGAATATATATATATTTACAGTATCTATAATAATTATAATAAATTATTTTTAATATTTCCTTAACACGCCCTTAATATAACTCATTTTTAATGTGCGCTAACCCAACACTGAGTTAGACCTAAAGAGTGAAACCTGAAGTGCATTACATATATTTTACATTCCAATGTTCTTCATACAGATTTTTTTTTAAATTTTAGAGGGACACTAAACACAATTTTTTTTTTCATGATTTGGATAGAGCAGCAATTTTAAGCAACTTTCTAATTTACTCCTGTTATAATTTTTTGTTCACTTGCTATCGTTATTTGAAAAATCAGAAATGTAAGCTTAGGAGCCGACCCATTTTTAGTTCAGAACCCTGGGTAGCACTTGCTGATTGGTGGCTACATTTAGGTACCAACCAGCAAGCGCTACCCAAGAAGTCCTTTGATTAGCACTCGTCTGTTTTCGCTCACGTGCCAACTTTAGGTTTCAACGTGTAACACACACGCAATCCCGCGTTTGCAAAAAGATTACTTCTGGTGGTTTTAGCGTTCAACCGAAAGCTCTAAATAGGGTGTCACTTGTAATCTAGCCCTATTGGGGCAAATCCCTTTGTCTACACAGTTTCTTTAAATGCCCCTCTTTTAAGCCCATTTTCCTTTAATCCTACAAATGCTAATTCACCATATCTCATAAATGTTTCCCCTTTTTAAACAAAACGTATTTGTAAAGCTTCCCACTTTTCTTCGTTTTTCTTTTTTAAAAATGTATTCTTCACCCCTGGGCCTCTTTCTGCCGCAATCTCGCCATGAGTGGGGTAGTGCAGAAATAGACGTGCAGAGTGACCAAAGCAGTGAGAGACACTCTGTGTCCATCTTTGCATCAGGGGTGCCAATCGTTGGTGGTGTGCGAGGGTTAGGAGAGAGGCGGGTGGTTAGCCCATCACTGGAGGGGGAAGGGAGGGGTGGGACCGCTACACTGCAGCAAAAATCAATGCTGAGAGCAGGAGATAGAGGGGGTCCTAGAGTGGAGAGGGGGAATAGAGGGTAGGGGGGAAAGATCTTGGAAGGGGAGGTGGGGTAAATGAGGGGGGGAGCATCTACACTACAGAAAAAAAATGTTGTTGTTTTTTTAATAAAGAAAAATGAATAGAAAACTGGGTACTGGCAGACAGCTGCCAGTACCTAAGATTGTGGAAACTAGTTAGAGGGCGAGAGTTAGAGAGCCTTTTGGGAGGGATCAGGGAGGTGGGACGGTAAGGGGGTAATCCTACACTGTACAAAATAATAATAAAAAAAATAAAAAAAGGACTAAAACTGCATACTGGCAGACTGTTTGCCAGTACCTAAGATGGGGGTGAGGGAGGGAAGAGAGCTGTTTGGGAGGGATCAGGTAGGGATCGCAGGGTGGGAAGTGTCCGGTGGTAGGGTAATCTCTACACCACAGCCAAAATTAACCTTACAAGATAACTGATTAACTCATTCACTGCCGGGAATAATAAAAGTGTGGTGCACAAGCTGCAATTAGTGGCCTTCTTATTACCAAAAAGCAATGGCAAAGCCATGTGTGTCTCCTATTTCAGAACAAAGGGGATCCCAGAGAAGGTTTTACATCCATTTGTGTTATGACTGCACAAGTGTTATGTAAATAATTTCAGTGAGAACCCCAAAGTTTGTGAAAAAGTTAACATTTTTTTTATATGATTGAATTTAGCGGTGAAATTGTAGCATGAAATATACCAAAATGGGCCTAGATCAATACTTTGGGGCCTATTTATGAAATGTCTGTCCGACATGATCAGATCAGCAGATCATGTCCGACAGACATCGCTGAATGGGGTGAGCAATACGCTATCCACATTCAGCATTGCACCAGCAGCTCTTGTAAACTGCTGGTGCAACGCTGCCCCTGCAGTTTCGCGGCCGCTAGCAGGGGGTGTCAATCAACCTGATCGGGTTGATTTCACGCGATCTCCTCAGAGCAGCTGGACAGGGTATGGAGCAGCGGTCTTTAGACCGCTACTTCATAACTGGTGTTTCTGTCGAGTCTGAAGGCTCGCCAGAAACACGGCCCTTCAAGCTCCATACAGAGCTTGATAAATGGGCCCCTTTGAGTCGTCTACTAAAAAATGTATGTAGTTTTGATAGGTAAGTAAAAATAAAAAAAAAAACAAGGCTCTATTTCTGTTTAAATTAAGTGAAGGCAAAAATGCTCTGGTCTTTTGGAGAGTTTGTAGTCTACAATGTCTGGTCCTTAAGGGGTTAAATAAAATACATACAAGTCAGTGTTACATGCCAGCACGAAAAGAAAAATCTCTCCAAACGCTCACATAATTATCAAGCATGAATAAGAAGCTCAAATAATTATTTCCTATCCTAAAAGGTGAAGTAAGAGAAAGAATTCATATGCCTCTTAAAGGGATATGAAGCCCAAATCTTTTCTTTCATGATTCAGATAGAGCAGTGATTTTAAACAACTTTGTAATTTACTTCTGTTATCAATTTGTCTTTGTTCACAGCAGTATATGTTTTGTCACGGTTATATAGGGAGTGTGGACCAGCGTGTCATATCGAGATCACTACCACTGAACATAGTTCCTGTCTCCTGAGTCGCCTTAACATTTATTAATCGTAAACTATTAAATTTCTATCTATTGGGATGAGTATAACTCTTAGGTTCCTGAATCTAATTCCTTTCTTATTATCCTTCTTTCCTTCCCTCTATACAGGTATTGTGAGTAATACATCTAGATAATCACCTATAGGTATAGACTTAAAGGGACATGAAACCCAACATTTTACTTTCATGATTTAAATAGAGCAGCATTGTTAAACAACTTTCACGTTTACTTCTATTATCATTTTTGCTTCATTCTCTTGGTATCCTTTATTGAATGATCAGCAAAACACTACTGGGAGTAAACCAATGACAAGATGCATATATGTGCAGCCACCAATCATCACCTATCTCCAGCTTCTGAGCCTAGCTAGGTATGCTTTTTTTAACAAAGGATACCAAATAGAATGAAGACAATGAGACAGAAGTAAACTGAAAAAGTTGTTTAAAACGTCTGCTCTTTCTAAATCACAAAAGAAAAACTTGGGTTTCATGTCCTTTTTTAACAGCCAATCATTGATTTCCATAGTACAGTGCTTTCCTCCATATGGTGTTTATAAAATGTTCACGGACGTCCTATTCAGTGTTTGCTTTTATTTCAGTTGTTTTCATTGCCATTTGTTTGTATTAATTTCTTTTAATTTCTGTTGTTCATTCAAAAAATGTAATAAAGATAATCTACTGAAAAGAAATGAACTTAACTCTATATTGTATTTCTCCTTATGATTACTTTAGTATCGTTATTACAGCTATTACAATCCTGTCTTTTAAATTCATAATAAAAAAAAAGTACATTCTCTGCTCTGCTGGGAAAAATATATGTAAGAATTGTATTTGATATCTGACAGGTACAGATGTGCATGATGCAAAGGTCGCACAAATTAATCTGTGGGAAAAACGGTCTGGTTAGAACGTGTTACTAATTAGTTATGTATTAGTGATTCATCATGTATGTGGTCTGACATTCTCTAAACTAGACAAGGTGTTGTGCAATTTAGATTTATTATTATTATTATACTTTATTTATTAAGCGCCAACATATTCCGCAGCGCTGTCCATGGATACAAATTATTTAAATAAATTAATACAAGACTTGTAAGATACAGGACAAAATTTACAAACACATACAGGAGGGATTGAGGGCCCTATTCCCGTGGGAACTTACTATCTAAATAAATACACTTAATAACATTTTTATTAGTAGTATCTATACTATAATTGCGTTTGTAATGTCCGTCGCTGTCGGCAGTTGCGCACGCATCCTCAATGGAATGTTGGCATTGCTTCGCTGCATCCAGGTGAATTCCGAAAATCTCAGGGTGGTGAAAGAATTCACAGAAAGTGGATGCAGCAAAGGCAAACAGAGCATTACAAAAGCAACAACTAACGCCCGCATTAAGTAATTAAAAAAAATAATAATCGCCCAAATCAAGTATTAAAAAAAAAAAAACAACTAATTGCCCGCATCAAGTATTAAAAAATAAAAATAAGGGGGCGGAGCCAACTACCGCACAGAGCAGACGCTTCCTCATAGAGCTCCTGCATATTTCCCAACAAAAGTGTATTTTCACTGACCTCTGGAGGGATCTAATTTTACCTGCAGTCATATTAAGGCTATCTTGGATATTAAGCCCCTGTGAATCACCCCAGGGGAGCACGCAGTGCCGTTTGAGGCTTGGATACCAGCTAGTCCGGACCTAACAGACCTGTGACCTACGGACGCTCCAGTGCCCTGCAGCCGAATCTAATACCTGACACGGGTGGCTAGCCGTCGCTGCTGCTGCAGCTTTACACCGCATTCAGCTCCGGAGGGTCGGGGATCCGCTCCGGAGCCCAGCAGCACATACCGCCACAAGAAGTCAAGCAGCCCTTAGGACGGCTCTACGGGAGAGAACCGCGGCTGTCAAGCAAAGTGTGAGTAGAAACCGGGTGGACACCGGTCATTGTCCGATCTACACTAATCTGGGCAATATTTTCAGGGAGGAATACTTACAGCATACAAGACGCACAATTAGCTATCGCCCCTGTTTGATGCTCCCAGGTTTTGGCGCGAAGACGCCATTTTCACCTCACATGCTAGCTTAGTGCTATTGACCCGTTAACAGTGCACTACTACTTCTTGCAGCAAAACCCTACACGGATCTTACCTATAAATAGAAGAATTGCCTAAGGAGCACTGTGGACATTTATAATATCACTGGCTATCACACAGCTACCTTTTTTTTTTACCCAGTTTGCAAGCCAGACATTCAGCTTAGTACAGCTTTATCCCCACGTGGGTACAGGTTCCACTAAAAAGACCCCCCAACAGTCTATCTTACACTGCTATCATAACATCTCATCAGTGTAAACTCAGAAAGGGGTAATACATCAACAAAAAAAAAGTGAATATTTGTCACAGGCTTTTATTAAGAGACATTATTAAAGTCAACTTTGCGTGTTTTCTTGTATTTCAACCTTGCTTGTTGCTGTTACAAGTTGCCTGCTAACTCTACTACCATTCAATTTGCCCCTAAGGTTTGCACTCCCTTAGATATGGTGCTACAACTTTTCTGAGTCAGTTTGGGCATTCTGAAGTTACTTGCAACCCACATGGCACTGTAAGACAGAATACTGCATGACCAGCCCTACAGCACACAGTGGGAAAATACTCTTGCTGCTCACATTCACAGAGACACTCTTGTGATGCGAAAGGCCATAGTTATTTCATTAACAAGTATATCCTAACTTCATCACACAGCTGATTACAATTAGAGGTGAAGCAGCACATATTTCTCCCTATATTCTCTCCTTTTCAGGGCTGCAAGTCTAGTTAAAAGATGGAGTAACACTGCAATATATAAATAAATAACTCCAAACAAAGATCCCCATACAGTTTATCCTATAACAACAGGACCCTTACAAGCTGAAATATTCAATTTCTCCCAACTCAAACATTTGCAACGCCGCTGGCTTACCTGGGGGACCCCCCCCCATTTAAATAATACTAACTTACAACTAAACTGATCACTGCACATACAGTTCTGTTTGAGTTGCATCTATTATTGCTGTGTTTCAACTGTGACATCTTCTTCCTAGAACGGCCTATATCAGCCTCCATTATAAACTTTCCAACTCTCATTCTCTATATTGACGGCTGCATATCTATCTCAGGGAAAACAAGAGAAGACACTGTTATTTATTGCCAAGCTCTGACACTCTGACACCCTTTCGCCCTCACCCCTGGTGACAGTGGTTTATATCCATTTTCCTCTTCCTCACTTCGCCCAAAAGGGGGCACTTCCCTAGGAGGGGATCACACATAGATCATACACAGATCCTGATTCTGCGGTGTAGGCATCAGCACCCTGAGTACTCCAAAGTTACTATAAATATAAGGTTAAAATA
Organism: Bombina bombina; assembly: GCF_027579735.1. NCBI lineage: Eukaryota > Metazoa > Chordata > Amphibia > Anura > Bombinatoridae > Bombina > Bombina bombina. The sequence goes on along the minus strand of NC_069507.1, from coordinate 20,469,406 downwards.
ATACCCCACTGGAGACCTGAGATTACCTACTCCACGGAATGACAAGAGACTGTCTCAGAGTTCTGAACTCATCTTAACTCCAAGAAGTGAGAGGTAGAGGACTACCTTACAAAATCCATAGACACTCTCCTGTACTATAAATGTTCTGCTAGGTGCATTCAATGTGAGGAGGGGGAGGTCTAAACTCTCTGGATCCTAATACATATACACGCAATTTGAGTCTGCATCATAATTCTAACTTTCAACTTCTACCCCCTCTAGTCTTGGTTGGGACCCTGCTCATACGGTGTGCCTTTTATATCTCTAGAAATGGCGCAATCAAACAAACGGAAACCAAAGCCTCCTGTTGGCCCCAAAAGGACTGTAGCGGATCATTTTAACCCCTTGCTACTTTCTGCAAATGAAGATTCACAGGATAGCTTAAATACTTCTACACCAGAATCAGACATGGTGGCTACCACTCTTCAAGCTCTTCAAGAGGCTGCCCCACCAACTGTAACACCTACATTTATTCTATCATCCCTGCAATCTTTACTCGAAGCACACCACTCTTCTTTTCAATCCCAAATTACTGCCTCATTGGTGGAGATGCGGCGAGATCTGACCTCTACTGCAGAAAGAGTGGACACAATTGAGAGGAAGCAGGAGGACATGGCGATTGAACAATCTAATGTCTTAGCTTATGCGCAGAGCCTGGCGGAGCAACTTAGTATGTTGGAAAATAAAGTGGCGGATGCCGAAGACCGATCCCGCCGCAACAACCTACGCCTTAGAGGCATTCCTGAGAGTGTGGCCTCGAGTGACTTAATCACTCACCTGTCCGAATTTTTCAACCTCCTGGCACCGCCAGCGAATCCAACTGAGGGACTTATTGATAGGGCGCATAGGGCCCTTCGCCCTAGAAATCTAGCAACTGATAAACCAAGGGATGTCATTGTACGACTTCATTTCTATACGTATAAAGAGCGGCTTGTTAGAGCTTCCCTGTCCAAACCTACTATGCCAGATCAATTCCAAGACATCGCAATCTTCGCAGATCTTTCCTACCACACCCTCCAACAGCGGAAATCTTTTGGAGAATTCACTAAGTTCCTTAGAGCACACAATATAAAATACAGATGGGGTCACCCGACCAGACTCTTTGTTCTAAAAGATAACCAGCAGCATATAGTCACCACAATCGAGCAAAGTCAGAATCTACTGCAGAGATGGAGATCTACACCTTCACAGGACACCCCATCTCAAAGCTCTCTGAATCCATTGGTCCCACAATGGGGCCCACTCCCGCAAAGATTACCTAAGGACTCAGCCGCACTCAGTCGCACCCAAGAGGAGGGTGATGGCTGATTGAGAGGGACAGGGTAGGCGAAATGCCTACACTCACTTCTCTCTCCCCATCTCTGCACACAAGCTACATGTGACTTGCTTATTGATAATATTCTTCTTTGCTCTTATTTTGGTGAATGTAAATATTCTAACTCTAAGTGTATATGTATGTCTCCCTTACTCCTTCCCTTGTTTTCCCCTTCTCCTCTTCCACCTTTTTCCCCCCCCTTTTTTTTTTTTTTTTTTTTTTTTTTTTTTTTTTTTTTTTTTTTTCTCACTCTTCCATTCCTTCTTACCCTAATCCCTCCCTATATAGTATACCCACTCAAATTTCAATTAGACACTTAGAATTTACTTAACTTTTTAAGAATGTCTCTGTAGGCTGAGTCAGTGCCGGGGTGCTCTGCCCTGCCCAAGTGGTGTGGTAGATACACACTGGCAATCTACTTTTGGGTCCATCAACCACTGAAGGTGAGATCTTATTATGCATTGCTATCTTGTACATGCTGTTTGCTCTTTAATTAAGTTTTATCAGAGGTGTTGTATATTACATTGTATGTGCCAATTATGTATTACATACTTCCTCTCCCGCTGGCGTGCTGCTAGCCTGCCTATCTTAAGGCGGGCTGGTGCGCTGTCTGAGGTTTACAAGGTCAAAAAGTGTAGCACTCCACAATTAGCATATTTATATACTCCACTCTGATTATTAATATGATGTTGATGTTTAACAACCATTGGTAATAGTCCTACACCTATAGCTCACACATGGTCTATACTCTTATTACAAATTCTAATGTCATATCTATGTATTACAAGTACTCTTGTTGATCTACCTTCTATACCCTACCCATCCCACAGGCCCCTTTCCCCCTTTTTTTTTTTTTTTTTTTTTCTTCTCTCCCTCCCACCTTATCCCCCTTTCAACAGCTATACCCTATCACATTTCAACTAAGACTCAGGAATACACCTAAATTTCTAAGAATGTATCTGTAAATATGTCAATGTTGATGTGCTATGTTTTATTTAATTGATGGGGTTATCTCATACTGGTGATCCCCCTACCAGGGCTCCCATTGATTGGGATATTTGTGGATGCGATACCCTCACAAGTCCTGCTATCTCACCTATGTTATTTGGTCTATACATGCACTGTTTTCCTAGCAACACATGTCATAATGTATATGCCATCTTGTGTTGCACACTGCCTTGACCACTGCTAGACTACTAAACTTATTTATCCTATGATAGGATTGTGCACTATCTGTAGTTCTCTGCGTTGTTGAGATATGGTGTAGCACAATTGGCATATTTGTTCTTTCCGTTCGGGTTATTAATAGTATGTTCATGTTTGCAAGTCATTAGGGTGAGCCTGGCACTCTCAAATTTTGACCAAGGCTTGGGTGTGCACTTAAGCTTTCTAAGTATGTACTTGTAAGTATATCATTGCTAATGTGTTATATTTTTCTTGGAGGGTGGGGCAGCCATATATTGGCAATCTACTACCAAGTTTGGATTTAATACTGATTGGAACACCTATGTTTGTGATACCCTTCTGCGCACTGTTATTTTGTACATGTTATCTGTTTTATAATTTAATTTTACCCTAGTTGATACATAATACAACACTCATGCCATCTTGTGTCGTACACTGTCTTAGCCGTTGCTAATCCATTAAGCCTATCTATCCTATAGTGGGCTTGTGTCCTTTCATTAAATTGCAGCGTCGCTGAGACATGGTGTAGCGCGACTGGCATTGGTGTTCTTTTCACTTGGTTATTACTACTATGTTGATGTTTACAAGTCGCTAGTGTGGGTCTAGCGTTCATAACCCACGTTTAACCTCCACTCCATGTCTTTATTCCTTTTCCCTTCATCTTGACAACTTACTACTAGACTAGCTATCTATCTCCCCCCCTTTTTTTTTTTTTTTTTTTTTTTTTTTTTTTTTTTTTTTTTTTTTTTTTTTTTTTTCTCTCTCCTTCTCCCCTTTTCAACCCCCCCCCATCCGCTCTTTTTCCCTAGATCCGGAGAGACGCTATCTCCCCCTCCTCCCCTCATCTCACATTGCCTCGACTCTTGTTGTCTCCTTACTTCTCTCTCTCTCCTTTTCTTTGCTACATACTCCCCTCTCTCACATGTTCAGCTACTAACTGAAGCTACCAGCTCACGTTGGCTACCCCCCCCACTTAAAGTACTCTGGAAGTGTGTTCCAGAGGCTACATATGCGGTTTACCTTGTTTATATACCGCATCCTTCGTGCTCATATTTTTGTTTTCTGTGTGTCTTGTTTTGTTTTCTCTTTCCCAGATATTGCTCATACCATTGGTCTTACCTTTAAGTTCTTTTTTGGACCGTACTGAGTTCTAACTACCCTTTTTTTTTTTTTTTTTTTTTTTTTTTTTTTTTTTTTTTTTTTTTTTTTTTTTTTTTTCTCTCTCTCCCTCTTCCCCTCCCCCTACCCACCCCTTACCCTACCAGCCCTCCCTTAAATACCCCTTCCTTCATAACAATCCTCGACTTCCACTAAATAACCCCTTCGACTCCTGCCCATAATAAGTAGAAATACCAGTGAATGATGCCATTCTGCTGTGTTACCCATAATGTGCGGGGGCTCAACTCCCCGACTAAACGCAGTATCTGCCTTAGGTCTCTAGCAAAATCCGGAGCTCACCTAGTTTTCCTCCAGGAAACTCACTGGGTAAAGGGCGCAAAAATACCCATCCAATCTAAATTATACCCAATAGTTGAGACTGCTAGCTTTTCCCAGAAATCAAGAGGAACAGCTATTCTCATACATAAAGATATCTCCTATGAGAGTATTTTTGTTGACTCTGACCCCCAGGGTAGATTTTTAATTCTGGTTTGTAAGTTGGATGGGGTTATGTATACACTGGCCTCTTACTATGGACCCAACAAACAACATATCCGCTCACTTCGTAAATTTCTCCAGAAATTGGAGGCTTTGCGTCATGGTCTGTTGCTTCTCGCTGGAGATTTCAATGTTGTGTGGGATCCCCACTTAGATAGGCGGTCGGATACGACCCGCAAATCAATAAAACCAGTTGCTGAACTATCGCACAAATTTAGGAACTTGATTTCTCAGTTTAATCTGTTTGACGCATGGCGTGCCCTTAATTCTTCGGCTCGCGACTACACCTACTTTTCGTCGGTGCACCGTTCCTATTCGCGATTAGACTTCTTCTTTTGCGATCCAACTCTCTTGGACAGTGTGACTCGAGCCTGGATCCCCCAATGCTCTTGGTCAGATCACGACCCTGTGTATCTTAGTCTACGCTCCCCTACGGAACTCCATCGTTCCTCAACGTGGCGGTTACCCCCTCATCTATTCACTGCTCCTGGAATAGAAGCCTCTATTGCCAGGGAGCTTGCGGAATTTCTATCTTTAAATGATACCAATGAAGTAGATGACTTCACTTTGTGGGCCGCGTTGAAGGCGTACATTCGGGGGTCATTCATAAAAATAGCAGCAGCCGAGAAAAAGCATAGAGGGGAAACCCTGGCACAGCTCACTATAAGTCTCCGCAAGATCTCTGAGGAGCATAAGATAAATCCCACAGTTGCGCTGACTAAACAGTTAGCGGACCTCAAGACACGGATAGTTACACTGGAGACCGAGAGGTCAGCCATGAGGCTCTTGCGGCTTAAAGAAATCTATTACCACAAAGGTAATAAAGCCGACAGACTACTTGCTAATAGGCTACGCCAAAAAACCGCAGCAGCACGTATCCCCTCGTTGAAGGTGAACGGGCAATGTATTACAAAACCTAAAGACATTGGCAACGCCTTCGCGGACTATTATGCTTCCCTCTATAATTTGAATCAGGGAGACTCGACTCTCCCCCCAACGCCTGAAATTATTGACACATTCCTAGCCTCATTAAATCTTCCTTCGGTACCTCAGGACCGCATTGACTCCTTACAGAGTCCCATCTCACTAACGGAAATTAAGAGGGCTATCAAATCCCTCAAAGCTTTCAAATCGCCGGGGCCGGATGGTTTTTCGGACTTATTCTATAAAAAATTTCAAGCCCAGCTGATCCCTATCTTGAGACGTCTTTTTTCACTGGCAAGTGCGCGGGGAACCTTCCCGGCTGAATTCTTACAGGCCACTATTATCACCATTCCGAAACAAGGGAAGGACTCGACATTATGCGGAAGCTATAGGCCAATCTCATTGCTGAACCTCGATGTCAAGCTTTATGCCAAGATTTTGGCAGCGCGCCTTAACTCTTTACTACCTATATTGGTTGACTCTGACCAAGTGGGCTTTATCCTGCAACGTCAGGGTCCGGATAACACTCGAAGACTCCTGAATATCTACTTTGAGGCCCATAGATCGCGCCTACCCTGTGTCACCCTGTCGTTAGACGCTGAGAAAGCCTTCGACAGGGTGAACTGGGAATATATGTTTGCCGTCTTACGAAGATTCGGTCTTCCGGACCCTTTTATCACGGCGGTTGCGGCTTTGTATTCTACTCCGTCGGCAGTGGTTAAGGGCCTGGGATTCTGCTCCAAATCTTTTTTGATAACGAATGGCACGAGACAGGGGTGCCCATTGTCCCCACTCATATTTGCCCTTGTGATGGAACCCCTAGCTGAAGCTATCCGATCCTGCCCCCAAATTAATGGGGTCAGTATACACCACACAGAGCAGAAGACGGCTCTGTTCGCCGATGATTTAACAGTACTTATATCTGACCCTCTTGCTTCTCTCCCCCACTTGTTCTCCCTGTTGGATAAGTTCACCCTAGTTAGCTATTATAAGCTAAATGTTCTCAAAACAGAAGCTTATGCAATCAACATCTCGGAAGAGACCCTCAATGTGCTAAAGAGCACATACAAGTTCTCGTGGTCTACATCACATATTAAACACCTTGGGGTTTATTTATCCCATAATATCCTAGAGATGATTGATCTAAACTTTACCCCCCTATTATCTAACATCGAAAAAACTACTGGTACATGGAATGTTCCATCATTGTCCTGGCTGGGCCGGATAGCAGCTTTCAAAATGAGCCTCCTCCCGAAACTTACATATCTATTTCGATCGTTACCTATCCCAATCCCTAGACCTACAATCTACAAATTTCAGCAGTTGTGCAATAAATTCATATGGCGTAACAAGATCCCAAGATTAGCTACTAACATCCTACAACAGCCTTTGCTGGCGGGTGGAGCAGCTGCCCCTAATATTTTAAAATACCATGAAGCAGCCAGATTGTCTCACGTAACTCAATGGAACGCGACCTTGGAGAGCCGGTGGGCCGAAATTGAACAGGCATCCCTTCCAACAGGGTACACCCTGAGAGATCTGTTGTGGATCCCCAGACATTCCAGGCCTTCTACCCTTTTGGCTAACTCTATTGTAAAATCAAATTTGAAATTTTGGGACAAGATCCGCAACCTTCCGTCTATAGCACCTCACCCTTCGCCATCTCACTCATTGAGAGGGTTGTTACTAGCACTGCCGGATTCTCATCCTAATTTATGGCTTGCTTTGAATCTAACCAAAATAGCAGACCTCTATGTAGGAGATAAACTGCTCACTTTTCAAGATTTTATTCGGAAGTATAATCCACCCCTCCTCTTGCATTTTGAGTTCTGGAGACTACGCAGCCTCATCATCTCATGGGGCTTTGATAAAGGCCCTCCGAGAACCAAAACTAGTTGGGAGGTAAGATGGGACTCCTCGTCCCCCCCTGCTCGACTACTATCTATTTCATATCTTGTACTCATGAATCCCCCAGTCTTCTACAAATCCCCCCCAATCCGACGATGGGAATCCTCCTTAGCGGTTACGCACGAACCACAACAATGGCGAGTTGCAGTCCAACTCACCAAAAAAGCTATACATTGTACAACTTTGTACGAGTTGTTCCTCAAGATTGTTCTCCAATGGCACATGACTCCAGTCCGCCTTTTTAAAATCTCGTCTATTCACTCACCTAAATGCTGGAGGGGATGCGAGGATTTGGGAACCCCCCAACACATCTGGTGGTCTTGCCCACATATCCAGCCGTTGTGGCAAGAGGCAATCCAGTTTTGTTCTTCAGAGGGTATTAAGTTACCCATATCACCAAGTATCTGTCTCTTTCACATTTTGCCCAGGCAGCTGCCCCTGCCGCAAAGACTGTTCTGTATTTACCTATTCCTGGCCGTTAAATTAGCTATGGCCCGTATGTGGCTACAGCGCGTTTCACCCTCCTGGGAGCAAGTGACTGACATCTTACATTTTATCAAGAAAATGGAATCCTATGTTTCCCACATTCATGGTTCAATGGACCTCCAGGTCAAGATCTGGGCGTACGGCCCGAAATGACTCTCACTACCAAAAGTGCGGGAGACCCATGGCTCCCTACCCCTGGTCTTTTCTAACACTACATGACCAAATTTGTCCATCCAGCCTCCTATTCCCTTCCCTCGAATGAACCCCTTTCCCCCCTGCCCTCTTCCCCCACAACCTTCCTCCCACACACCCCACTCCCCCCCCCCTTTTTTTTTTTTTTTTTTTTTTTTTTTTTTTTTTTTTTCTCTTTCTTTTTCTTCTTTTTTCCTGTTTAACAACTTGATATAATCTCAGTATGGTTGATTAATATATTTGATTTCCAATATCCAATGGTTATTTTGTGATTTTGAGGTGAACAGCTATGACATAACCTTTATATTACACAGGAAAATGCTGATTTTTTTTTTCTGGACTACTAAAACAATGTCTGTCTCCTTGTGGATTCTGGCCTCTAACACTCCCACCCTGAGAGGTGGCGGGAAAGTTTGGGAGATTAACAGACAATGGACCTTGACACCCAGCATTTTCTATTATGCTTTTCTTATATGTAATTGTTCCATACTTTGTAATGTTTTACAAGTGCCGTATTATGTACCTTTGTCAGTTACATATATGCTCTTGAAGCTCTTATGTTCATTTATCTATTTCAAAAAATAAAAAATTATTTAAAAAAAAAAAAAAAAAAAAAAAAAAAAAAAAAAATAAAAATAAATACACCACCCGCATGAAATATAACAAAAAAAAACAAACCTCCTACAGGAAGTATTAACACATACACTGCAAGCCCCCACATCGCTAAATAATAAAGTAATTAACCCCTTAATCACTTAACCGTCAACCACCCACATCGGAATACACCTAATTACCCTATTAAACCCTAAACCACAAATCCCCTACATCGCAATAAACATAATTAAACTAATAACCCCTAAACCGCAAAACCTCTACATCGCAATAAACCTATTTACCCTATTAACCCCTAAACCGCAAAACTCCCACATCACAATAAACCTAATTAACTGATTAACCCCTTAAACTGCCAAAACTCCCAACGCAAATAACTATTTAAATAATTAAGTACCCTAACCTAACACCCCCTTAAATTAACCCAAATTACCTAAACTAATAAATTCTTAAAAATAAACTAAGTTTATAAAAAAAGGCTAACATTACAGAAAATAAAAAATCAAATTACCAAATTTAACAAAATTAACCCTAAGCCCTATGAAAAAAAAGCCCCTTCCCCCAAATAAAAACACCCCCTACTCTAAGAATAAACTACCAGTAGCCCTTAAAAGGGCTTTTTGCAGCGCATTGTCCCAAGATAATCAGCTCTTTTACAAAAAAATACACAAAACCCCCCCTAACAGTAAACCCCCCCCCCACCCACCAAAATAAAAAAAACTAACACTAAAAAACCTAAACTACCCATTACCCTGAAAAGGGCATTTGTTTGGGCATTGCCCTTAAAAGGGAATTTAGCTCTTTTACTGCCCATCCCTAATCTAAATAAAACAACCTCCCCCTCAAAAAAACCTAAGTCCAACCCCCAAGTTGCTACTCACCGTTCCTGAAGTCCGGCTGAGAAGGGCCTTATTTTTATTTTTGGGGGGCTTTTTATTTTGATTGGGCTATTAGATTAGGTGTAATTCTTTTTATTTTTTGATACTGTGGTTTGTTTTTGTAACTTAGTGTGTGGGGGGGGGTTTGTAACTTTTTTTAAAATTTTTAATTGTAGATTTAAATAATTTGAATAGGGTTAGGTTTTTTTTAATATGTAATATAGTTAATTTAATTGGCAGTTTAATGTAATTTTAGTATAATAGTTAGGGTAGGTTAATTAATAGTTTAATATAGTTTAATTTAATTCTACAAGTAAGTTTTAAATTATTATAAGATAGGGATGTTGTAATTTTAATGTAAAGTTAGTGGGTTGTTAGGTTTAGGGGTTAATAGCTTAATTTAGTTTATGGCGATGTGGGGGGCTGGCAGTTTAGGGGTTAATAGGTTTAGTTAGTGGTAGTGATGTGGGGGGCCAGGGTTTAGGGGTTAATACTTTTATTTAGTTGCGGTGGGGTCCGGGAACGGCGGGATAGGGGTTAATACTTTTTATTTAGGTTGCGGTGATGTCGGGGTGGCAGATTAGGCGTGTTTAGACTCGGGCTTATGTTAGGTGTAAACGTTACTGGTTTTCTACCATAGAAATCAATGGGATATCTGGCAGCATCAAACATGAGCTTTCGCTGCTTTCAGACTCCCATTGATTCCTATGGCAATAGCCGCGAGCATACCGGTTAACTATTTGATAACTTTTAAAAAGTGTCAGATAGTGCCGAATGTGAATCGGAACATCTGTAATGACGTAAGCATCGATCTGTGTCGGATTGAGACCGGCGGATCGTATATTACGTCACAGATTTCAACTTTTGCCGGTCTGTAGGGTTTGATAACTAGGTCAAATCAAGCTTGCCACAATTACGCTGCGGAATTCCAGCGTATTTGCGGTTGACGGCTTGATAAATATCCCCCCAAGTATGGGAACAGTCCTCAGGCCAGATTAGAGGAAGGTAATACCACCTAAATTCATATGACTGCGCCCAAAAATGGTAATTCGACAGAGTTACTGTTTTAACACTGGTCTTGTGTGCTAATTAAGGTGTATACTGCAGTTCTCCATTCTGGAGTTTTCCACTTACTGCAGAATCACTCACCCCAGCACCACAGTGTTCCTGCCGCTACTGATTAGTGTTGGCGTCTACCGTGGATTTCCAATCGTCATCCGGACACGTGTACTTTTGTGAATGCAAACTTCTGAGTTACAGAAATGAAATCTCTCTGTATTTCCTCTGCTCTTAGTGCATCCAGGGACTGCAGAGTTAGATGAGCAGTCTCAAATGGTCAAAAGAATAGCTGAATTGCTTATTCAAAATAGCAAACGATACCCAGGTATGAAGGCTTTAATGTATACTTCATAAATATTGCTGTCCTCTCCTTGTCATCGACGCGTTTCACCCAGTACAAAGACTTTATCAAGATGAGGGACAGCAGGTCAAATGTCTCTATTTAAGGACTATAGTGTCATCCTATTGGGTCAGATATTAAATTGGTAATCCTTTTCAGGTTTGTCCATATGTCAGCTGGGCATATTATTATTGATTAGGCTATCATCAAGAGTGGTCATAGGTATTGTTGAGGATGCATTTAAAACATTTACATCCATACAATCATTGTGCTTTTTAAAGCTTCTGTATAAGCGCAATCACAATCAATCTTTTGTTTCACTAGTAATATTTTCAGTCAGGGTCTGTGAGGTGTTTGATACTCTCAACTTAGCACATGTTCTACACTCACTTACTATAGTTTATTTATCCTTCTTGATTATTGCTGCTAGCTGATATTTTCACATTTGATATTTTCCAATTTCATATTTCTAAATTATGGAAGATATTTTTGACTTTAGGGATAAGATCTTTAAAGATCAATCACAAAATTTAGTATATCAGAACACAGATAAAGAAGACAATTTGGAAAATTTAGATGACACTATGAAAAATTTAGAAAAACTTTTAACAAAAGAATTAAAACAAAAAATGGAAATAGTTTCCCTAAACAGATATACCACAAAAGGCCTAATTCCTAGAGGCTTAAGATTCAATAAAACGTAAGCAGTACATTACAAACAGAATGGGAAGAAGTCCTAAATAAAGCTTCTAATACCCTAATAAATATCCTTAACAAATCTAGAGAAGAAACCCTCAAAGCAATAGGTGATGACATCATGATACTAAAAGAGAAATTAAAAGAGAGGAAAACTGACAATGAATAGAAAGAAAAACAGAAAGTAATGATTGGGAGGTTATAAACTTTGAATAATGATCTTTTAAGAACAAGATGGAAAGGGATATAAACGATGAGAAAGAAATAAAGGAAGAAGGGAGTAAGAATGTAAGCAATAGACCCACAAATAGTTCAATCCGCAAAGAACCAATCTAGTGATAGAAGGGTTTCATGGAGGGTAGTCCGCCCAAACACTCAGAATAGGCATTATAACAACCATAACCACTATAATGTTCACTATCATAGAGATACAAATAAAATATATGAATAATATAACTATAACCCCGATATAAGAACTTAAAATAGGGATTACCAGAGACCATACTGGAGATTGAGAAATAGTTACTATAATAATAGTGGGAATAGATACTATAATGAGGAAAACAGACATCATAGAAATTGGGATAACTCTAAAGAGACAAGGAGACACTGGCATATCCCCCTAGAAAATAGGTTTGCACCTTTAAGAGAAAGCAACATTGACGAGAATAGACTAACAAATGATGAAAGATCTTTTTTAGAGAAGAGCCCTCTAAAAGAGGGCACTTCAAGAGAATTGTTAGGACAGGAACAACTCCAACACACACCACTAAACAGAAGAAAAAGAGTGATAAAGGAAAGAGAAGGAGTGGATCCAGAAAAAGAAGCCAAAAGATGGAGATGACTAAAAACAACATAGGAATATTTCATCTTAGTGAAGCTGAACTTAAAGGGACATGAAACCCAATTTTTTTCTTCCATGATTTAGAAAGAGCATATAATTATAAACAACTTTCTAATTTACTTCTATTTTCTAATTTGCTTTATTCTTTTGATATTCTTTGCTGGAAAGCATATCTAGATATGCTTAGTAGCTGTTGATTGGTAGCTGCACATAGATGATGCCTCCTGTGATTGGCTCACCATGGGAATTGCAACTTCTTCATTAAAGGATATCTAAAGAATAAAGCAAATGAGATAATAGAAGTAAATTGGAATGTTGTTTAAAATTGTATTCTCTACCTTAATCATGAAAGACATTTTTTGGGTAAAGTGTCCCTTTAAGAACTAAGAAAAAAGAATTTTAAGTTTAGGTTTGTCCTTTGCGCCAATGACAAAATTAAATTAATTTAACACCCATATTCAAGTAAGAAAGTTTGTCAGAAACCTTACCTAAAAAAGATTTTTCATGAAGCAACCTTTGGAAAGACAAGTTGTTAATTCAACTCAACCTATAGGATCATATCAAAATAATTTTATACACACCAGCCTTAAGCCTAAATCTAATTTATACCCTACATATGCACGTGGTAGTAACTTGGACACTTTCGAGAAGTCAGTACTCAAAGATTTGAGAGAAAGTACATCACCTAAATATGTAAAACACAATTTAAGTAAAAAAGATAAACTGACGTTCGAAAAGCTCCAAAAAAACAATAAGGTCACCATTAAAACGGCGGACATAGGAGGAAGAATAGTTGTCATGGACGCGCATAAATACACACAGGAAGCATATAGACTACTGTCAGATACTTATAAACATTTAGATTTTAATCCAACTGAAAAATGTAATAAAAAAACTTAATATTATTTTAGAAAAAGGAAAGAAGATTGGGATCCTAAGTGAGAAAGAGTTCATTTATCTCACATGCAAATTCTCTAGGATCCCAATATTCTACTTCCTACCAAAGATACATAAAGATCTAGAAACCCCCCTGGGAGACCAATAATCTCAGGCATAGGTTCCCTCAGCCCTAACCTCTCACAATATGTGGACTCATTCTTGCAGAAATATGTTTAAAATCTGGACTCATATCTCAGGAGTTCAACACAGGTACTAAATACCCTAGGAGAGATAAAATGGGAATAGGGGATGATTTTAGTTACCTGGGACGTAACCTTGTTATACACGATAATGGATCATAAAAAAGGGCTAGAGGCGATTGAATATTATTTAGAAAAGGAGAGGGACCTAGAGAAAGAACAAAAAGAATTTATTCTGCAAAGCATTGCATTCATACTGGAACACAATTATTTTTCATTCAATTAAAAATATTACCTACAAATTGAAGAAACAGCAATGGGCACAAGGTTTGCACTGAGCTATGCCAACTTCCGTATGGGGAATTGGGAAACAAACTTTCTTATTAGCAATGGCAACAGTGCAAACCTCGTGCTATATAAGAGATACATAGACGACTTACTGATAGTATGGCAGGGGACAGAAATAGCATTAAATCAGATGTTTGAAAGTATGAATATTAACTCCAAGGGACTAAAATTCACATACAACCTGTCACGCCGCACTGCTTTAGCTCCTTCCCTGCTCGTTGCCAGGGGCTGTGTCGGGTCCGGAGGCGTGCGGCGCTGACGTCATCGCTGCACGCTCCTCTCCTGTCCTGATGACTGGGCGTGAATCCTGCGCCTATTTGAATCACTTCTCGATCTATCACTGCCCAATTATAGGTGTTACTCCTGGGAGTGATAGATCATTTTAGTCTTTGCCTTGCTGTGTTTGAATCCTGCCTGTCTAACCACTCTGCCTGCCATACCTCTGAATTGCTGGACTGATATATATTGCTGCTGAACCTGCCTGTCTGACAACTCTACCTGTTTAACCCCTGAATTGCTGGACTGATATACATTGCTGCTGAACCTGCCTGTCTGACTACTCTACCTGTTTAACTACTGAATTGCTGGATTGAGATATTGTTGCTGAACCTGCCTGTCTGACTACTCTACCTGTTTAACCCCTGAATTGCTGAACTGATCTTTGTTGCTGAACCCTGCCTGCCTGACCATTCTAGTGGTGTGCCCTTAGACCTTTGCCAAACCCTGCCTGCCTGACCAGTCTAGTGTTTTGTCCTTGGACTGCTTTACTGTTGCAGAATCCTGCCTGTCTGACCATTCCAGTGATTTGCCTTGCCCTATTCTGCCATTGCCACTGGGGACTGTCCTGCCTGTGGTGAGTGCCGTTCTCCTCATCTTACTAAGTTTCTCTGCTTTGGGATATTCCCTATCATTCGACGCCGGGATAACAAGACTACTGGCCGAGTTTGGTCTGAAAGAGGGGTATCCCACGAGCATTACACAACCATAGTAAGGAATGTATAGTTTTTCTTGATCTTTAAATTATGGATATAGAAAATAACATTGAGACAAAAACCCACTTCAAAGAAGTTGACTCGAACGAACATTTATATCCATGCCAACAGCTGCCATCTCACAGATGAAAGACTAACATTCCTATAGGACAAACCTTGCGTATAAGGAAAAACTGTTCAAGGATTAATGACTTTGAAGGACAAGCCACAATACTGCTAAATAGATTTAAAGAAAGAGGCTATGAGTCAGGAAACCTTAATACTGCAGTAATGAGGGCTAGGAACAAAGATAGAAAGGAACTCATAAGATATAAGGAGAAAAAAAAACAAGAACCCTCCGAGATTTTAAGTGTACCATTTATAACAGATTACAGTGCTGACCATGACCGCATTAAGAAATTAATAAAGGAACACTGGCATCTATTAAAAGCGGACCCCATAATTGGAGACAAATTAACACCTAATCCAAAATTTATCTTTAACCCTTTGAGTGCTAATGACGGCTCTGAGCCATCACAGAGTTTCTCACTCTGGTGCTAATGACGGCTCAGAGCCGTCATGAGCACTCCCACCTTGAGGGAGATCTGGGGGCTCCTAACCGCTCCTACCCTGGTGATTGTTCCTGTAGAGTGACAGGCATCGCTGGGGCTTCACGTGATGCGCGGTGACGTCACGTGCAATGACGTGATGATGTCACCGCGCAACTTTATTTATACTTAATAATGTTAAGTATAGGAGGAGGGGGCATGCTGCTTAGAAGCCTGTATATCAGGCATCTAGCTACAGACCCCCAAGACCCACTGTTGGAAAGGTAATCGTCTAACCTTTCCAACAGTGTAAGTCTTGGGGGTCTGTAAAAAAAAAAAAAGTTAAAACATTTTTTTTTTTCAAAAATAAAAAAAAACATAGAAAATATTAGCACCCAGGTGGGAAAGTTCTTAGCACTCAAAGGGTTAAAAAGGCAAGGAACTTTAAATCAATATTAGCCCCAAGTGAGTTGAACAGAGTAAGAAAAACCACACAAGTAAGAGATCTAAAACGGAGAAAATCTATCCGGCTTCCTTCCCTGTTATACTTGTAAGGCCTGCCAACACAGTATCAAGAAAAAGAGTATAGCAACCCCAAACATTGGTGAAGAGTTTATTATAAAGATCTGATTAGATGCACCACCAAAGGCGTGGTATATGCCTTTAAATGTAGCTGTAATCTGTTATATGTAGGCGAAACAACTAGGAGCCTTAGGAACCGCATAAGAGAACATCTTTTATGCATTGAACAGGAGAAAGATAACACACACCGGTATACAGACACTTTAAGGAGGTACATAAGGGTAGGACTATGGATTTACAATACTGGGGGCTGACTAAAATAACAGGAAATTGGAGAGGTGGAAATCTAGAACAAAAACTTTTAATAAAAGAGGCAGAATTAATTTATAGATTTTACACCCTAAGGGACTTAATTCAGAATTAGATCTGGCCCCCTTTTTAGGAGAATAACGAGCATGGATACAAGAGCGAACTAAGCTTACGTATATGGACCTACACACACATGAATATGTGGCCATGTGGGTATGTGCAGGGATAAATATATACCTTAGACATACATTTCTCATGATAACTATAACTCAATATGAATTCAACGTTCTAATTTTGTTGTATACAGTTTTGAATGTTTATGTTAAGTATAACACTATGTCTATGTATTCTTTGATTCAAATACAGTAGGAAGTTTGTATAATGCTATATTGAATAGATAAAGATTGCATCCCTCCCCCATATGTTTCCCTTCTACTAACCTATAGTAATTTTAGTCCATATTTAAAATATATATATATATATATATATATATATATATATATATATATATATACTCTTGATGAATGCCTTTTTGGTATCATTGAATATAACATGAAGAATAAGGAATACCACCTTAAAAAAAGCACAATGATTGTATGGATGTAAATGTTTTAAATACATCCTCAACTATATCTATGACTACTCTTAAAGATAGCCTAAGCAATAGGTACCACCTTAATAAGTCCAGCTAGCATATGGACAAACCTGAAAAGGATTACCAATTTAAAATCTGACAAAATAGGATGACACTATAGTCCTTAAAGGGACAGTCAACCCAAAATTTCAAATAGGTAATTCCTATAAACTTGCTAATGATTATTATTTTGAACTATAGCCTAATTTAGTAGCCTAAAGCGTTTCTAAGTATTAGTACTTACTTTGTCTCTTGTGGCTGTTTAAAATGCCCGCCTGCCCCCTCCCATATTTCGTCATCAGTATCTTCATTGTGCAGCTCTAACAGCTAATTTTCGTCCGTCCACACTCCTGTGTTTTGCGCATGCGCAGTGTGCCGATAACGCTGTAGACGGGAGGTTTTAAAAAGGAACTCTGAATCCCTTCTCATTTCCCCTACAGCATTATCGGCGCACTGAGCATGCGCAAAACACAGGAGTGTGGACTATTTAGCTGGCTTCTTATGGGCCTTTTGGTTACGAAAAATGTATAAAATATGATAGCCACACTTGTGAACCCGATGGGGTCCAATGATGTTTGTAAAATTATATCAGTGGGTAAAATCAACTAGTATTGTTAAGAATTGTGTGTTTCCAATAGATAATATAATAATAGTTAAATTGTGATGTTATGGGCAAAATCTGCACTTGCATGAAAAAGAGTCACTCTCAGGTACTTATTGTGTATGGGATGATAAATGCCAATCCGCCCATAACATTATATGCGATAAATCTTAGATACAAACTGATGGTATAAAGTGTTGATGGAGGAGTTTAATGAATATAGATTAGGGAGGGGCTACATATATGCACATCGTCTGAAGGAAATAATGAGAAAGTAGAGTAAGCTGTTATTGTAATCCAAAGAGGAGGGGTGCTATAGATTTACGCATACTTTCAGCTATGAGTCACCTACATATTTTGAAATCTCTATAGGGGTGAGCTACAATATTTGTAAGCTCGGACAATGGAACTTTTATTCACTTTTGTGACAGAAAATATAGAATAGTTAACTAAGTCTATGAGTTTTTACAGAGGCGTAACTAGAAACCACAGGGCCAAGGTGCAAGAATCTAAGATGCCGTTAGTTAGTTAGTTAGTTAGTTAGTTAGTTAACTTCTTGATAAGGTTACTAAGGAACAATTTGCACCCTGTATATATTGTAGACACCATATCATATAGTGTACCACATCCTAACGGTATAGTATAGGGCAATAGCAGTTCTAATGTCCCTAAATATATTGCGTCCACAATTTAGATACAATAAAAACATGTTCTCAGAGGGATATTAAATATTTGCGTTGATGAGTCACGTGTACAAGTAGCAATTGTAATCAATAACTTAAGCCCATTTATGTACAAGGGAACTAGTATTACTAAGCAAGGTATATATATAAGTATGAATATAATGGTAAACCCTCAGTTGTGAGATATTTATGGACCAATAAAGACCTATAAGACCTCCATAATATGTTTAAGCTATTCATGAAATGTACAACAATTGGTTTGTAACTAAGACCTAGGTCGAAATCATAAAAACCTGGATTGTAAATTTGGCTGCATTGTATAATCTGGTCGCTTTATGCTGTCCTGGCCGCAGACTGCACATCATGTATATAAAATAAGTCAGTACTAAAACATATTTATAAGGGGGGGGTACAAGGTATTGACCAGCATTAAACTTTCAAATTTTCAGGGGGTCTCAAAACTCTGCTGCAACATAAATTATAAACATTTTTATCTTTACCATTCATGCCCACATAGTAAGATGGCCATGTGGCTTCTAGTGTGGGGTAAAGGGTAACAAAGAGCATTTACAAAAATTAAATACTCAACAACAAGTTGCATTATGTAGAAAATAAAAATAAAATTAAGAAAATCAGAGCACAATACACTGTAATTGAAGAATAGGAATTGCTTTTACCCTAAGACAAATTAACCATAAACATGGCTGCGGCTTGGACCCCCGGTCTTTTACTTATTTATTTTTGGGTTTTAACAGTCATGTAAAAATATGACTAAATTACACATAAAAATGTTGTAAAGCAAACACATAGTGCATCATATTAGCTTGTGACAATAGGCATTATAAATGACCAAAAGTGTAGCTATAGCTCAAGGCTGCTTTCGAACACTAACACTTGATACAATGTAGAAAGTACCACAATAACAACATCTGAGATAAATGCATGGGGGAAGGGGTATGGAGGTCACTATAGGTACAGATGGTATGGACAAATTGTTGTAGATGGGGAGGAAGAACCAGGCTCAGTGGGTAGGGGCAAGTGTGGGGTATTGAGGAACGTTTCAGGGGAGGGTGGTAAAGTGTCCAGTAGAAGTCACATGTGCAATTTTATTATCTTTTCTGCCATTAACCGGTGGATACGCTGACCATGACCTCACCATAGATGACTGGGAAATGGGTCTCTAAACCAAAACGTTAGTGTCTACATAACATGTTAAAGGGACAGTCTACACCAGAATTGTTATTGTTTAAAAAGATAGATAATACCTTTATTACCCATTCCCCAGTTTTGCATAACCAACATAGTTATAATAATATACTTTTTACCTCTGTGATTACCTTGTATCTAAGCCTCTGCAGATTGCCCCCTTATCTCAGTTCTTTTGACAGACTTGTATTTTAGCCAATCAGTGCTGACTCCTAGGTAACTCCACGGGCATAAGCACAATGTTATCTATATGGCACAGATGAACTAACGGCCTCTGGTTGTGAAAAAAAATTGTCAAAATGCATTCAGATAAGAGGAGGCCTTCAAGGGCTAAGAAATTAACATATCTACCTAGATTTAGCTTTCAACAAAGAATACCAAGAGAACAAAGCAAAATTGATGATAAAAGTACTTTGGAAAGTTCTTTTAAAAAGGGTGTAGAGTAGGCAAAGTGTGCTAGCAAACAAGAGATCAGCTCAGTGCTATGGTAGAGAAAGAGAGTGCAAGAGTAAGAGTTAGAAAGAGAAAGACAGAGGGAGGAAGATAAATAGTGAGAGATAGAGGAAAAGATATAGGGAGAAGAATGAGTGAGAGAGAGTGACAGAGGGAGACACACATATACACACACATACATACAAACACACACATATACATGCATACAAACACACACATATAAATACATACACACACACACACATATATAGATAAATATACACACACATATACATACAAATAAACACACACATATATATATACATACACACACACATATACATACACATATATATATATACACACACATATACTGTACATACACACATATAGATACATATACATACATATATATATATATACACACACAAATATATACATATATGTACACACACGCACACACACATATATATATATATATATATATACACAGACACATGCATAAATATATACACACATATACATACATATATACACACATATACACAGATATGCATACAAATATACACTTTTATACACACACATATACTGTACATACACACATATAGATACATATATATATATATATACACACACAAATATATACATATATGTACACACACGCACACACACACATATATATATATATATACAGACACATGCATAAATATATACACACATATACATACATATATACACACATATACACAGATATGCATACAAATATACACTTTTATACACACACATATACATACAAATATGCACACACATATACATACATATACCCACACACGTATACATATATACACATATACATACATATATAAAAATATAAATACATTTATACACACATATTCATACAAATATACACACATATACATACAAATATACACACATATACATACATACAAATATACACATACATATACATACATACAAATATACACATACATACATATATACACATACATATACATACATACAAATATACACATACATACATACAAATATACATATACATACATACATATATACATATACATACATACATACAAATATACACATATATATACATACATACATACACATACATATACATACATACAAATATACACATACATATATACACATACATATACATACATACAAATATACATACAAATATACACATACATATACATACATACAAATATACATATACATACATATATACACATACATATACATACATACATATATACACATACATATACATACATACAAATATACACAAACATATACATACATATATACACATACATATACATACATATATATACATACATACATATATATACATACATATACATACATACATATATACACATACATATACATACATACAAATATACACATACATATACATACATACATATATACACATACATATACATATATACACACACATATACACTCAACTGCCACTTTATTAGCTACACCTTGCTAGTACCGGGTTGGACTCCCTTTTGCCTTCAGAACTGGTGTTGGAAACATTCCTCAGATATTTTGGTCCATATTGACATGAAAGCATCACGCAGTTGCTGTAGATTTGTCGGCTGCACATCCATGATGCAAATCTTTCGTTTCCACCACATCCCAAAGGTGCTCTATTGGATTGAGATCTGGTGACTGTGGAGGCCATTGGAGTACAATGAACTCATTGTCATGTTCAAGAAACCAGTTTGAGATAATTTGAGCTTTGTGACATGGTGCATTATCCTGCTGGAAGTAGCCATCAGAAGATGGATACACTGTAGTCATAAAGGGATGGACATGGTCAGCAACAATACTCAAGCAGGCTTTTGCCTTCAGAACTGGTGTTGGAAACATTCCTAAGAGATTTTGGTCCATATTGACATGAAAGCATCACGCAGTTGCTGTAGATTTGTTGGCTGCACATCCATGACGCAAATCTTCTGTTTCCACCACATCCCAAAGGTACTCTAGTGGATTGAGATCTGGTGACTGTGGAGGCTATTGGAGTATAGTGAACTCATTGTCATGTTCAAGAAACCAGTTTGAGATAATTTGAGCTTTGTGACATGGTGCATTATCCTGCTGGAAGTAGCCATCAGAAGATGGATACACTGTAGTCATAAAGGGATGGACATGGTCAGCAACAATACTCAAGCAGGCTGTGGCATTTAAACAATGCTCAATTGGTACTAAGGGGCCCAAAGTGTGCCAAGAAAATATCCGCCACAAACATGGATCCATGTTTTCATGTTATTTACGCCAAATTCTGACCCTACCATCTGAATGTCGCAGCTGAAATTGAGACTCATCAGACCAGGCAATTTTTTCCAATCTTCTATTGTCCAGTTTTGGTGAGCCTGTGCGAATTATAGCCTCACTTTCCTGTTCTTAGCTGACAGGAGTGGTACCCAGTGTGGTCTTCTGCTGTTGTAGCCCATCTGCTTCAAGGTTCGATGGGTTGTGCGTTCAGAGATGGTATTCTGCATACCTTGGTTGTAACGAGTGGTTATTTGAGTTACTGTTGCACCAACAAACATGCTTCGTTCAAAGTCACTTAAATCCCCTTTCTACCCCATTCTGATGCTAGGTTTGAACTTCAGCAAGTCGTCTTCACGTCTAGATGCCTAAATGCATTGAGTTGCTGCCATGTGATTGGCTGATTAGCAATTTGTGTTACCAAGCAATTGAACAGGTGTACATAATAAAGTGGCCGGTGAGTGTACGTACAAATATACACACATATACATACATATATATACACACACACATATAAGCTCTGCAATTTTTGTTTTGTTTCTTTTTTTATGCAATATTATTTGGCTCATAGGTTATCATGTGACCACATAAAGACCCAGTGCATGACAAGTGATGTCTGCAGTCACGTGGCCAGTCACAGGTTTTTTGGCGCATGTGACTGCACGTGCTGTGTTGACTCTGCTCTAGTCTTGAATGAGCTTAGTGAACAACTGTGTGCAGCTATTGTGCTGTCTCGAGGAAGAGGAGGATGCAGTGGTTAATGCTAGTATGGCGGATCAGTGGGCATCAATTCAGGCAGGCTGGTCATGGTGATTACTGCTACCTCTTTCTTTCTGGGCCGAGTTAAGCATCTTGACATGTATAGTGTCAGACAGTAAGGAGCAATAGCTATGTCTGTTGTCACTGGCTTCACTGTTTCTTGGTTGTCAGGTGGCCCTGGAAAAGAACATACAACTGGGCATGCTGAGAGAGGATGGGAAATAAGCCACAGAAAAGGTTAGTGGGTGACCCGTGGATGTATGAGGGGTTGTATGGGTACATGGGTGGCATCATGGGATTGCGTACCCTAGAGAATATTTATTTTTTAATATTTTTATTGAGATTCAATTTGAGGCATACAAAGCATAAATGTCAGGTCAGAGTATACAAAGAAGTAAGTTTCATACATCCAACCTCCAATAAAAACTTAAACATAGCATAGTTATGAGACATTTATAGAATTAGGATACGCAATTTTTGCCCATCGGACTATAAACCTTCTAAAGTAACCCATGAGGCCACTCTTGGACCTCTCTTTACTATAGGAAAAATATAAAGCTAAAGAAGGCAACTAGAAACAGTAGGAGACCACTCTTGGATCTCATAAGATATATAGAGAGTAACTATCAGGTGAAAACATCAAATATCACATACAATAGATAAACATTTAGGTTAGGACTATAGAGAGCTATTACCTCATTACGAAGGATATAAAACTATAGGAATATATTGCATAAACCAGTTTCTTACATTTTAAAAGAATATAGGGAGTAGTAGGGTTGACATAGATGGGGGTCACTGCTCTAAAGGGCGTTAGATGGCGAAGATCAAAGAATAACCTCTCGAGACCTGGGTTATAAATAATATTCCTAGCCGTTAGTTAGTAACCTTGTCAACTAACTAACTAAGGAACATTAGTATGAATATAATGATAAACCCTCAGTTGTGAGATATATATGGACCAATAAAGACCTAAGATTGTAATTTTGGCTGCATTGTATAATCTGGTCGCTTTATGCTGTCCTGGCCGCATTATGTATATAAAATAAGTCAGTACTAGAACATATTTATAAGAAGGGGGGGGTACAAGGTATTGACCAGCATTACATTTTCAGGGAGTCTCAAAACTCTGCTGCAACATAAATTATAAACACTTTCATCTTAAACATTTATACCCACATATTAAGCTGGCCATGTGGCTTCTAGTGTGGGGTAAATGGTAACATAGAAAATTCACAAAAATGTAATACTCAACAAGTTGCAGTATGTAGAAAGTAAAAATAAAATTAAGAAAATCATAGTTCAATACACTGTAATTGAAGAATAGGAATTGTTTTTACCCTAAGACAAATTAACCATATCTCAAAGGGCAGTATACAGCTAATATAAAAGTTTCTTAACCAATTCCTTGCTTCCAACTTAAAGTCCATGTTTAAGTGATAGTCATCTCAACATTATTTACCACTTGCTGTCTCCGCCACAAATCTTTTCCAAGCCCATATAGTTACGTTGTTCCAAGATAGCCCTGCAAACTTTGACAATGGCTTCCCTAGATATCCAAAATTCTGGTTGTTTATCTCCTTCCGACTAGGGGAAGCGACAAACTTGGCACCTATAGTTTCCAACGTCAGCTCCTCCGTGATCGGCTGCCGCATAAAGGTGTCCAAAGCTGTCACTTTCCAGCTAAGTAACTTGTCTGAAGATGTTATTTCAGCTAAGGGGGCACCTCTTAGCTTATTCGCATGGCTGTTCTGTTGATCCTCACTAGAAGCTTGGTCTCGGGGCAAGGGTACCGTTAATGCTGCAAAGCTCCTTTTAGTACCGATACCGCCATCTTCTTTGTCAACTAATTTGCCACTTGTCACTGTGAGAACGTGTAAACTGTCCCATTCAGCAGACCATGTATGTGACAATCAAGCGTAGTGCTCATCTAACAAGCGGGTCAAAGCTTCAAGTAGCGTGTTGATTGTGGACACCATCTGCTCTTTTTATAAATGTGCATATGCAATAAAAAATAATATTCAAGCCCCTCTCTCAACTGTCTCAAAGTACAGATATGTTATTATATAGGCACATTTACTACAGGCTACAAATGAGATAATAGCATCTCGGTGACAGCTAGAACAATCCAGCTCCGACTGTATTACCTGGTTCCCAGTGAGGGAGGGTTAAATCTTATTTGTTAGGCCGTCGCCTGAGGATTCAGCAGTCCAGATCTGGGCCCAACGGTCATGAACTCTGCATGTCTGATATCATTTGACGCAGAATTTCTCAGTCTATTGAGAGCGGAGATGTGTTTCAGTAAATGCTGCAGAAATATCTCAGTAATCAGCGGATTAGAAAGATCGCACTAGGAGTCACAAATATTGTGACCTGTCATAGCCACCGTCGGGACAACCTCCCGCCCTAGAGAATATTTATAAGATTGAGTCTATTATATGTCACGGCAGCTCTAGGGCAGCTGGGTGAGTGCCATGCATATAAAGAGCTGGCACTGTCATAGGGAAACACTGATTTAAGTGCTGCTGCCATATTTAAAAGTCTGAGCTGCCCTAGCATGCCACAGGCAAAATGGTGGCAATAAAGTGATAATATTATTATAGCCGCTCACTTTCTTTCATATCTCTTTTGTGTCTTTCTATGGCTGCGTTCGGGCAGCGCTCCAAGCGAACTGGAACTCGCTTGGAGCGTTTTTCTCACACTTGCAAGTGAGATGGCTGGCGTTTTCTGAGCGCTCTGGTGACGTAAGTCCCAGCGCTTCCAGTGTGCTGGAAAAGCTGGGACTTTTCAGAGCAAGCTCAGACGCTTGGAAACATGGCAGCCTCCACACACGTGTTGCTGTGGAGGCTGCCATGTTATTTATACATATATAATATGATTTTTCGTTTGCTCTAGAGAATGTAGCCCATTTCTTTTCACTTCATACGTAGCGTATGAAGTGAAAAGAAATGGGCTACATTAGCTAGAGCTCACAAAAAATCATATTATATATATGACGTTCAAGCATTATGTGTAATGTGTATTTCCTTTTTATTTTATATGTATTTCACGATCGGGCGGTTTAGAGATGTGTGGGGGGGTTCTGGGAATTACCGATTTTGATCCCCAGAGCCAGAATGATTTCCCCAGTCTCTCTTCGCAAACATCGCAACTCTGACCCACCTCTATTCAGTGCAGGATAAGCTACAGGGGCTGAGCTGAGAGCAGCTGAATGGAGGTGGGTCAGAGTTCCGTTGTTTGCGAAGAGACTGGGGAACTCATTCTCGGCAGGCACTGGCAGCCCAGCAATACAAGGGAGCTTAGTAAAAACGTTCGCATGCGCAGTCCACTATTGTGCAGCAGATCCCTTTGCGCATGCGAACGTTTTTTCGAAGCTCCCTTGCTTGTGACGTAACCAAGCGCCACGTCATCGCTGGGAGTGAAGCGCTTCCACTAGCTCCTGAGCGCTGCCCGAACGCGGCCTATAACATAAGATCTACGTTGTCATGGGATGCATGCTGTAAATAACCTCTTAGCCACCATAGGGGGCAGCAAGGCATTGGGTAGCAATCTTAACGGTCATGAGATACAAGTGTTCATTTTAGTCAAAAGACTATGGGGTCAATTTATCAAGCTCTGTACGGAGCTTTATGCCCGTGTCTAAAGACTGATGCTCCATAAGCTGTCCGCCTGCTCTGAGGCGGCGGACAGAAATCAACCCGATCGAATACAATTGGGTTGATTGACACCCCCTGCTTGCGGCCAAATCTGCGGGGGCGGCATTGCACCAGCAGTTCACAAGAACTGCTGGTGCAATGATAAATGCAGACAGCGTATGCTGTCTGCATTTATTAATGTGTGGCGGACACGATACGCTACATTGTATCATGTCGGCTCGCACATTAATAAATTGACCCCCATGACTAAAACTAAATCAAAATTTGCTGTCAAAATGAACACTTTATGCAATTTGTTATAATCAATCCATATCCAATTACTGTTCTTTTGTTAAAAAAAAAAAAAAAAAAGCAGCAAGGCTATCTTCTTGTTTATTTCTTGAAACTTGGTTTTATTTAATTTTAAGATAAATAAAGACGTTATATACCACAACAGCTAAATCTGTTAAATCTGTATTGCATGGTCAAACCTTAGCACCAAAAATAAAAACAAGTTAATAAACCTTTACTTCAGGAGTATATAATGAGTTTGGAAGTTCTAGAGCAGGGTTAATTTTGTTGCGGATTTTTTTTTCAAATCTGTGAACAATCAATTGATTCTTCCTATAGAAATAAGATTAACCCACGAGTATGGGTTTAAGTTATGCTGTGCCCGTGCTATCTGCAGAAACTTTTGTTGTGTTTAGTTACTTGATATTTGTTTTAATTATTAAAGTCACACACACACACATATACATACATATATACAGTTGTACACAGTCACACACACACATATACATACATATATACAGTTATACACAGTCACACACACATATACATACATATATACAGTTGTACACAGTCACACACACACACATATATACAGTTGTACACAGTCACACACACACACATATATACATACATATATACAGTTATACACAGTCACACACACACATATACATACATATATACAGTTGTACACAGTCACACACACATATACATACATATATACAGTTATACACAGTCACACACACATATACATACATATATACAGTTATACACAGTCACACACACACATATACATACATATATACAGTTATATACAGTTATACACAGT
Organism: Bombina bombina; assembly: GCF_027579735.1. Classification (NCBI taxonomy): domain Eukaryota; kingdom Metazoa; phylum Chordata; class Amphibia; order Anura; family Bombinatoridae; genus Bombina; species Bombina bombina. The sequence continues at coordinate 20,442,118 of NC_069507.1, read as the reverse complement.
CACACACATATACAGTTGTACACAGTCACACACACACATATATACAGTTATACACAGTCACACACATATACATACATATATACAGTTATACACAGTCACACACATATACATATACATACATATATACAGTTATACACAGTCACACACACATATACATACATATATACAGCTGTACACAGTCACACACACATATACATACTGTACATACAGTTATACACAGTCACACACACATATACATACTGTACATACAGTTATACACAGTCACACACACATATACATACATATATACAGTTATACACAGTCACACACACATATACATACATATATACAGCTGTACACAGTCACACACACACATATACATACTGTACATACAGTTATACACAGTCACACACACATATACATACATATATATACACACACACAAATACATATATATATATATATATACACACATACATATATATACAGTTGTACACAGTCACACACACATATACATACATATATACAGTTGTACACAGACACACACATATAAATACATATAAACACATATACATACATACATATATACAGTTGTACACAGACACACACACATATAAATACATATATACAGTTGTACACAGTCACACACACATATACATACATATATACAGTTGTACACAGTCACACACACACATATACATACATATATACAGTTATACAGTCACACACACATATACAGTTGTACACAGTCACACACACATATACATACATAAATACAGTTTTACACAGTCACACACACATATACATACATATATACAGTTGCACACAGACACACACACATATAAATACATATATACAGTTGTACACAGTCACACACACATATAAATACATATATACAGTTGTACACAGTCACACACACATATACATACTGTACATACAGTTATAAATAGTCACACACACATATACATACATATATACAGCTGTACACAGTCACACACACATATACATACTGTACATACAGTTGTACACAGTCACACACACATATACATACATATATACAGTTGTACACAGTCACACACACACATACTGTACATACAGTTGTACACAGTCACACACACACATATACATACTGTACATACAGTTATACATAGTCACACACACATATACATACATATATACAGTTATACATAGTCACACACACATATACATACTGTACATACAGTTATACACAGTCACACACACACATACATACTGTACATACAGTTATACACAGTCACACACACACATATACATACTGTACATACAGTTATACACAGTCACACACACATACATACTGTACATACAGTTATACACAGTCACACACACATATACATACTGTACATACAGTTGTACACAGTCACACACACATATACATACATATATACAGTTGTACACAGTCACACACACACATATACATACTGTACATACAGTTGTACACAGTCACACACACACATATACATACTGTACATACAGTTATACATAGTCACACACACATATACATACATATATACAGTTATACATAGTCACACACACATATACATACATATATACAGTTGTACACAGTCACACACACATATACATACTGTACATACAGTTATACACAGTCACACACACATATACATACTGTACATACAGTTATACACAGTCACACACACACATACATACTGTACATACAGTTATACACAGTCACACACACACATATACATACTGTACATACAGTTATACACAGTCACACACACATACATACTGTACATACAGTTATACACAGTCACACACACACATATACATCTATACAGTTGTACACAGTCACACACACACATATACATCTATACAGTTGTACACAGTCACACACACACATATACATATATACAGTTATACACAGTCACACACACATATACATACTGTACATACAGTTATACACAGTCACACACACACATATACATACTGTACATACAGTTATACACAGTCACACACACATATACATACTGTACATACAGTTATACACAGTCACACACACATATACATACTGTACATACAGTTATACACAGTCACACACACATACATACTGTACATAGTTATACATAGTCACACACACATATACATACAGTTATACACAGTCACACACACACATATACATACATACAGTTGTACACAGTCACACACACACATATAAATACATATATACAGTTGTACACAGTCACACACACATATAAATACATATATACAGTTGTACACAGTCACACACACACATATACATACTGTACATACAGTTATACACAGTCACACACACATATACATACTGTACATACAGTTATACACAGTCACACACACATATACATACTGTACATACAGTTATACACAGTCACACACACATATACATACTGTACATACAGTTATACATAGTCACACACACATATACATACTGTACATACAGTTATACACAGTCACACACACACACATATACATACATATATACAGTTGTACACAGTCACACACACACATATACATACTGTACATACAGTTATACACAGTCACACACACATATACATACTGTACATACAGTTATACATAGTCACACACACATATACATACTGTACATACAGTTATACACAGTCACACACACATATACATACTGTACATACAGTTATACATAGTCACACACACATATACATACTGTACATACAGTTATACACAGTCACACACACACACATATACATACATATATACAGTTGTACACAGTCACACACACACATATACATACTGTACATACAGTTATACACAGTCACACACACATATACATACTGTACATACAGTTATACACAGTCACACACACATATACATACATATATACAGTTGTACACAGTCACACACATATACATACTGTACATACAGTTATACACAGTCACACACACATATACATACTGTACATACAGTTATACATAGTCACACACACATATACATACATATATACAGTTGTACACAGTCACACACACATACATACTGTACATACAGTTATACACAGACACACACATATACATACATATATACAGTTGTACACAGTCACACACATATACATACTGTACATACAGTTATACACAGTCACACACACATATACATATATAAAGTTGTACACAGTCACACACACATATACATACTGTACATACAGTTATACACAGTCACACACACATATACATACATATATACAGTTGTACACAGTCACACACACATATACATACTGTACATACAGTTATACACAGTCACACACACATATACATACATATATACAGTTATACACAGTCACACACACATATACATACATATATACAGTTATACACAGTCACACACACATATACATACATATATACAGTTGTACACAGTCACACACACATATACATACTGTACATACAGTTATACACAGTCACACACACATATACATACATATATACAGTTGTACACAGTCACACACACATATATACATACTGTACATACAGTTATACACAGTCACACACACATATACATACTGTACATACAGTTATACACAGTCACACACACATATACATACATATATACAGTTCTACACAGTCACACACACATATACATACTGTACATACAGTTATACACAGTCACACACACATATACATACATATATACAGTTCTACACAGTCACACACACATATACATACTGTACATACAGTTATACACAGTCACACACACATATACATACATATATACAGTTGTACACAGTCACACACACATATACATACTGTACATACAGTTATACACAGTCAAACACACATATACATACATATATACAGTTGTACACAGTCACACACACATATACATACTGTACATACAGTTATACACAGTCACACACACATATACATACATATATACAGTTGTACACAGTCACACACACATATACATACTGTACATACAGTTATACACAGTCAAACACACATATACATACATATATACAGTTGTACACAGTCACACACACATACATACTGTACATACAGTTGCACACAGTCACACACACACATATACATACATATATACAGTTGTACACAGTCACACACACATATACATACTGTACATACAGTTGCACACAGTCACACACACACATATACATACATATATACAGTTGTACACAGTCACACACACACATATACATATATATATATATACAGTTGTACACAGTCACACACACATATACATACTGTACATACAGTTATACACAGTCACACACACATATACATACATATATACAGTTGTACACAGTCACACACACATATACATACTGTACATACAGTTATACACAGTCAAACACACATATACATACATATATACAGTTGTACACAGTCACACACGCATACATACTGTACATACAGTTATACACAGTCACACACACATATACATACATATAAACACATATACATACACACAAATACATATATATATACAGTTGTACACAGTCACACACATATACATACTGTACATACAGTTATACACAGTCACACACACATATACATACTGTACATACAGTTATACATAGTCACACACACATACATACTGTACATACAGTTATACATAGTCACACACACATATACATACTGTACATACAGTTATACATAGTCACACACACATATACATACTGTACATACAGTTATACACAGTCACACACACATATACATACTGTACATACAGTTATACACAGTCACACACATATACATACATATATACAGTTGTACACAGTCACACACACACATATACATACCGTACATACAGTTATACACAGTCACACACACATATACATACTGTACATACAGTTATACACAGTCACACACACATATACATACATACAGTTGTACACAGTCACACACACACATATACATACATACAGTTGTACACAGTCACACACACATATACATACATATATACAGTTGTGCACAGTCACACACACATATACATACTGTACATACAGTTATACACAGTCACACACACATATACATACATATATACAGTTATACACAGTCACACACACATATACATACATATATACAGTTGTACACAGTCACACACACATATAAATACATATATACAGTTGTACACAGTCACACACACATACATACTGTACATACAGTTATACACAGTCACACACATATACATACTGTACATACAGTTATACACAGTCACACACATATACATACTGTACATACAGTTATACACAGTCACACACACATATACATACTGTACATACAGTTATACACAGTCACAAACACATATACATACTGTACATACAGTTATACACAGTCACAAACACATATACATACTGTACATACAGTTATACAAAGTCACACACACATATACATACATATATACAGTTCTACACAGTCACACACATATACATACTGTACATACAGTTATACACAGTCACACACATATACATACATATATACAGTTGTACACAGTCACACACACATATACATACATATATACAGTTATACACAGTCACACACACACATATATACAGTTCTACACAGTCACACACACATATACATACTGTACATACAGTTGCACACAGTCACACACACACATATACATACATATATACAGTTGTACACAGTCACACACACACACATATATATATATACAGTTGTACACAGTCACACACACATATACATACTGTACATACAGTTATACATAGTCACACACATATACATACTGTACATACAGTTATACACAGTCACACACACACACATACATACATATATACAGTTGTACAGTCACACACATATACATACTGTACATACAGTTATACAGTCACACACATATACATACATATATACAGTTGTACACAGTCACACACACACATATATACTGACTGTACATACAGTTATACACAGTCACACACACATATACATACATATATACACATATACATACACACACATATACATACATATAAACACATATACATACACACACATATACATACATATATACAGCTGTACACAGTCACACACACACATATACATACTGTACATACAGTTATACACAGTCACACACACATACATACATATATATACACACACACACAAATACATATATATATATACACAGAAATACATACATATATACAGTTATACACAGTCACACACACATATACATACATATATACAGTTATATACAGTCACACACACACATATACATACATATAAACACATAAACATACACACATATACATACATATATATACACATATACATACACACACATATACATACATATATACACACACATATACATACATACATATATACACACACAAATACATATATATATACACACACAAATACATATATATATACACACACAAATACATATATATATATACACACACAAATACATATATATACACACACAAATACATATATATATATATATATATATATATATATATATATATATATATATATATAAAACACAGGAATGGACCGCACTCACAGACTGGACTGGGTACACATCCTAAGCCACTGTTAACTCCACAGCCTTGAACACTGACAGACAGCTGCAAAGTTCCCAGCAACCCAGGCAGTTAACCCCCGAGCAACTTGGGTGTCAGGTCCGCAGGGGAGCATTACAAACATTAACACAAAACACAAAAAAAAACAGCACTCACTAGCAGATTCACAGCAATGTTTAAAAGCAAAACTGGGGGAAGTCAGTTACATTTGGCGCCAAAGGATCAAGCCCAGGACCACGACAAGGTCTCCCCCTTCCTGGGACCCTAACCAGCACCCACACAATGCATACTTCCAAACAAACCAACTGGGAACCTCCCAGGGTAACACAGGCTTTTGTAACCTCCCCTATGTAAATACAAAACACAGGAATGGACCGCACTCACAGACTGGACTGGGTACACATCCTAAGCCACTGTTAACTCCACAGCCCTGAACACTGACAGACAGCTGCAAAGTTCCCAGCAACCCAGGCAGTTAACCCCCAAGCAACCTGGGTGTCAGGTCCGCAGGGGAGCATTACAAACATTAACACAAAACACAAAAAAAAACCAGCACTCACTAGCAGATTCACAGCAATGTTTAAAAGCAAAACTGGGGGAAGTCAGTTACATTTGGCGCCAAAGGATCAAGCCCAGGACCACGACAAGGTCTCCCCCTTCCTGGGACCCTAACCAGCACCCACACAATGCATACTTCCAAACAAACCAACTGGGAACCTCCCAGGAAGGGGGAGACCTTGTCGTGGTCCTGGGCTTGATCCTTTGGCGCCAAATGTAACTGACGTCCCCCAGTTTTGCTTTTAAACATTGCTGTGAATCTGCTAGTGAGTGCTGGTTTTTTTGTGTGTTTTGTGTTAATGTTTGTAATGCTCCCCTGCGGACCTGACACCCAGGTTGCTCGGGGGTTAACTGCCTGGGTTGCTGGGAACTTTGCAGCTGTCTGTCAGTGTTCAGG